>NC_068947.1:6721458-7032500 GCF_026419915.1 Harpia harpyja
GAGGAAAAAAGCTAATAGAGTAAAATTTAATTCCTCTAAACCCCTTCCCATTTCACAGCTACTTTATACTGTTTGTAGTGGTTCAATTGTACAAGTGACTGAAGAATCTTAAATTTTCAAAAATATGCGTTAGGGTCTGAGTGTTTAATTGATTAGTATATGAAACGTGATTATCTCGTATTACCCCACATTTGGGAAAACTGCTACTGTTTCATACAGGTGAAGGATAATACAGTAATTAGATAAAAGTCTAAATACCAGCACTTGCTAAAAAACCTGGATTACAAAGCAAGTTAAATGTGCGTCCCCTACCCCCTATAATATCAAGCATTCTTGAAAGGAAAAAGAAAATCGTTGCATTTCTAGACAGCTCATAAGCAACACCTTGCAACAAGCTATAATGTTTATTGTAGACTGCTCTTCCTTCAGATTCTTTTTGAAGCTTCTATTTTTTCATTTAATAGCTTTAGTTGGGAAGTGACTGTTCAGCCCCTAGCACAAAGAAAAAACATTCGAACGGGAAGAATGTGTGTGGGGAAGGTGTTTGCCTCTTTTTTTTTTACTAATATATTGAAAAATGAGAGCACAATAGAAATAATTTTTATTCTTCATCTCAAACATGGTGACCACCATTACAAAGAAAATTAACTTTTTAGTATTTTTAAGACTAAATGTATTAAAGTTAGAGTTCAGCAATGTGCCCAGAGCCACCCATAGTTCCAACCCTTTTTTTCCCCAGAAACCTGTGGGGGGAAAAAAATATCTTTGTATGGAACAGGCATTATAAGCTGTAGAAATTATGTCACTGTAGACAGGAGAAGCTCTTTAGGTGACGTACCATCCTTGCCTATCAAGTTAAACAGTGCGTAGCATTGGTTTCTGGTCCAACATCTGTCTGTCAAGTACTGCGTTTAGAAGTAGGAAGCCTACGATATATGGAGGAGGTACAGGATGCATTTATTTTTAAGCAGTCAGGCATAGGTCCCACTTATGAACATTTTAAAGTCTATGGTAACACTGGAACAACATACTTTGCTATGAATTATTAAACATACATTTACAACTCTGCAGATACTTCTCAGATTATTTTTAAGGTGTCTAAGGAACTAACTGAAAGTAGTAAGGAATCCTATCCAAAACCCATCTACCTGGCATTAATGCATTGGCATCTGTTAAATCTGAATTCTCAGTTTGGGGCTGGACACAGAGTTCATTCACACATGAGGATAAAGCGCAACATCTTAAAGTTATCTTGGGAAGGTGGAGTAGAAAGAATTGGTAAAAATAAAAGGAACAGGGACGTAGAGATAGCAAGGCAAAAAGAGGAGATACATAATTCCCTTATCCATATATTGAGGCATTTCTCCATGCTGGTGAAGGGGGAAAAGTAAAGGGGAGAGCAATTTTTAGAAAGGTAACATCATTAGATTTTGTAACATCTCATTGAAATTATTAGTCCACATCAGAATAATTGAAGCACTAGTGAAACACTTACTAAAATTTGATTTAAGATGAGTACTGTTAATCTTCTCATTAAGTGGGCATTGTCTAAGGAAGTTACAAAAATATTTGCAATAGCAACATAGATTATTTATTTATTTATTTCATGCGGATCTCATGCCCTCCCAACTGAAACTAGGATTTTCTGCCTGCACCAGACATGAACATTTGAGATAACTAACACATTTGCTGCCTGTATGTATTCTGTGCATCGATCAGGGATTTTTCATTTCATACATCATTCAGAACTGCTTGCAGTGAAGGATTTCATATCTATAACATTAAGTGAAGACTAAGAAATATTAGTATTGATGTTAGGACAGTTACCTATTATAAACATTGATTTTTATTTCAATTCAGTGCCAACTCATCAGCTCTACTGAGAGGAGCTGCATCTCCTTAATATAGATTCAGTACAGAAAAAGAAGAAAAACATCTATTTGTCATTCTTTTTACAGCTGTTCTTTCCCAGTCTAGACAACTCAAGGCAAGTGTGACATTTCACAACATCATAAACTACATTCAAGAAACATATTGTTATTCTATTCCAATGTTTTTGCAACAGTAAAGAAGAGTAATTTTCTTTGTAGCCTAATGCCTCCTAGAGGCACCTTAATCAAACCGCATAGATATTTTGATCACATCCATCCTAACAGAGAAACAGAAGTGAATAGATTTTGGAACTGAAGTTTTAGCTTCTACCTTGGAGGATTGTACAAAAGACCAATTGAAAACATTCAGGACTGTGCAGGGTAGAAAACACACAAGCCGACAAGGGAGGGAAGGAAGGAAAAACACATCACCGAGAGAGACGCTGCCCTCTGCTCCCCCTGCCCCTGGGAACCCAAACCGCTCCTATCAGACCCCAGAAAAATGTCTCCCATCATAGAGTGAGGCAATGTTCCAGGCAATTCCTCCTTCACTACACGTCCCAGAGTCTCCCCATGCATTATGTTTATATCACAATATTCAAAATGCGCATCACAGAAGTTTCAATTCTGGAAATAGGTCTTATATCTACTGATTTCCACTAGGAAGTAGTTGTCAATTTACTGCTTTGTTTGCATGTACTTATATTGAAACGTATAGGTATTTTTAATAAAGTAATAATAGAAACATTAAAAAAAGGACATGTATTATAATTTGAAAGATCTGAGCATGCACGAACACTACTGAGGTCAGATAAAAATAATGAGGTGTTTGAAACCTTTGAAATCAAACTTGGAAATAGAGTAGGATTTAATGGATGCTTTCCAAGACAACTCTATTTCTTCAGTTTATAACAGGCATAAGAAGACAAACTTAAAAAATTAAAAGGAGAGAGCATATGTACTTTATTACTGAATTTTCATACCTCTGGTAAATTCAGAATAAACATTTAATTGAACAATGGCAAAATGAGATGGGAATGGGAATGCCATACAATGCATGCACATGGCAAACAAACAACTTGTTCTTCTACACAGCCTTTGTTTGACAAGGTTTGACAAGGCTTTTGTTTTGCAGGAACCAGAATTATGTGCATAAGAAGGAGACCTAATTCTAACTGCATTTATATCCCATTCAGTAAGTTTTTCCAACGATCAGTCTAAAGCAGCAGCTTCTCAGTAGGAACATGCCAAAAATAATATTTTAAATAGAAACACAAAATATATGTTAAACAAATGTGAAAATACATGGACAGCTTATTGGGGGAGGAAAGAGAGAGGAAATGAGGCTACATCTCCAAAAACTACTGATAAAAACTCACCCAAGAAGCTCAGACTATTACATTGTGGCCTTGACAGCTACTAGAATATCTTAAGCTACAACCACTTTGAATATCCAACAAATACAGTCAAACTTCAGAACAGCTAAAAAGTAAACTTAGTATAAAAAGTGAATTCCATATGAATTACTTTACTGTTATAACAGCTTTATTACTTTGCAGTTCTCTAGTGGTTCAATTCCATAATCTCAAACAGCTGCATCAAGCTGAATGAAATAAACCACATACCCAAAACGGAGCTAAGATTGAGTATGCCTCTCAGTAACCGCACAACCCAAAAAATAAGAAAAGCAAATTAGACCACCGACAATGTCAGTTGACAAGCACAAGTGCAATATTAAACAACAGAGCAAGGGCAAACCTTTCAGCCGCTTCAACACCAATGCTAAAATGTAAGCAGTAAATTAAGAGGGCTGAAAAAGAATTTGAGGAGAATTTGCATCCTTGCATGTGTTACACAAATCAGTAGTAAAAAGTACGCAAGAAGCAGGAAGCCAGATGGCAAAGCTGGTGGACGGGTGCTGAGGGATTACTAGGCCACTGCAGAGACACTGAACTTTGCATTGGTCTTTATTGCTGAAGACTCTGAGATTCCCACTCCTGATAGATTCTTTGTAGCAGGTACATCACAGGAATTGCATCAAGTTGATATAAACAGAGAGAAAGTATTAGGCCATATTAGTAAGTTATATGGCAATAAGTCACCAGGGCCGGTAGGCTTGCTCAGACTTCTGAAGGAATCCCAATAACAAATTGAAAAATAGCTGGCCAAGGCACATAACCTGTCATTACCAATGGCAGCTGAGCCAGCGTGGTGGTGGGTTGCCAGTGTAGAACCCATAAAAAGGGCTCCAGAGAGGATCCTGGGAACTACAGACTAGCATATTTGACTTCCATTCCTGTCAAGATGGAAGTGTCTGTTACGAAGAGTAAGATCACTGGACACGTGGATAAACTGGGAATGAGTCAGGCTGACTTTACAGTCAAGGGAAATTCAGCCCGCGACCTGCTGGAGTTAAGTGATGCTGTCAGGAGGTGCGTGTAAAGGGGACCCAGGGGACATCGTATACATGCGTTCCAGCAAAGCCCTTGACAACGTTCCATGCCCAAGATTATCAAAGGAGCTAAATTTCTATGGGACTGCAGGAATAATTTGTTTACAGATGGAAAGCAGCTTAAAGAATACCTAGGAAAGGGTAAGTCTTAACAGACTTTTCAGGATGAAGACAAGGCAACAGCTGGGACCTCCAGGCACCCTAGTGAGGGAGGAAACAGAAGGCTCTTTCAGGCCATGAAATGCCTGGAACATCATCCAGTGGTGAAGAAGTCTTGGAAGCCCTCACAAAACTGAGAAAACCAGCAAAAGGACGGCCATTGACATTGAAGATGAAATGCTGCATCCAGCGAAAGTGTTCTAAACAGTGCCAAGATGAGGCTGAGTCCAGAACAGGCAACTATAAAAGAGGTCCTGGAGTCATCATTGACAGTGCTGTGAAATCATCATCTCAATGCGGAAAGCACATAAAAAAAAGCCACCCAACATGGGGGCGTTCCCACATGTGCTGTGAACAAAACAGAAGGGGTCATTTTGTTCACATGAAAGTCTGATGTGCCCACACCTGAAGGGCTGCATGCCGTTCTGGTCTCCCCATCTCCAGGAGGATGCAGCAGACTTAGAAAAGGGCAAGCGGAGACAATCAAGGGGATGGAGCTGCTGCTTTATAAGCAGATACTCAAAGAGCTGGGACACTTCAGTTTGGAGAGGAGAAGGCTCAAGGGAGATAAGACGGAGACATGAAAAGCACGAAAGGGTGGACTTTCTTTTAAAAACTTGCTGTACATGAACAAGGGGAAACTCACCGAAATAAGAGCATGTTGGTTTAGAATGGATCAAAAAAGTACTTTATTCATTATTTATCAGGAAGTTCAGATAGCACTGTACAGAACAGTTCAACGTATCCACCATTAGAGAACATATTTCCTCTCCCCCTGCCCAAATCAAGCGTAATTCCTATTTTCTTCAAACTCCTTTAATTTATTAATAATACACCTCCTTTAATTTCTTTTATGTTTTCACACACCAAAATTTGAATCTGGTTACCCGTTCTCTGTATGGTTCGCACTTGCGCTATGGAACTCCCGAGCATACAAAATCCTTAGGCCAAATGTGTTAATGGATTAAAGAGGATTTATAAAAATTGATGGTGGAAAGGCATTCAGATGGATCTGAACACAAGTATCCTGAGGCAGCGCTTGGCTTCAGTACCAACTAATTACTGATAGCCAGAAGCTGTGAGGTATTATCTCCTATGTACAGGATTCTTGTTTCACATGATGGCTAGATGGACCTTTAGGCTAATTCAGTGTGGATCAGGATTAAGAAAATTAGAATGAGTTCTGTATTTTGTTCCTTTTACTTTACTCACAAAAGAAGTATCCTTTGGCCAACACAAGGACCAAAAAGAAAGTGTATTTTTGAGAATTTTGAGAAGTGAGGAATGAGCTGGCTACTCCTCTAATATTTGCAATGCCTAACAACTAATTTAGCAACCACATAAATAACATCTATGTTATTTTGGTATTTCTACATCACTAATTGTCAGGTATTCTTCATCAGGATCATCAGCTTGATGACAATGACACACAGAGGTTAAATCACTTGGATATCTAATTAGCCATCAGAAATAACACTTCTTTGACATTCAGGCTCCACCTAACATCACAGCAGAATCCAGAGAGTTTGTAACCAAATACTAGTTTTGAAAATTAAATTACTGCCATTCTTATAGTGGAACAAGTAGAAAATCATGGAACAGGCAGCTAGAGTAATAAAAGTAACATGGAAAAGATTTCTAATTAATACAAAAGAACCTACAAAGGTCAAATTGACATGACTGTCACATTTCAATCAATGCAAATGGAACTCTTAAAATTCTCTTCTTCATTTCTATTTTATTTTCCCAGTAAAAAGGAAATGAAGTGCATTTCAAGTCTTGGACGTTTTTCCTCCATTCACAGTTCAGTCTTGAATGGAGAAAGAACTTTGGGAATACACAGTTCTCCATATTAAATTGTTTAACACCTAAGGAGACCACTGTGCATAAAAACTCATCCTATTTGAATTATTTCTGTTCAAACCATACTCAAATGTAACACTGAAAGATACGAAGAAAGCTTATGATAGCTTCTAAATTGTGTTTGTTCATATAACTGGGCATGCAGCTATTACGTAATAGAATAAAATGCAGATATTTGCCTCCTGCTAGGTTTTATACATTGTAAGGCACTACCCAGAACACAGACTGAACTTTTGGACTAAACAAAGGGAGCCTGTGTACTAACTTAAATGTAGAAAAACTTAATCAACATTTCCCATTTCCCCATGAAGCTAGGTATGGTCATGAGAAAGTAATTTCCAGTGCTAACAGCAAAAATAATCAAAGAACCATTTATTGAGGCAGGGGAAGAAGCAGGATACAGTAGCCATATGAATACAAAATTTAAAAACTGTGACTATACTTTTATGTGGCTTAAATTATCTTCAAGAAAAGAGTAGGGAATTGCACTTAGTAAAATTATTACAGTAAGTGGCAATATGACTTAATTTTCAAATTTGTCTCTATAGAAATGCATTAACACTGTATGGTAAAACTGTAAGGTATGAGACGTTTTCATTCACAAAGTTTTTTAAATCTTTACACACAATTAGATGGATATTTGAGATTTCCAGATTCACTGTGAATAGTGAGTAATCAGTCAGAGGAACACACATTAGCTGTTCTTATTTTAATTAGCTTAATGCTCTTTGCTATATTTTTTGTAATATTTGTCATCATTGACTTTTACCACATAAACCTCACACAAAATATGAGAATGACTCTAATGACATGACATTCAACCAACCTGTATGACAGTTTATCATCAGAACTTAAGTATTTTAAAAGTTGAAAAAGTTTATAGTCTCAGAAACAGAAACAGTTAACTTAATTCATCTTCCTTTTAGCTGTTGATTTATTTAAATGGACTTGATTTAAGGCAAACATTTAAGGGTTGGCTGGTTTTTGTTTTAAAATGGAACAGATATATACCTACTGTTCAATGTACTGCACTGTCAAGACATTTCCCACAGCACTCCCATAGTTTAGCGCTCTGCTAGAACATACACATGTGCAAGAACCTGCTGTATATTTCAACTTTGAAAAACAAAAGTTAAAAAATACTGCATGGACAGAAAAAAAAAAAGAAAAAAAAAGAAAAGAAAAAATTACTTTCCTATTTTGTGAATATTTGGCAAACAAGTTGCTCTCCTGGTTGAAAGGAGGGGAAAAAGCAGTGCCATTGCTTGACATGATGCATGTTGCTGGATTACTATCATTAGTGAGGATTACAGTTTTGGCAGACTAAGCAACATAGATTGAAATAACTGTAGCAAGTATAATACTAATGCTAAGAAATAAGCAAATTACGGAATTATAGCCTGCTATCAGTTTGTAAAGCTTAATAGCTTTCCCAAGCTATTATATTTTTTTAATTTATATTTTCCATAGAACTTTACATCTTTGAAAATGTTTCTATACTTTCTTAAGTAACATACAGTTATTAGGACTGCAGTAAGAGTAGCAGAGAAAACCACTCAAAAGTTGGCTTTGATTTTTACTGCAAGCCTTGTCAGAAATGTAAGCATTTTACAAGTTTAAGAGTTGAGATTAGATATTACTTTACAGAATAAATTATTACTGAGATGAGATGCTGTTTTAGAGAATGAATTATTACTGCCAAAAACATTCTAGGTATTAACATTTTGTGCACTTGCTTACACCATACAATGATACAAAGATGAAAAACTGAAGGTGAATTAATTTTAATTCTACAAAATTAGAATTCAGCTAGACAAACTGATTGTTAATTAACACAGACTTTCTATGCACATTCAGAAGACTATAAAAACAAAGACATCAACAAAGTGATTCAGAAGCAAATTACAACCAATAAAAAAAAAATCATGAGGGAATTTTCAAATGCATCCATATTCAAATTTTGCAGTATTTGTGTCAAGTGAAATGTATCTTAAGAGACCACCCAAGGAACCAATTCAAACACACAGACATACACACATATACACCCAGATATACATGTTTAAAGTACTGAAGTTTTTGCGGTGAGTTCTGACCTTCAGATGCATCAGAGCGCTCTGTGACTGATTGGTTGTGATAGAAGCCAAATAATCACGCATATGATCTTCACTTGTGCAAGTGTTCAAGCAGCCACATCTCTATATTACTGATACGCTAACATAGCTTTCCACATATTTCTGAAAGATGGCACATACATCCAATGATGTTTGATGACTTTTATTAAACTCTTCAAGCAAGAAGTGTTCTCCTCGCTTGTAAGTACTTATGAAGATCGTTTTCAATTCTAATGACACTAAAGTGAGCATTAGGTGTGATTCTTGTTCTTTAATCTATGATTTAATCTAGGATCATAAACTTTAACCTATATGTGTAAGGAGCTCTTTTTAACTTTTATACTGTATATTTGATTGCAGCTGTCTTTTTTTTTTTTTTTCCCCCAATGTTATTACTAGCTGTCATCTTCACTTCACAAATTGCAATTAGGCTTGATGGTTAAAATGCATGAACTACATTTCTGAGAGCTGTTATATGTAACAAAGGCTGTAGATTGTGTGTTTCTTTCCTATCCCTGACTAATTTTTGACAAACTACTATCCTCAACCATTGAGATTAATTAGTGCCTCTACATTTTTCTGCAAGATGTACATACAAGGTATAGGAGACCCATAATGAAATAGCCAACTATCAACAAATATTTCAAGCAGTGAGCCACACCGATCAGGACTTTTGGGTTACTCTGCAAATGTAATCCCAGCAGAAATTCTTTGAAAATGCCTGACCACTTAGCTGAAGACTGAAAATGCCTGAACATTTTATGCATATATTGTGTTAATACATAAAATGTATTAACCCTCCACCTTTAACACTTCAAAACAGTGTATCTGGCTTTATATTTTGCACCTTACTGAAAAACTGCTGCTCCTGTGAGAAGCCACGTAAGCACTGCCGGCTCTGCCACTTCTGCGTCTGCAAATCTAAACCACCGTGCACAGCGTTACAAAAAGTCTCGCCACCCAAAAGGTATTCCAGATATACACTGAACCACAGCTAACTTACAAGTACCCAGAACAAGTCCACCCACTTTCACTCTTTACAAGGTGGGCTGGCATGCTGGTATCTCTGCTGCCCTTCTCCCCAAACCTACACTTACCTGGAAAAGGTGCCAACCGAATCCAGAGTGCTCCAAAATTGCACCGATTATGCAACAGACATTTACAAGCAAGTCATAAAGTGAAGATAATATGAACAGAAACATGCTAAACCAAGAGATAAGGCCCAAAGAAGTACATGCAAGAATCTTGGTTCTTTACCCCCCCCCCAAAAAAAAAAAAATTAAAAGCAATTCAACCATCTCAAAAAAAAAAAAAAAAATCCTGGTCTGTCTTCAACTTATTTTCAATAATTGATCAGACTTTCAATCAAAGGCCAAAATTACATGGTGCATAGCAGTGCGGATTTGTGTATTTTCCCCCTTTTTTCCCCTCTTCCTCCTTTTTGGTGTAGTGCAACACTCTTCACAAGGCCTTTACATTCAAGCCGAGCTAACTAACCTGAAACCCTCGAGGAAGACCTAGACTCTAGTTTGGGTATGCTGCCCTTCCTAAGGTTAGGAAGGTCTTCTCGTACCACTGCTGGTGATCCACCTGCTGAAGCAGCAAGCAGGATGGCTATTGGCCCCAGAGCTTGCTCGTAGCCAGTTCCTCACATCTGAAGTGAAAAATGCTTTTGCGCTGGTGGGAGAGATGTACAAAAGTCATGTTGGTTTTTTGTTTGGGTTTTTGTTGTTTTGGTTTGGGTTTTTTTACTCAAAATTTAGACAAGGAAAAGGCATTTTATTCTTAATTTACATCAATAGTTATTAACAGAGTTGTAAAAAAGACTGCGTAAGGCTATGCTAGTTCATTAATTAAATGTATGGAAACACCTCTAGTCAAAAGGTGAATCCATATAGGTGAATCTATAGAATTGCTATTAGGGAGAGGAATTGCTGAAAATACAATTTGTTCTTTTATAGCAAATAAGGAAACCATCTACTGATTCGAAGGTTATATCTCCTTTGTATAGAGAGTACCATTGTTACATTTAATTAATACAATGAAATTGCCCAGTCTATTCTATTAGTTGCTTAATACAGTTAGAATGAAGAGTTAAATAAGTACACTAAGCTCCTTACAAAACTTCAAAAGAAAATGAAAGAGTAGTGACATTTCTTGACATCATAAAGCATTTTTTCTTTTATTTTATTCACCCCATTTCAAAACTTCAATTTGATGAAATATTTGTACTACTAATATTCAGGCACTCAAGCTTTACCGTTGCAAATGTTCCTGAAGGAGTAAGGTAAAAACCTCAATTTTTTATTTTCTGTGTGCATAAAACTCCAACTGAATTCTACAGCTTAAAATGTAGCTCTGAAAACATAACTGGAAATACATATTAAGCTGACTAATTCAACATTGACTTTGAGATGAGGAATTAGTACTGGTAATTTCAAAATATGAATTGAGAACTACAAATATTTGCAAATCCTCAGTGTGTTAATAATTATTCACTGAAATTTGAGTAATTGTGCATGATGAACGTGTTGAAAAATTTTGTAGTCTGTTCATAAACAAAGACCTCCAAAAGCTAAGTACAGCATTTTAAGCAGATGTATACAATTTAACAGTGCCAAAAATAGTAACCTTTTAACTAATCACTTACTAAATAGCTATTTTTCCTAAACGTAAAGCATTGCCATTAATTCAGCCTTTATAAACTGCATTTGAAGTGGATACAGAATTTATTGTGGCCTTATTTTGTCTAACTTTGTTTGCAATACATCTGAAACCATCTTAGTGAAACTAAGTGAATAAATTCAGTTCATGCCAATATGGAAAGACAACAGGATTTGGCTCCCTATGTTAAAACCTGTCATACAATACCTTCAGAAATTAAGAACTATTATGGTAGTTAACTTGCTGCACTGATTTACAACAAATCTGTAGATATGATGCACCAATATCATTTAGGTACTGCATCATCAATAAACGTATGACAACTTTATTAAAAAAAAAAGATTGAGAATTATGAAGCTACTCAGCCATCTGTGCTGTTAGGACTGCAGGCTTTCAGCATTATTTAATACGGACTAGCTAATACACATTCCTGATATATAATTAAAAGTGGGGTGTTTTTTTGACTAGAGGATGTTATTTCATTAAAGAATTTTTTGCATGGGTAGCAACTATTCTACCAAATTACATATACAAAAGGAAACCAGCCATTTCTCAGAAGTAATCCAAGTTTACGTCTAAAACAAACCTTGAAAGGAAACTGCTTAGAATAAAATCTTGGTTTGGGCATCTTTGGAAACTATTTATTGAGCTGGTTTATCTTTTCCATCAGCATCTATTACATCTCTCAGAATGATGTCTTTCAGCTTTAAGGGACTGAAGCTAGTTACATTTCTGTGCCTATTCAGTCTCTTGTCCTTACTGGGATTATTATTAGCATAACAAGGTAAGAATTAGGGTTAAACTGTCTGCATATATTTGCAACAGATACTTATGAACTGCTTTACTTCATAGAATTCAAGGGTTTAGATAACTTTTCAAATAGAATTTTGCAGTTAAAATTTAATTATTCCTTTAAAATATTAACAGTATAAATAAAAATAAATATAAAAAATAAAAGTTTTTTGCGTCACTGATATATCTTTGAAAAACATACTCTTCTTGGATTCACAAGATTTAAATTCCTAAAAAGTTTCTTCCCACTTAATGATTATAATTCAGGGAACTTAATAGGCATTCACATGAGAAAAATTTGTATTTAAGTGTCTAGATGACATGTGATTTCTCACCAGTGTTTGAAATTACGCTAAAACCATTTTTTGTGTGGACTTTAAGGCTCCTTAGCAAGTATGTAGAGATCACGTAATTCTGAGAGCTCTCACCTGGTCTCGAGCTCTGGGTGCCTGAAGGAATCCAGACACAGAAAAAAAATGGCTCAACAGTGAAAAAGGCCCAGGTTTATTGTGACCTCATCTTGGCGTTACTTCTCCTGTACAAATAAATGTAAGATCCTCAGATCCGATGATCATTACAAAAGCCTGCAATCGTTTTCTGTTCACTTTAAATCAACAGCATTCCTATACAGGAGGAAAGCGGAGGAAGTCAAAGCGAAAGCTGGAGCTTAGCTTGGACCCAAATGCCTACAGATCTGCTTATCTGAACAAACTACACACGCACCTCACTCCAAGCCCACAAGTAGCCCCCCTGAATCAGCTGTTTGCTCAATGCAAAGGTCCATTTTTGAAGGACCCTCTACTAAAACATGTGTTTGGCTGGGGGGGAAACAGAAGTCCCTATATCAAGTCCGTACTTCTGCAAGAATGTTTTTCTATGTTCTCAACAATTCTTTCTTAAAGTCTTTTCCAATGAGGAAATGTGATCTTTCAAAACCCTTGGGTGACATGTGGGACTAATCAAGATTAGGGGAACTAGGTTTCCACACACAATTTAACACCATTTCATAAATCTGTAATTCGCAATCCCACAGGCTACCCTTGCCCATCCTGTGTTATCCTCCTAAAGAGAAACACAAGGTGAACCTCTAAAAATAAAGACCAACCAAGCAGGTAGATTTCACAGGTGTCCTGTGTTGCTCATTACACCAAAACTTAGAATGCTCATATCTTACACTTCAAGTAATGTAAAATATTAAAAAGAAGTGAAAAAAGACATTGAAAACCAGATTGCCTTCGCTGTCTGTAACCTTTTGCTTCCAGCAATTCATGACCATACTTGCTAAAATTATGCATGTTTAGCATGTGTATTACCATAGCAGCATCTCTCTGGTTCTTAGCTTCCTTTTGCAGGGCTGTATCAGAGTATGCTAAATAATTATGGTTTCTTTTTACCCTGTTCCCAAAGTGCTTCCTTTTCCAGGCCTAATTAGAGCTGATATTCAATGCAATTAGTTGAATTTAGAAATTTTCTATGAAAAAAGGTTGATCTGCAGCTTCTCATCGGCTTATATCATGGGAAAAAAAACACTGACGGTTAAATATCAACAATATATTTGCAGCTTTTCCAAGGATATTTATACACAATTAAAATAAAATGAAATTAAACAACCAGTTGGAATACAATTCAAGCTGCCTTACCTCTATTGGAAAGGGGAGGAACCCCCAATAAAGCTAGCTGGTTTAAAGGCCCATGAAATTCAACTTTGCAGAGATAGTAAAACATCAGATACAAGATCATAATAAAAACATTAATTCATATAAAGTCACTTACTCCTAATTCCTAAAAAAAAAAAATAAAATAAATAAATAATTTTTAAAAGCTACTTGCGTCAGATTTCAAAGTAACAACACTCCTTTAAAAAAAAGTTTCAGAGATCAGATACAAGTCTTCTATCTAAGGGTTCCTCTACGCATGTGACTGGACTGAAAAGCCTTTGAATCCATCTTCTTTTGAAATAACACTTTTATAAACTTTTAGACACATTACTAACATTCTGTAAAGATTTTTTGGTATAGCGTAAAAGCAACACATGAAAGCAAAAAGTGTTGGCTTTTCCATGGCATTGTATTCTTTATATTAATGATTATTCTATATAGTAAACAATAATTTCCAGGAACCTCAAGCTGCATACATTCATATTCTATTAACCACATATAATCCAATCTCTAGTAGAAGCAAGCTTCAATAGAAGTCATATATCAACAAAATTGAGAAATATCAACAAATGATGTCTTCATCATATATACAAGATAAATAGGTATGTTTGGGTTTTGTTTTTTTTTTTTTTATTAAACACACTAACATTCTTAATTGCATTTCAGGTTTTCTGCAGCCATTTTATTTTGTCTAAATTTTAAATTCATGCACAGCTTTCTATTTTTCCTTCTCTTATACTACCCACAGTTTTAACAAGTTATCTCAGACTTGAAAATATATTTTTACCATTAAGAAGAAGGAATATTTGAACTGAAATTATAAAAATCATACTCAAATCTTACTTGTGCTGTGAAGAGAGGTCCATTAATTTTCTTGTAGGCATGGCTTGGCTGACTAAAGGCTATCTAAACGTGCAGGTGCATGAAAGCACAAAGCACTGAACAACATAGATGCATACCAAAATCGGAAACTTTAAAATATATTAATGAGAATAGCAATTTCTGCTTCATCCACTGAATACATTTAATTAGATATGCATATTCTCCAAGCAAATGAGTGCTAGTACAATCCCACAGCAGGATGTATGAAGGTAGTTTTATTTACTGAATTATCTTTCTGACTAGTATCATCAAAGGATTATTGCAGCACTGAAGACATTGTTCAGAATGTCTTAGGTCCAAAAAAAAAGAAGTGTCATTTACAGTGTTATATTTCTGCACCCTCATTTTCCAGGGGTTCATTCTACATTGTTGTCATACCAAAGAAGTATGAGAACAGTTGGATGAACAGTAACCACCTCTTGTCATGCTCTGCCGTACGACAGGTTCAATGCCACAGCACGTTTCAGTGACTGGAAACCTCCTAGACTTTTCCCCTTCTTTTTTTGGGAAGAGAGCTAATTACTGTCTTTCCACTCTGCCTTCAAGAAACAACATCCATCAACTTCTTCTACCATTCAGTGTTGGTCACGTACCCTAACTCCCACAGCTCTCTGTCGCGCCAATGAAGGACTATGTCCCTGTGGAAGATCCCAGGGTAACGGTCCTCAAGGGAAACGCTGAGGAAGACCCAGGCAGAAGATCCCGCTTGCTAGGACTGGGCAACCTTAGGTTCCTGAAGCACAGCAGGGATCTGCAACTGGCTCTTACATCTTGGTGCACGTCCTCAGCACTTATTGTTATTCAGTCTGGTTTTGTTCAGCTTCCTCTTACCCCTTTCAAAATTGAATCCTGGATCCAGGAAAGAAACTCTCAACCTTATTGCCAGTTGTTATCTATCCCAGATGTTCAGTTTGCTATCGTTACTCTGGATTCTATGATAGGAATGGGGAGAAAATAAGCTTCCACCCCGTTGTGAGCGTAGCAGCCGAATTTCAGAAGAACACGAGGAACCCCTCTGCCGAAGTGAGCTGTGGTACACATGGACCTGGACCCAGCCATCTACAGGCTCAGTCAGGACCTCTGGTACCATCTGCCAGTGTGGCCCATTTCCACCTGTCTCTCATGCAAACTTGTAGCCACAATGCAATCAAAATCATAATTTTTAAAAGCAAACCCCATCTAGAACTCGCTTTAGCGTAGCTACTCACTGCAGATTCTTCTGTGTCTTTAGACACAGACCATGATACTTTGAAAATAATGCTCAGAGATACAAATCAAACCTCATCACTGTGACGAAGGAAAATACAGCTTTAATGCAAGTCACTACTACTCTGTTGCTCTGAATTGTATAAACAAATACATTAGTATTCATAGTTCAGTATCCTGTCTATATGTTATGGAGAGCAGCTTATTCAGTATTTTCATTCCATGGATTTATGACACTGCCCTTATATCTGAGGCTACAGGAATCATGTCCTAAGCGGTATTTGGAAATTAATAAAGAACTAGAAGTACAGGGTCACTCATTACATTATACGTAGCCCAAAACTGCACTTTATGACCACATTACTCATAATAGAAAAAACAAGTTGGTTGGTTGGTTTGTTTGTTTTTCAAATTACTGAAACAGAATAAAGCTCCAGAGCTTTGCTGGTTTGGGTTGGTTTGTTTGTTTGTTTGTTTTTTAGGGCAAAATTAACTTATTTATATGTTAATCAAGTTTCCAGTGCCTTTATACAGCCTAGTATTTCACACTGAAATACGAGCTCTGAAGTCAAGAAAGTTAATTGGTTTCACCCAGGAAAATAAGCTACTACCTCTGTGACCACCCTGACCTGGTTTGGAGTTCTCCCTTACTTGTAATAAAAGCCAACTTGTCCTGATAGAAAATAGCTCTGTTATCTTCTCAAAGTCTCCAAGCAAAACATGACATCCTAATGGCCAATTATAGCGCAACACCTGCTGTTGGGAGGAGAACCTCATTACTACCTAATTTGAAGAACAGCCACTTTAATGTTTTCTGAAAAATAAGTAATAGCTGAGCAGCCACTTCACCAAGCCAGCTAACCCACAGGAAGCCTTCTCCAAGACTGGCCACAGAAGTCAGGCAAATATGAATGATTGCTTTGCCATCTGAGGAAAGATGACTGAAATCCCATTTTGCATAGTTTTTACAAGAAAACAGAAGTAGCAGTTCCAGAACCTCTTCCTTCTGGTTATCCGGAATATGTCCACCCTAAAAAGTCTCTCTCAAAATTGTCATTCATTGCACACTAATAAACACATTTAGAAAAAATGAAGACAAAACCAACCTAGAGTGTTTTTCCAGGCCGTTGATTTAATGAACTTACATTTCCAGTAAGTTTCTCTTGCTATAAAGTAACGCAATTAACAGACTGAACAAAGTTGATGTCTTGAAAACAGAAGCTGAAGAACATGAAGAGATGCACAGCAAGTCACGTGATACTGGTGATAACATCACCAGCATGCTAACCAACATGATGCATTGCTAACACCATCCAGTTGTATTATTTGTAAAAATAAGAAGGTAGGTTCCCCCATCTGAACCACATACAAATATTTTTGTCAAATGCTGCATGAAGTGTAAAGATAAGGTTGAAAGTGCTTCCAATATTTCTGATGCAACAGCTGTTTACAGCTAATGTTTTGACATCTATCAACAAGCTTGACTATAGAAGATGTTAGCAAATATTAGCTACCTATCCCACTGCATGAGATATAACAGACTTCTCTGATCCAAACTTCTGTTTTGCACCCACCCTCTTCGAGATCCTGTGTGACAGTGCACCTCCCATGTTTGGAATTATCAAAGACGTGATAAAGATTCATGTGAAAGACCAAAAGTGTTGATTAAATGATAATTTGCACCCAGAGGCAACATACAGGATGGCTTACAAAAAAGTACCTTCCAGTTGGTGCAAAACTATGAGTAATTGTAGCAGAATAACATTATTATATGAGATGGGTTTTTTTCTGCAGTTAAAACAAAATCATAACATCTAAATTCTTTCTGCCACAATACAGAGTACAAATTAAGCCATTTAAATTCTGTGTTTCAGCTGCTGTGTCCAACTCAAAGCCAATGGTGTTAGTCTTGATTTATTAGTCATTACGAAGGAGATTAAGATTCTCCTTTGTAAAGCTATAAATGCCCCACAAGTATGACTAATATGAACAGGGTTGATTGTATAAGACACATTAGAAGTCATTGACACTCATGAGGTTTCCATTCTACCCCTTTTATCAAACACAGCCTAGTCAGGCTGAAATTTCAATACTTGTGGTCTTACTTCTATTTTTAAAAATTATAGTTAAGAATAGTTTAGCAATTTTTGAGAGTCAGACTAGGGAAAAGATTTTCTCCTGTCAAAAATATTCATCTTATAGCTATTTTCTTGGGAGGCATCTGAATGTGTCCTTGGAGTTGCAGGGAAATTCAGTGTGCCTGGGTTGGGACGCATCCATCCTAGTCCCTGTGAGAAGAGAGAGAGAGGAAGAAAACACCTAAACCGGGAGAAGTTGCAGTCATAAGGAGAACCTGGCAATTGTATTTCAGTACTAGGCATGTGACAGTGCATCAGGGAATGGTCAGAAACCTTTTCCCTTTTTCACAACTTTTACTGGCTCCTATTGCACTGAACACAGAAAGTGAAGCCCCTGCGCTTCTGCTATTTCTCTCTTCCAGCACTTCCTTCAAACATAAAATAGTGTGGAACGAAAGGCGAGAATAGTCCTGGAAAGTGAGCTAAAAATAAAAGAAATACCATGAGAACCAGTGAAGAATCAAGGAACAAATGGCTTGCCACACAGGCTAGGTCACCCTCCCCCCCAAAAAACACCATAAAACCACACAAGTTTTCATGAAATTCATTGAATTTATGTTTGATGAGAATCCACAGAGGAGAAACTAGATCTCCTAGAGCAAGAACCTGGAGAGCACAACCCAGACTGGTGAGCTGCTGGACATGGAGGTAGATCACCAGGAGGGGCTTGCGGGTGGAATGGGGAAGCACAGCAAAATTAGAGAAGCAAGGTCAGGCCCAGATCCCAGATCTCCCAATGCCCCAAACTGCGCTTTTCCTGCATTGTCAAATGTCTGCAAAAAATCACCTTCAGGGATATTTTTGGCCCATTCCGGTGGTTAGTCTATTCAGAGAGTGCCAAATTCCTATGAATTTAACGCCAGCGGCAAAGATTACAAGCACAGCTGATAACAACACACAAAGACACATACCCACACCACATCTACCACTAAATTATGCCCTAAAAACATTCAAAGCCACGGCACTAATTGCTCTGAAAAACTGATTACAGCTGCCTCTGAGATGGATCCCAAATTTAACATATACTTCTAACTTTGATAGCTCTGCGCCGTGGCTGCTGCTTTGTCAAATGGAGGTATTAATGCCACATCACCTTGTAGGCAGAATGGAAAACAGACTGCCCAGTGTTTGTGAAACATTGAGATTATATGGGAATGAGCACCAGCATGTCATTGTGCGCTCAAAAGCTGTATCAAAATGCACAGCAGCAATGGGAAAAATGAACAGTTGCACATGTATCATCAAATGGAGCATTTCCTGGTTGTTGGCATCACAAGTTCAAGACAATTTTGTGTTCATTTCTACAAGAAATACCAGATGCCTCACAATACATAATAGACTTCACATTTGGGGTATCTTCCTAATTTAACCTCAGCTAGTTAAGTATAGATTTTCTTGAACTTTCACATTAAGAAGAGATGTTACAGAAGAGAAAGTTGCCATAGAGACACATACACTCTTTCCAATCATTTCAAATATAGTTAGACTCAATTAATTATTCAGTTCATCACAGAACCATTTATACTTTTATATGAAATATTCCAGGGTGAGAGAGATTTTTTAAGTATGTAAAAAAAGATCTTCAAATAGTAGTAAATGGTCTCAGGAAAAAAAAGGTTAAAATTGTGATCAGAAATAATTCTGTTCACACTTTAGGTAAAATATCAAGCAGTTAGGCCTGTATTCCAGGTAATTCTGTATTTCCTTATCACTCTCCTATATGCAGAAGGTTTGGGAGGAAAAGGAGTGGTTTTGCATTTATTTTACAAGCCTACAAGAAAAAACCCACAAACCTGTGAAGGTTCGTATGTATGCTTATTGAAAGGTTATATGAATCTTCTCTTTGAAGAGATAATATAAAAATAAAGACTAAAATTGTCACACTTTTTAATGGGAGTGAAAGCAACACAATACTGATGAGAATCTGGAGCTGTCATGCAGAATGCAATCCTCTTGATTGGCAGCTGTGACTTGGTAATACTGAGACCTTGTGCTATTTGATTAAAACAACATCAAGATGGAAAGATCTCTTCAGATTAGAGGTCAGAAACATCAGTCTCTGATTTTTCTGCAGTTGTCAGAAGTGATACGGGGTAATTAACTAAGTCTGCAATAATGTCAGACAGGTGGTACTTTTCTTTTGAAGCAATTCATTAGGGAAGGCTTGTCACTTGTGACATTCCCACATAAATCCTGGTGCTCGGCATCTTCTCCAAATCAGTTTAAATTGCTCCCTCGAATATGAAAATACTTTAAAGGAGACTACATAGTCATCTAATACAATGGTTTAGAATTCCATCTGGCAAACATTTAACCAAGAAAAAGAAAAAAAAAGAAAGAAAAAGAGAGAAAAAAAGAAAATAAAAGAAAGAAAAAAAAGCACAATTCCCAAACGTTATATATAAGCAACAAGAATTTGCAAAGTGAGAAGACCCACAGAAAATGGAGAAGCTGCTATCAGCAAGGAAGCCAGAATAAACGTTGCCAGGCTGAACAGCAGATTTGGTCAGTGCGCAACTGCCATTTGAATACGCTCTACTCCACTAGGTTGCCTATTCTTACTATGGTTGTAATAACACATAAAAAAAAAGTTCAGTGAGAAAAAATATGACATATAATTCTAATTTTTTTACTCTATCAGTGACTTCAAATAAGTCTTCTAAAAAACTTGAAGATCATCTACCAAACCAACTACGTCATTCACATAAGCATCATGCACTGAAATACTCAAATGTGAAAAGCCACCAGCAAGCTGGAAAGAGAACGGACATGGTGTCAAAATAACTTCAGTTTGCACCTTTTAATTGGGCATCTTCAAAGAAAAACAGCTGTTATTTTTCAAAATTTTGTTTGTTTGTTTTAGACTGAAGGGAAAGAACAAATGCTAAATTCCAACCCAAAACCCCAAGAAAATACATTCTTGAAAATATATTTAAAACACATTCCAGAGACATCACTTATAATGAATATAGTCTTTTAAGACTATAGGGGTCCAGCTGAGGAAAGTCATTAAAAGCATAAGAAATACTAAACTCTCCTAAATAATTGTCTCTAGTACCAGTACCGTCCTATCTTGCAATTAGGCATATTGAAGGTCTCAGTAGGATTACGGACTTGTTAGTTGGAAAAGCCAAATTTCAAAAGCTTTTACATGATGAATAAGTATTTTTAAACAGTTTTATTTCATAGGGTCAAATATGGATCAAGACAGCCTCCTAGACTACCTAGCAGCATGCTTACTCAAAAATTTACTCATGCTGCTGCAAATATACATGTGGGAAATAAGATCATGGCATCGGCTCCACGCGGAGTTTTCAACAGTATCTATTATAGTTTGGAAATTTAATTTCCTTTGATTTTCAATATTCACATTAATTTCCAGACAGAAAGTCTTTGATTTATAAGCAGAAGTCTTGGTGCCTTACCTGAAGGTGTGTCAATTACTTTGTGTTAATTTATCTGGGGATTTTCAAGGAAGAACAATGTCAAAGACTCAGAGGCCCTTAAATTAGTAGATAATGTATGTTCTGGTTTTATTAATTTAAAAAAAAAATATCACTGGCTATGATTTTGCACACCTTTTCTCTAGAAATAAATCTGTTTGACAGTAAATTACTGCTATGCTAGTCAGGAAAGGCAAAGCTCTTAATTTCTCTGTGTAAATGCATTCTTGCTAAGAGAAGTCACTTCCATCATGTAGTAGTAGCCTTCTCTTCTTGAACCGACATTCACATCAGCCATCATTCTTTGTAGGAGAAACTTCTATCTGCATGCAGCAACAACAGCTTTTGGATTTAAAGAGGCCCTTAAATGTTTACCTCTAAGAAAGCCAATCATCTTCTAGTGACAGTATTTTTTTTTTTTTAATTCTAACTAGCACTGTCAGCTGCAAAGATACTGACAAGAAGCGCTGCAGAAAAGCAGCTTAATTCATTTTGCTGTGAAAGAAATCATTGATCAAGATTTGCACAGCTATTGTCATTTTGGCTCCACTGCAAAAGAAACTGGAAATTATGACAGCTTCTGGAGATAGTCCTGCCTTGGTTCCCATGATTGCTTCAAATCCCATACTTTAAATATGAATGTAAACAGTGAACAAAAAGAGTTTTTTCCATCAGCTTTTCAGCAATGGAAACGTTGACTTTCACCAGATCACAAAGCACCTTTATTAATCTGCATGCAGACAGACAGGTCAAAAGGTGTGCTTGCTTGTATCAGGGGACTAGGAAAAGCTGTATATGCTGTGCCAACAGCTATATAATAAAGTTATCCTTTGGAAAAATCACATGGTTTGTAAACAGTATGCACACAGCATGTAAAATGAAACATGTAAGAAATAGTTACTTATCTTGCATTACACTAACTTGGTTTCCATAATAAATGAAAGATTGCAGCAGCAAAAGCAACACATTTGCTTAGCTTTTAAGCTATGATGGCAGGACGCCTGCTGAGTGAGTTTCATTAAAGCGAGCCACACAAAGTCAAGCCTATTTTCAAGAGTAAGCAGCAGTGTCTGAACCCTTGCATTTTCTTTCTTTAGAATTAGACTTTGGATTTAACTGTCTTTTTGGAGGGTACAAATTACTCCTGCTAACAAGCAGAATATTTTCAAAAGAAAAGGTCATTACGGGTGGTGGGAAGTTGCCATTTCTTTTGCTGGATTCAAAACGTTTGGGATTTTTTTCCACCGTTCCATGTTTGCATGTTTATATTCTTTCAGTTTTAATTTACTCTTCAGCTTTTTTCTGAAAGGTTACCTTCCCAGAGGTGTTACCCAGAAAGCTTCTCACGGTAAGTGGTGGAAGTATTTTAAGGATCTCCACACTAGCTTGGCTGTAATTAAAAGGCTGGTTAAAATAGTAGGCTAGGGCATCAATCCAATGCTCAAAATGGTCATCTGCCTTGTTTTCAAGTGTGACATCCTTGGCCTTATAAGAATTTCCATTAAAAACAAGAAAGAAGAGGGAGGGCAAAGACAGGTGAGTCAAGCGAAACAACCCCAAATCGTTTCAAGCTGGACAACCCTACGATGTGTTAAATCCAACTCAGTTGAGATGTTGCAGACTGCCAAATACAGATATGTCAGCACATAAGTGAACGATCGCTCTGATAGCCCTTGCACAGCAAAAACCATCGCGGGCAGCTGCACACACAGCAATTTCACGGGAGGCAGCGACAGCTTCTTCCAAGATGGATTGTTCTTATGACATCTTGATTTCCTCACTACACGGTCTGCAAATCAGGCCGGTTTCCCAGCAGATCTGGTGCAGGTGTCAAGTCTCTTTAGACAGCGCACGGCAGATACCTGTTCTCCACCCCAGCCTGCCTGTGGTTGCTCCCGCAGACCTCAAGAGAAGCCCCGACATCACTCTGCCGTGCAACAGCCTTGCATCAGCTTGAGAGTAAGAACTATGTGCCAAATCAAGAGTTGTGCTGTGGCCTTCTAGGCAACTTCGCAGGGACGTGCGGGAGGAAGATGTCTCTCACCGGGATAGAAAAAAGAATCCCGCCTAAGTGGCGCAACAGAAATAAGACCCACTGCAGAAGCTATCACCTCAAGCTAGGCAATTGCCCATGTCAAAATTTGGGCAATACAGGAGTCTGCCCCACCCGAAACCCCAGATATAGGAGTTTACCTGCTTTTTTAAACATATTTGCATTCTCCTGATTAATTTCTTCAGGCTCTCCTTCCTGTACTCCAGCTTTTCAGACACCAGAGCACTTTATGTAGTTTAAGTCAAGTGTCTTCAGGCCTGACGCAACTATTAGCAACTGCATCTTGATTTCAGGACATTTTGATTTCTAATTCTTTCTTCAGGTACAGCACAATTCCCTTTTCTACATGTCTGTGATATATAAATCTACATAATTCCTGAATCTGAAATACAGTTTCATGCGTTCCTATACTGTACCTTGTACTGTTAATACATCTTGTATAACCATTCCTACAGACATGATGGCAGAATTGGTACGAACCACTGCTCCTTTTCAAAAATACGACATCAATAGTAAACGAGTCAAAGCTAACTTCTCCTTGTTCTTCTCACTCTAAGCATGACTGTCTCACTCTTCTCAGTGAGTTTTTATTACCTGCACCTCACAGAATACATTGCTAGATCTGGATGTTTTAAGAGAAGTGCAGTATTGACCACACCTGTAATCTGTCCCCCAACTCTTAACTCTAGGTTTGATGTGCTTTGTGTTACAGCACTTCAAAGTGATCAGCTGCAATTCTCACTTTGGTAGGTACGTACTCACACACAGAGTTGGATACGGTTTACGTTGCATGTATTGAGAGTGACTTCCTGCAGCTTTAGCAGAAATGAGAAGCAGAATGAAAAGATGTACATTTCGTTAGAAGAACTGAGGCACAGAAACATTAACTATTCCACCCAAATTCAGAAACATCATCTGTGTAAAAGGCACGAAAAGAATGTTTTCATCTTGAATCTCGATCTTGATCACAAATCCAGATCTCTGTAAGGATGCACTGCAAAAGGCTCTACCAGAACACAGGTTAACCAATCTGCAATAGATATCTACAGCATTGCTCCATAACATGGCTGGGAGTCATTGCTGGAGAGAGAAGTTTTCATCAAGTAACCCACAAAAAAATAGAAATACAATTGTTAGACCTGTGTCATTTTGCCTAGTCAAATCCATGCCATTAATGAAATCTATCACAGATAAGGCGAATTATATAATTTAAAAATCTCATCATGAACAGCTTGCCAGTTTTACAAAATGCACCTACTTATGTTTCTATAAACTCACTGCAGAAAAAAACCTACTCAACTTAAAAACCAGCTCAGCTTCCCCACCTGTCCCCACACAAAACTGTGTCTCAAGCTAACAATTACTGGCAGCAAACAAAATGAAGTATGATTAAACAGCTCGGTATTTTTCTTTAAAGATTCCTGAAAAACCCTGATGTTCTCACAGTAAACAGCTGCCATTCACAACTGCCTGCTAAAAATAAGAACAAAATATCTAATTTGAACAGATAACGGAATTTAAAGGAAAAAGAAAAAGTAGGTTCAGTTTGCAGTTAAAATTACTCCCCCAGCCCCAAAACACGCTATAATGCAACCGATGGAGTTTTGGCACATGCTAAATACCTTTTTTAGATAATGTAAGCAAAATAAACCACAGTAAATTAGATGAATAAGTACCATTCTGTGCGGCTGGCACAGAAGCAGTCGATGCATTTAGGGGAAGGGCTGAGAAGCCTTCGCGCCAACGGCAGCCCACAAAGCCTCCTTTGGAGCTACTGTGGGGCTATCTCAGTTCTTCCCCTGCATCCCTGTCAGCTTGAAATCTCCAGCACAGAGGACTGGAATTTTCCTATAAAATTGTTACGCACATTTTTAAACATAGGTAAAATAAAACTCTCCTTAATCTTGTTTCAGGCAAATTATTGGGTCAGCTTCAATATACAGCACTGCATAAAACAACCTATACCATGCTCTTCACTGATGTACAGTAGAAAGCGCAGGGATATTTTAAGCAAAAATGGTCTTGGCAGTTCCTTATAAACCCTTCATTTCCTCTACCACAACAACAAATTGCTGCCCAGAGCTAATGCAGTCCAAAGTAAGCACATGTTCATATTTGCTTTAAAATATTCATGTATCAAATTAGATTTTGAATTTCACATGGCTTTGCCTCACTCCCATCAGTTCTAATTACTGATTTATTTTTGGTACCAACAGCTTATATTTATACAGCACTCTCAATCACAAATTCTTCAAAGCAATCTGATAAAGAGATCTCTCGCCCACCACTACAATACAGACCCCGTTGGGACTGAACTTCATTCTGGGCCAATAATGTTATAATTTTACAGAGAGATGAGAAACTTGGGTAAAATCTTATGGGGACAATTTAAATAGACAGTACAGTTATCACAGCAGGATTTTTTTGCCAGGCGATTGAGGTTAACACGCCTAACTCCTGCCAAAAAGCCATAGAACATTTAATGGCAGGAAGTCATCTCAGTTATATCCTAGCAATTTTATAGTATAAATGATGTAATAAAATTTAACATAGGATATTCAGCATGCATCTAACATTTAAAAGTATGAACTGCTGACTGTATACAGTATTAATATTTGCATGTGCATGCACGTTCACTGACTTTACATCTGCTTCCATTTTAAAAATAAATCCAAAGTCTATTTAAACTGTTCAGAGTTATCAAGGATAAAAGAGCATGGATAATTTGAATAATATAAACGCTAGAATGTGGTTGTAGCACCTCATGTAAATGACTCAGCAGTCATTAAAACAATCTCTTTTATTCCCAACTACAGCTTTATCAGAAATGCAAAGTGATAAAGCTGAGGAACTTTGTAGATGTGTTATGTTTACAGTCAAATCATTAACCTACATCTAATTCATATGAAATGTAGGTAAACAGTATTGAGGAAAGTAGCGCCACACCATTTTTCCCTTATAATTTAAGACAGCAAATCAGGATGGAAAGGGGAAAAGACTACTGAAGTGTTACACACAGCCTTCTGCTTCTTACAGGCTAGGTGGATTTAAGCATGATGTTTCTACATTACCATGTAATACTCATATTACTAATTTGTCCTCCACCTTTTCACCCTCAGTCTCATAAATCATGCAAAAACTCTA
Organism: Harpia harpyja; assembly: GCF_026419915.1. Classification (NCBI taxonomy): domain Eukaryota; kingdom Metazoa; phylum Chordata; class Aves; order Accipitriformes; family Accipitridae; genus Harpia; species Harpia harpyja. The sequence goes on from NC_068947.1 coordinate 6,747,895, forward strand.
CCTAACATACACTCTTACTTTCAGAGAAAAATATAGCAATAGTGAAGGGATCAGAAACTGCATCAGTCCACATATATGTAGTTAGCAGCATCTTCATAAGCTTATCAAAAAAAAAAACAAACCCACAAACAAAAAAACCTACACAAAACCCACAACAACAAATCCCCACCGATCTCAACCCATCAAAGCTGGCACATCCACACAGTATATTTGATTATAAACAGCACAGATTTGATATTGCATATAGAATTCCAAGAGCCATACAAACATACAAACTTAGTATATAAAGTATATTTTAAAAAGCATAAAAACTACTACTTAAGCTAACTCGAGACAGCTGAGGTGGCTGCATGGCATTGAAAAGCTAGGAAGTGAGTTTTATTTCCATGAGACAGCTGGTGCTGAGTATCTGGGAAGCAAAAGCTGTCAAATCCAGCATTAGGTGTAAACCAGACAAATCCAACAGACTTAGACCCCATCACACTGTCTGACTCCTTTACAGGCAATTACAAGACCTAAAATTCCCAAAATAAAAGGAAATGTTTATCCATAAGTAACTCATTCTTTCAATACATGTTGCTGAAGTAATGTAATCATTTCTTCTAAAAGAGCCAAGAAACACACCTAATAGATCTGTCTTTAATTTAAAGTCCATTTTCTGGCACGTAAGTGATTTTCCCAACCTAAGGAGGTGACGTACAGCCAAGCAGTGCACAAACCTCACTCCTCTGACTGCCCATTGGCTTTCCTGATAAAGAAATTAATAACAAGTTAATATGAATACAAGCTCAAGCCTCCTCAATTTCTTCGCGTATAAAGTCTTTTGTGTTGCGCATCATTTCCTCCCACGTTTCCTTCCTTTTCCTTGCTCCCTAAGGGTCAGAGGCAGCAACCACCTTCTCGTTTCAGTGAACTGGCAGAACCAGCCGCTCTTCCCTCACCGGCACTACCAAACCCTGCCATCACCTGCCAGAATGTGCAGAACATACTTCAGATAGCAATACAGCTACCTACTCCAGGCATACCTGACAGTAACTGATGTTTACTGTAACACAGTCTTGTTCTGATTTGCTATTTTCAATCTGTAGTCCTCTTCTGTTAATCGAGATTAAAACCGTGGATAGATACTAGTTGTAAATGTTGCATTGAAGCAGGATTTAGTATTAAGACGCGAAAAAGTTAAGATGTGTCAAAAGTGAAGTGGACGACAATTCACGTGTCTGTGTTTTCTCTGCAGGATCACGCTTTACTGGAAAGGAAGGGCTGTGCTTTGGTGAGCATCGTCTCCTTTGTTCAATCCACTTTTCCTGCCCCACTAACCACCAATTCCCTCTTGCAGCCGCCCTCGTGTCTTACAAGTCCCTTTTTCACCAAAAAAGCTGTCACTCCGCTCATCGCAAAGACTGCTGCTGAGGGAGTTGTGGGGAGAAACCCTCATTTTCTATCTAGAGGCAACTCCGCATTCCTGCTGATTCCTGCAGCCCCAGACCGAAGTGTGCTTGGGACCATCACAAACTGCAGAGAAAATCATTGACAAATACTAACAAATCTTAACTCAGCAGATGCAGACTTTCAACTCCAAACCTGTTCTCCAAAATGCTACTTTTTCTCAGGAAGCACTGGCATTTCATTGGGAAGACTTTTTGTCACCAGGGGGAAAGGTAGGGGAGAAATAGATGAATCTTTCTTCATCACCTTGTTCTCGGAAATGGCTCGGACGTTTTAGATGAAGCTTCAAAATAAGCAAGACAAAGTAATCAGCCTGAAGTAGCCAAACAGTCTAGAAAATGTTTGCTCGATTGGCACCGTTTTGTAAACAACACCTTAAAAATGGGAAGTACCATATACCTAACCCAGGTGAAAGTGTAGTTATCAACATAAGAAAAGGAATTAGAATCTGACACTAATCTGGTAATATTCTCCAACCAGCAGCGCAAGGAGCTCTATTAAGGTTAATATTAGAAATTGAAGTCACCTCAAAGAGGGGTGAAACAGGGATGAGAAGGTGGGGTTTCCCCCCATCAGAAACTTTAATAGCTCTTCTGAAGAGAACCAACATTCAACTTGATAAAGGCCTGTGGATATTAATGTAATTCACTCATGAAGTGGATTTAGAGCTTAAAGCCAGACGGGACCATTTGATCATTCAATGCAACCTGTGCACAGATCATTAAGTTTCACCTACCTATCCATAAAGCAAGCCAAATAATTCACATTTGGCTAAAAGGTAACATTCAGAAAGGTATTGTTATTGATTTGAAAACACTGAAAAGTGAAAAATTTAAAACATCTCTTCATCATTTGTTTCAGTATTATCTTTGTTGTTAACAAATAATAAAAAAAGCTTTTACAGATCCAATGTTTAAAATTCATTTCCATCCTTCCTTCTATGTGTATCTTTTCTAAGGGGAAACCCCAAGTGTTGCCTAGAAACTTCTCCCTCAAGTGTCGTATGAACTATCCAGGCCTCCTCCTATGTTGAAATGAAATTAAGCAGGGACCTCGTCTGAAGTAATTTCTTCAGTTCATTTTTTTGCCACTTGCCTTCTCTAATGTCCCTTGGAAACCTGACAGGCAGCGTGTGCTCCGTGCCAGTCTCGCCAGCGACCTGGACGAGATGTACTGGCAGACCAGATGATGGGTGATTTCCCTCATCCTTATTATTCACAGCAGCAGTCATCTCCCAGTCTCTTCTGACAATTCCCCCGCCTGTATCCGTGGGGATTACGCTTTCAACCCACAGGACTGTACTGACAGCTTGTGTTTAATTGCTGATTCACTGTGATCCTCGTCTAGGGCCAATTAGAAACTTATGTCCACAGTTCTGATGTTTGCATGTCAGAACATGATGATTTATTCACTTGCAGAAATGCTCCAGGGCTAGCTGGTTTTGACAGTATTTCTATTAAGAGAAGATAATTCGGTGCTTGAGGATAGGGCCTTCAAGACCGTACTCTGAGAGCTTCTGAGCAGGCACCTGAACCTCAGCCATCCCCGTCCCTCAGGAGATCCTTGAGCTTTGGGCAACAGAACCCCTCTGTCTCTTACTCTGCCCGAGTAAATATTTGTTTTTTCCTAAGAAGTAGCGGTCCAGATTGGCAAGACAAGGCTAAGGCACGAGACTACGGTTCGGATGAGGCAAAGCTGGGATGTGAAGCTGGGTGACCTACCAGAAAGACTGCACAAAGCAGAGCCCCCTCTCAGTTTTCAAATGAAGTTCGGGAAATCCTTAGCTCTGTTCTAATGAGCAATGAACAAAATATAAATTGTAATACTTTTTTGTTAGATAAATAAATTACATTCTGACCATCCCTGTAGCCAAATTCTTATCTGTGTTCTCTTTTGGGGGATTTTCCCAATCTGAATTTATTAATTCATTCCCTTTTAGATTACATCTATCCTATACTCTATACTATAAAGTAAAGCCCTATTTATATTAATGTATGCATTCTAACATGATTCAACTACCTTAAAAACAAAATAAAATAAAAGTATTCAGAAACATTACTACTTAAATAAGAAAAATATCAGTGTTCCACCCGATATGTTTGTAAAACAGCAAACCATTATACAGTATACATGGTTAACTGTTTCTGCTTTTAGAAAATAGAGTAATTTCTACTTTGACTGTAACTGCATTGTGAACAGCAATAATAGATGTTGTACTTGTAGTATCAGTGCATGTTATATTATTTTAGTAATGCAATTCAATCTCATAAACTAGAGGCACAGTGGCTTATAAGCAATGCTAAATTATTTAAATCATCACTGAAATTTCTTCTATATGCATGCTCTTAATTACTCAATGTTTGGAGGTGGGGGAAGAAGACTAAAGCAAATGTGTATCCAAATAAAAAAATCTGCCTATGCTACCTGACCATTTAAGGTCACCTTTAAATCTAATCAGCTTCTAGGACATCTTATTACTTATCTCTGTTCTACATTCATGACTATTTTTAATTAGCAGCTCTAATATAAACTGGTGTGTCTTCATTCCAAATGAAATAGCAACCAGCAGTTACAAACAGGAATATCTTTATGCCTCACCTCATGGCTTATTTAATTTTTTGTTGAAAACTGAGCATTAAACTGAGCCAATGAGTCACTTCTCTAACTTTTATATGCATTTGCCTATGGGAAGAAGACTAGCTCTACTTCTCTTTAAGATTATAATATTATAAAAATAGTACAATCACATTAGAATAGTTCCCCAAAAGAGACCCGTGGGAAACCATTAAACTTTTAATATGCCATTAGATTAAAACATATATTATTGACCACAGAAAGGCTACTGGTAATTGTACATATGTCAATAAAAAGGAACAGGGACCTTCCACAATTTAGCTGGTTAGAAACTCTTGTTAGTAGGAGGAACAGAAATGGGAGGAGGCGATTTGGGTAACGATTTCTGAGAAATTAATTTGACACCAAGGAAGTCGTTTGACTTCTGTGCAGTGAGTAATAAAACGATAAATCTTTAGCTATATTAACGTGTTGGAATAGACTAGATGATGAAAGTGTTTTGGCACTGGGTTATGAGATAGGTTAATAGGACATTTGTGAAGCTGTTCTGCTCTAATACCAAACTGACAACTATAACAACCATGAGTCATCACATCTTGCCAAGACACGAAGTTGCAAGGATGAAAGAGATAAACTACTAACGAGACTTTACTTTTAGAGTTTAGAAGAAATGTTGCCTCTCGATTTCTGCTAAGGTAACTTGTGACTTCACATGTATTTGAGAGCTAGCTTACAGAAGCAGCAAGCATTAAGAGTCATAATAATTTCACTCTAATCATATGATCAACAATATACAAGGTCAGACATACTGAAGGTCTTAAGGGGATTCATAGAACCCTTCAGAAACTAAGGATGATTTTTAAAAGGTATTGTAAAACTTATCTCCTACCATTTTAACTGTATGCTTCCTACCATATAAAAATATGTCCCTTCAGGTATCACTGACTTTCAATTAAAATAAGTATCAAGTGAAGAAGTATCTCTAATAAGACACTTCCAAGTGTACCAAGTATCGTTACACAGCCAGTGTATCATTACACAACCAACAGCCAAGTATCATTAAAAATCTGTAACCTAAAGAAAAGGTTTAGATGAAGCAGTCATGGTCTACCAGAATCACTGGCAGAAATTTTGAAGTGCACAGGTATCTGTTTTTAACAATTTTCAGTTCAGTATTCTGGGCATGACTGAATGGTGCAAAGGAAAGAAAATTGTCTCCGATTTGTAATCTGCCAGAAAACAGTATTAGTAAATACAAAGACCTTTACCAATACAAAAAATCCCCTCCACCAAACACAATCAGGTTATATCCATGAACCAGAACATCTGAATTCTCAGTACATTAACTCAACAGTAATTTCTCTCCTCCATAAATAAAGAAGAGAAGTTTGGCAGATTTCAGGTAATAATTCTGTGAGGGATGCTGGGGGGGGGGGGGGTATGTATTCATTAGATTCTGACACTGGAAATGGACAAAACAACACTGATTTTGGAAGAATTTAGGATATACAGAAATTGTCAAGGTGGTGAAGACAGGCATATTTTCAAAGGTTGAAGTGTTTCCAGGTAAGCCTGAAACTATGATGCCCTTGATATCCTATTTCTGTAGCAGTCACACATTTCCGATTACTGACGATCCAAAACACTGTAACCAGCTGTGAATGTGTACGGTGTAGAGCTGTCAGTCTGATATTTCTACATACACAGGGCAATCTTCCACTAGAAGTACAACCATAACCTCCCTAGGCAGATATCACTTCACACTAGATGATCACTAACACAACAGGTGATCTTTGACAACAAATAGTATATAGTCGTACATCAACAAAACAAAACAATTCTAATAAATTCCAATAAAAATATTCTAACCATAAGAAACACTAGGCTTGATATATAGCTTCAGGCTCAAAAGTATTGTTCCACTGTCGTGGTTTAACCCCAGCCAGCAACTAAACGCCACGCAGCCGCTCACTCACTCCCCCCCACCCAGTGGGATGGGGGAGAAAATCAGGAAAAGAAGCAAAACCCGTGGGTTGAGATAAGAACGGTTTAATAGAACAGAAAAAGAAGAAACTAATAATGATAATGATAACACTAATAAAATGACAACAGCAATAATGAAAGGATTGGAATGTACAAGTGATGCGCAGTGCAATTGCTCACCACCCGCCGACCGACACCCAGCCAGTCCCCGAGCGGCGAATCCCTGCCCCCCACTTCCCTGTTCCTAAACTGGATGGGACGTCCCATGGTATGGAATACACCGTTGGCCAGTTTGGGTCAGGTGCCCTGGCTGTGTCCTGTGCCAACTTCTTGTGCCCCTCCAGCTTTCTCACTGGCTGGGCATGAGAAGCTGAAAAATCCTTGACATTAGTCTAAACACTACTGAGCAACAACTGAAAACATCAGTGTTATCAACATTCTTCACATACTGAACTCAAAACACAGCACTGTACCAGCTACTAGGAAGACAGTTAACTCTATCCCAGCTGAAACCAGGACATCCACCCTCCAACCTTCCTGTATTTTGTCACTACTGGAAACATAATGCCATGCCTAAAACCAATTATTTTCCCCCCAGACGTTTTCCTAATACAGGCTCTCCAGATTGGCCGAGTTATTACGCAAATGCAGTCACGGATATGTCAGAAGGAGCAGCCATGACCCCCTCTCTCTCCAAACATCCTTTCAGCACTGACGGACAGGTAGCTCTTTCATAACTGGCCTATTGCTACCAGCAATCCGATCACAGTTACGTTCGGAGAGCCTGTGGGAAAGCATCCGTTCCTGCTGCTATTCAACTTTCTATTAATCAACCTCTCTTATTCTCTGCTTTTTTTCCAAACAATCCCTGGTTCTGGATGCTTTAAACTGTTCCGATCTGAGACTACAGTAGAATTGCTGCACAACCACAGAAGAGTAAGAAGTGCTACAACGACAAAACATCGGCTAAAGGGGCAGTCCTAGCCAGCTCCGTGGTTATCCACACCTTACGGAAAGTTGCTGTGCAAGGGTAAAGGAGGAAGCTTTTCTCCCTCTCTCACAGCAACAGTCCACAAACCCTACAAAGAGTGAGATTACTGCTCCAATATCTATCCTCCACAGAAGCTCATGGTGTACAGCTGGTCAGCTTAGCCCATGCAACAGCCGCCAAGCTGGGGACAATATTGCTTCCATTATCTCTCTGAAGTCCATCTGGTGCAGAGCAGCTCATGCCACACGATGATGGTGTAATTTCTACAGGCTAACCCCGAGAAAAGCAAAAGCAAAATTGTAAGTGAGACTCGCTTTTATCAGCCAAGATGCCAAACCTTAGACAATAAAATTAAGTGATAAGTCTCATTTCCTGTATAAGCCGCTTCCAGTTCAATATATTTTACAGCTCTCATGAAAAATTAACATTTTAATTTTAATTAACATAAAAAAAACCCAAGCCATTTCTGTTCCTACAGAACAGAGAATGACCACCTTTTCCAGTTAAGAATCTATCCTTTGAATATAAATAATGACCAAAAACCTCATTTATAAGCTTTTCTTGTTGAAAGCATTAATCAGGCTTTACTAGACCTACTATATGATTCTTTTCCTTAATTTTTAGTATTATTCAGCTGAGCCAAAATTTTTGAAAGCATTTAAATAAACCAAGATCTTAAGCCTCTTTGAAAAGCAAACACAAACTTAAATCCAATTAGCTTTAGTGAGCACCTCCTCCTAAGTCACATTTGCAGCTGGAACTCAAGTGTTTCTGATTTTTTTTTTTTTTGGCAGATTCTTTCAAAGTCTTTAAAATCATTCTTATTTACTTATTTAAAGCTATATGAAAGCAATAGTTCGAGCTGGTTGAGAGTAAAAAATGGCCTTTGAAAATGTTTAAATGAATATAGTTTAGTAGTTGTAAGGATATTTCAAACAAGGCCAATTTTATAACATCATAAAGAAATTATAATATAGACAAGCTGTATGGACAGCACAAAAAATTGAAACACCTGAGTAGAAGATATATTTCAGGGACTGAAATGTACAGTCCAAAGACAAACATATATGCAAATCAAACTTGACATATTTGGAAAAAAATATTAATAAAATTTGACCAGATAAGTTTCACCATGAATAACACTGTCTCCTTTGCTTTTAGTCTCTGTCATTTCTTTGACTCTTATAATTATTTAAAATAACTATAGGTTTGCAGTTTCTAAAAATATCCCCCTTTTATGCCTACTCCCTGTTGCCAATGAACCTGCACACCTGATTCCTCAAAACAGGTTATTCAGATGTTGTACCTGAACCACCAGCTGTTCCCTTATTCAGATGGGCTATTAAGAGCAGGGGAACTCGCGGCCAAAGGAACAGATCTGTGAGCAAGATCTTTGCACATTCTTGTGTATCAGTAACCTACTTTTCTCTGGACAACTGCCAACCCAAGCAGCAGATAATAATTCTTACCTGTCAAGCATTGCGCACCAGAGTGTTTCTTCTCAATTAACAAAGGCAATTAAGATTCATGAATATTAAAGGCAGCATTAAAACCTATATTTGCTAATTGATACTACATCAATTGGTGAAGAATTAGCAACAGCCAATTTACAATCCGCATAAAAGTGCTTCACGTTCTTAACTCCTTATGGTAAAGCCGAGAAGCTCAACAGCTCATGCATCAAGTTCTTCATATAATCCAGATACCACTTGTGGAATCTAATCAACAAAGAGTAAATACACCTTCTTACAAGGTTGCCATATTGTATCTTTTAATACCATTTCACAAAATCTCTTGAGGAATCACACTATTACAGTGGGAGCATTTCTAAACAAACAAAGGCACTAAGGGTAACTGCTGACACAAAAGTAAGATGTGATAGAAAAGAAGAAAACTTGTATATACAACTGGAAAAAGAGAGGGGAACACACACAACTCTGGTTTCCCATACTATGTAATTTGTAAGAGCCTTTTTTTCCTTCCAAAATTAAGGCAAAATGTGGGCTGTAATTTTTTTTTTTTTTCAAATTGAAATTTTCTTTTTAGATTTCTGAGTTTATGGAAATATTTACTAGGATGATTCCAAAACCCAAAGGAAGAAATACGCAGATAACCATGGTGTTTTGAAAATAACAAAATGAAACACCTTAACAGGTTTTTCTGCAATGGAAAATTTTCCACAATGAAATAAGAATTTGAGCAAAAGAATCAATGAGTTCATATTTCCCCAAAATGTAGCTGAAAAGTCATGAACCCATTTTAATAGATATTTCTTCAAACACTAAAAGGGTTACTTGACATAGTAAAGCTTCTAATATAATGCAGATGAATAGAACTCTAGCATGAAAATGCATTCGCATGTAAATCCATCAAATGCAATAGCTAAGCCATGACAATTTGAGATGTTAAAATAAAATAGCTTATTAATGGAATTATAAATTTTTAAACATTGCAACTAAACCTTCAATAAAAGAAATAACCAGTCCAGCAAAAGACCATAACTTTTCGTAGTTCTTTTTTACAGTGTCCACACAATCAAAAAAAGAGGCTAATGAGAGGATAAAATTAAAGTATGCATTTTTTTCTTGTTACTGATATGGAACTGATGCTCAAAGCATGCCAAGAGCCTGATGCAAAAACTCCACTGAAAAGAGCAGGATGTTTTTACTGAGTTTCTCATGGCACTTTTGAACAAGAGTACATACTCCAAAATACACAATTCTTACAAGGAGACTTGACTGAGGACCAATCTTGCCAGCTGGGACTAGCTTGCCTAATGCTGGAATGAAGAAAAACCCTTGGAGGAAAATCACAAAAGGAAATATGTACAGCTACACAGTTCAACAGAGGAGTCTTCCACTAAATATTGCCCGTTCACCTTTTCTAGGAACGACTAGTAGATTTCAAACTCTTGCTCTAGAATTAAAGAAAGTGCTTGTGATCCCAGACCTCTGGGCTCTTCTTGACCACCAGCACAGATATCCTGGCAAGGTCCTGTGGGGCTCTAATCTTCTTTGCATCCCCTGACACTTTCATTAGTGCTGTCGAATTCACTGTGGTACGCAGTGTGGCATCCCTGCAAGTGTAGCATCACCAGATGGATCACAACACTGCTGGACCTCATCCTGGAGCATGCACAGCATTGCTGTAATTCTAAGGGAGAAGGACAATATGACTCACTCTGCAACCACTATGTGGGAGTTACTTCTCCAGAACTTCCAGCAGCCTCCTTATCTGCACATTTTGGTTGCTTCTTTCAGAATTGAACCACTCCAGGGGTGCCTGAAGCACAGCCTGAAGGAACCAGGGATGTCAGCTCAGCAATGCTATTCCATTGCTGCTCAGAAGCAGCAATTTGCCTTCGTTCCTCAAAGAAGAGGAAAGGGCAGACCCCTCCGACTACTGCAACAGAACTGATACACCCTAGTGTTCCCCTTTGCCTTCCAGTTGCACAAAAAAAAAAAAAAACAAACCCCAAACCAAAATGAAACCCACCAAAAAACCCCACATGTTCAAAACAAACAAGAACCTCTCCTCCACCCCAACATGGCTTTTTCTTTTTAATAGTTTGTGTCTCATTATATTCCTTTGCTTTGGTGTGAATTGCCACTCCCACACTGAGCAGGATCTAAGGATGTTAAATATGCCTGACTCTGGGAATTTGGAGCAGTCTGGAGATTCCCATACATAGTTCATCTGCCTCAATCTGTTTGGGATTTGTTCTGGGCTACTTTGTTATTCTAACGTTGTAGCTAATTCAGACACGCACCTACGTGAATCCCTGCCTAACACAAGTATTATTGCAATGGAGATAAACAAAAGAATTAGCACACTGTGCATAGGCAGGTCACTGGAAGCCATGTGTATCGTGCTGCAAACACCTGCTACACAAGGACAGAGAAGTGGGGAAGCAACCCATGCTGACCAGTCACTCTCTGGTCCACAGGCCACTGACAATTTTACTCCCAACTTATCTGCATGACAAAAAAAGTAGACCTCATAAGACCAGGCACCATAAATCCCATTCCAAAGAAAGGTCAAATTAGGAGTCAGGTTGACACTCAGGTCTTCATCTCAGATACAGGAAAAACTCAGTTAAAACAATTATTTGAGGACTATCATCAGTGAAACAACACGTGGTATCCTGTTAATCTAAAACCATCCGGAAACCAAAGGCTTCTCAGGTGACATGGTAGGGATGTCCTGTCTTGTAATCTAAGTGGAAAGCAACTCTTGGAAAAATCACATAGGAACAAGAACTCTCAGGTCTGAGCAGGTGACTCTTACAACTTAATACAGCTCAGCCCAAACCTACTAGACAACTTCTCCTTTGGGTTATCAAGGTAACCTTTTAAATAGCAACGATGGACACCCATTACTTGGAGGAAATACTGACATAAGAACCATGACATTACACTGACACTTGCCCCAGTCAAACTGTTTACTCTTCCTGAAGGAAATAGTTTTCTTTCTCTTTTGTATTGCATCAAGGAGAATGACTATTGGAGTCCACAGAAAGAAAAGGCATTGGATCTACCAAATTTAAAAAGTAATTATGAAAAATCCACTGGTTATTACACTATTTGGCCACTTGAAGTTTAGAAAGACTAGCTGCACACTATCATACGCATTTATATACCAGTGTGACTTCTCACTCCTTGGTTATGCAAGGCAACTTTTGAAACATGTAGAATAAATTCTGGTGAAAAGTAGAATCCAAGTGGAAGAAAATGAACTGCATATCCACATAACTAAAAAAATGAGCATCGGAAGATACCACTACAAATCTGGGGCAACAACCTTGTGTGTGTAATGAAGCTTGAGATGTTGATAAAGGTCACATGGTGAGACTGTAATGAAGATTCATCTACTTTAGTCAGATCTTCTCTGGCTTTACCTTTAATGGCATCCCATTATTTCCACTGGCAGAGGTAGTCATGTTTGTACACAAACTAATTAATGAGGAACTCTACCAAGACTTTTAGTGCAGAAACAATCATGCATGTTGACAGTTACTAATAGCAGGAGGGAATTCTCATTCATGAGGGATGAGGGCTATTCATAGCATTTATCTGTAGGCTAGTCGCTTCGTGGGGAGAAATGGTAATTAAACTGTTTTACTGATCAGAAGAAAAGGTAAGACATAAGACATGTTGAAATTATTTATGCTTTACAGGTAATGAAAAGTTTATATCTATTCAGGTTTTTTTTTTCCCCCAGAAAACCTCATGAAGAGATTTATGTAGTTTTTCTTGTTCACTTGCCCTTCCCTCATCCTTTTCCCCCTCTTCTCCCCTTCTCTTTTTTCAGACTTGCAAACTGAGAAATAGAAAACACCACCATAAATTATGACTGAAAAATGTGCAATATGAGTTTCTACACACACAAAAATAAACACAGTGAAAAATATTTATTTTCAAAACTGAAGGAAAACAACTTGAGGAGTGAGACTGAGTTTGAAAATAGAACCTTAATTTAGGTGTCTACCCTAGAAATAAGAATAAAATCTCATTAGAGATGATGATGACGAGGCTATAAAGAGTGTTGTCCCCACACAAGCACCTAATGCATGGGAGATATCTCAGAAGGGCTTACAGCATTGGTAGATATAAGAGGACCTGGCAACGACATGCTTTTCTGCATGAGCATTTAGAGGCTGAACAGGAGAAGCTATAGATGTTGAATAGCATGAAATGACTCTGTCAATGCTGGCAACTGAACCAAGACCCCAGCAGCAGCGTCTGCTGAGTCCAAAGGGATCTCAACAGCCACTAAGTGCCTTTTTTAAGACTCTTCTCCAGGCTTCAGAGACTGCATTTCCTCACGGTGGTATTCTCTTGCCTACATACAGGCAGCTGGTGCTCTGTGGCAACCAATGACACCTCCGTGGGGTTTGCAGATAGGACACGGGGCACAAGAGTCTCATCCTCCTGCAGCACCGGCCGGGGCCAGGCAGGACATCTCACTGTACTTAAACAATGCTAAATACCTCGGTATGCACAACTGAATCTGGTCCAAGATCTCCACTGGCGACAGTGGGAGAGAAAACGCTTACATTTAAGTGTCTTAATCTGAAGCTGCATTCCCGCAATGGAAGCGTAAAGTCTCAACACCACCTTCTTTGCCCTCCACTCCCATCAGCTCTGGTGCTTGCTAAGGGGTTTGGGCATTACTGGGAAATTTATTCTTTAAATGTTCAATATATTCTTAATTCCCACTAGTCTCAGAAGCAAAACACGTTCTCTTTAGTAAGCAGTTATTTTAAAAGAAAACATGGAAAACCATTTTTCAGAAATAAGTGATGCCCTTTGATAGATTTTAAAGTTAGGGTTACAGGAAAGAGTTAAAATTCTATGTAATATTGAGATTGATAGCCCCAAATTAGCATATCGGTGAACAGACAAAAATATTTCAGTAGTAACATTTTTTTTTTTCCTTGTAATAAGGTCAGATACATCTTAAATGTAATTATAAATTATTCTAGTGCGCTACTTCAACACAAAAGAAAACAATACAACTATTACTAAATTATACTTTGCATGATCTATGTAACAAGTTATAAAATAATTAAGATGGCTGAGATGCTATCTACTGATATTATTTTAATAGCAGGTGATTATTAATTTAAGAATTCAATTTACTAAAAATTAGTTTTCCACTTTCAAATTTAAAGATTCCTTTCAAGCTTTTAAAGGAAGCTGCTATGACGTTACTTGTTCCCAAACAGGGCATATAGAACAATCACATATGAAAGAAAGAAGCCTTCTTCAATAACAGTAAATCTACACTGACTGAAAGTGTAACAGCACTCTTAACTCTTTTTCTTCTCTCCCCCCCCCCCCCCCCCCCCCTTTTAAATCAGATCTTGGCAAGGATGGCTGAGGAAACTCATAATCTGATCATAGCCTCTGTGAATTATGATTGCCCCTGCAATTAGCCATAAAGACAGATTGCTTCCTTCTCATAAAGCCTTATTCCATGCAACATAACAAATTAGACCACTGCATAGGTCTAGCCATGCACATAGAAAGAACAACTTAATAAAGACTGATAAATAGGAAAGGAAACAAGCTAGTGTTTACTAGCAAACACTAGTAATGACAGGACATAAATAATTATTTTTGCACTTAGAACAAAGGTTGAAATACTTAGAGATTAAGTCACTAACAAAATTCTGTCATTTAGAGAGATCTTTTATTTCTGTTTCTCAAGGAGGTTCAAAAGAATTTGGTTTTATTTAATATAAAATCAGAATCCAGTACCTGTAGTTTGCTCGAGGCACAGCTTAACTCAGGGACAACCACAAAACAGAATTCCAAATGTAGAGACTGCATTGCTATCCAGGAAAGAAAAATGTTATCCCTTTAGCATCTGGTGCAGCATAAAGCCATTATAATGCAATTAGGTAGACTAAGGACCAGCTGCTAAGAAACTAAAATTAAAAGATGAAGACTTTGGTAACAGATTTCTTTCAAAGCATTTCTCTTACAAAGTGTTTGCATTTTGCTCTGCTCAGGACACTGATCTGGGTTAAGCTTCAAAGATTCAACATAATACAGATCAATGATGTCTGCCCTTGCACAGAAAGATTAGCTACACACTGCCACACACTCAGTCCTCTGTTCTTTACACTCAGATGAAATTTAAATTTGCTACCTGTGCAAAGTGGCAATAGAAGGCAATCACGGAATTTGAAAAATAATTTGTAATTATTTATCCTTTCTTCCCCAGCTCTGGAAAATTTTCCTTCAAAATTTGTCTGGGGCTCAAATGTTGCTGACTTCTTTAAAAACAAACAAACAAACAAAACCCCCCCAATTAATAAGCATGACAGCATCATAAGAAAATTTAGCCAGAGCTATTTGATTTTCAGACTGATTTTTCTATCACAATTTTCTTCACTCAGTCCAGGAACAGATCCAATTCCTAAAAAGACATTTCTTGCTCTAAGAATTTGCATTCATCAAAAATGCCCAAGTGATATTTTAACAAAAAGTACTGTGCAATGTTAAAGTCTTAATATGAGCTCCATAGCTAGAACTGCAGAACAGCTGAGGCTGGAAGGGACCTCCTGAGGTCTCCTTGTCCAAGTTCCACAGCCAGAGGAGGGTCAGCAGGAGCAGATTGTTCAGCGCTATGTTCAATTGGGTTTTGACCATCTCCAACGATGGAGATCCCACAATGTCTCTGCACAAGCCATTCCAGTGACCGACCACTGAGAACAAGTTTTTCTTATACCTGACCAGATTTTCCCTTCTTCCAACTCGCATCCCTTGCCTCTTGTCCTATCACCATGCACCTCTAAGAAGCATCTGTCTCTCTCTTCTCTACAAACCTCCAGGCAGGCAGTGGTAGATGGCCATCCTTCTCACCCAGCCTTATTCTGAAAGGTGAATAAACCCAGTTCCTCCATACCATGTGCTCCAGCTCCCAACCATCCTGCAGCCCTGCTCTGGACTTGCTCCAGTACATCTGTGTCTATGGGGAATCCCAAAAGCAGAGACTGCACTCCAGGTAGGTCTCAGGAGAACTGACCTGTGAGGAGTCATCACTTTCTGATGGTGTGCTGTTGATGATCTGTGTACATGACACAGTTTTGCCATGCTACTAAACCCCTATAAATTGTATTCATTTTTCTTCTTAAACCTGTCAATAAATTCTCTTTTTTCTTCATTTCCAAAGAATGGTGGGAAAAACCTTTCATAACCAAAAAATGTTTTACCATTTTTTAAAATACTCCTAGCTGCTTCTATAAAACACATCAGATAACTTGACAACTCTTAGTACAAATCACCAGAACATCTACTGTGTTGTTAAAGAAAGGGGGAACTTACTAATTGTCAATACCCATCTTTCACAAGTATTTCAATAATGCAAATGATCACAACAGGGGGTTCACCACAAATGGTATTTCTCTCCTTGATTCCTTTTGCTATAAGGCAAAAATGGGAATCAATTGTATAAATCCAGTCGAAGCAGAAAACAAGCTAGAAATCTGGACAGATTCGGTTGTTTGAACCTGAAGAGCTTGCTCAGAATTTCCCAGGATTAAATTTGAAGTTACATCACTCCAGTACAAAATGTTACAGGATTTTGCCTGCTGCACTTTATAAATAGTTAAGAATTTATATGTAAATGTTCCAAAGACTGTAGTGTCACACTACTGCAAACATACCCCATAGTGATCTTGGTGACATCTTTGAGGATATTGTTCCTTGGATCTCCTTTCATCACAGACTTCTGTTGACACATCTACAGCTAAGTGCAATGCAGCATACTAACAAGGTTTGAATTAGTTATGCAGTAAAGCTCTCCGAGATTGTGGAAATTTCATCAAGATGATAAAATATGACTCTAGTAAGTTGGGGAACTCACTGCTCAGAAAAATCAGCCCTCTAGGCAAAGGAAAAGCCACAAAAAATAAAGTAACTTGAGATGGCTGCAAAGTCTTCAATTCTCTGTGAGAGCTGTGCAAGCTGACTCAAAAGGTTCTCAGAAGTACAACGGAGATTTAGTTTCCCCTTTCCAAAGGTGAAGGATAAAGTAATTTTCTTCTCATCACTTACACAAAATTTAATTTTGCTGCTGGAGAAGTCCCAACATCAGAGAAGCAGTAAGTTTTGTGGCCAGTAGTGGAAAAGCTGGGAGGATTCAAATGACTCCAGGGGATTTCTGGGCTGTTCTCAGTCTGCTGCAGCCACGCTCACCCCTCCAATTCAACTGTGCCAGGTACCGAAGACCCATCCCAAACCATGGACCAGAGTGACTTCGATGCAGGTGGCTGTACCTCGTTGGCACTTGAGGAGCATCCTCAGACATCGCTACCCAGCCCCTTGTTGGGGAAAGGGCCTGGGGGAGAATGGGGGAGAGAAGAAAGAGCAGGACCAGCCACTAACATGGCGATCCAATTTACAGCTTTTCAGAGCAGCTGCCTGGAGCTTGCTTGGGTCCTGGGCTGAAGAAAAAGTCAGTGGAGATCACAGTCTGATTAGTGGCAGTAGGCAAAGACTATTTTAACAAGGAATTAAGCAGATTAATATTTTTGCTTCAAGCTTTGAATCTAGAAGAGCCAATGAATACACATAGGTAGTACATAGGTAAATAGTAAAAAGCACAGTATCTGAATTATCTGGATCATTTAGAAAGACAGGAATTCTAACCATGGATGCGCAGCACATCACCGGTGACCAGGGCTAGGGGGGCACATCCTACCTCCAGTCATTACCAATACTCCTGTCTACAGGTGACGCTTCATTAATCACACCAACAAACGAATTCATACTGTCTTCCCTATGTATGTGTGTGCCTTCAGTCTTTTCCAGGCCACAATGAATTCTACCAAGGAGCATTTTGCTTAATTCTCATCATTTCTGAATGTCTTGGGACATCCTCAGATTAAAAAAAAAAATTAAAAAATGCTAACAGGCATGGGCTTTTATCTCTTCATTGACGTACACATCTTTTCTTCTTATTTTGTTTCAGTCAGGAAGAATGTATAAAAAAAAAAAAACCAAAACAAAATTAGCTGATATTATAAATGTAGAGATTAACCCAGAAACCTGCCTCTAAACATAGCATCCTGTGACCTAGCACTACCTTCTCAGAACTAAATCCTGAATGAACAAAGCGGCTTTATATTTGTGTTCTCAAAATCAACAGGTTTTGGCAGACCAATGGAAAAAAAATAGTGAGAGCAAAGGCTTTTTTTAATGAAGAATAGCATACTTCTAGACTCTATCTTGCAGCACTTTAACAATAAATCTTCCACTGACCATGGTTCTTAGCAATGAAAAAAATAAACATCTCAAAACGATGGCATTGCTATAGCACAATTACGTAAAGTCTTCAAGCAGACCATTTATAAAGGAGAAGCATGTCTTTATTTAGGCGCACAATAGCAAAGATTAGTAAAACTTAATGAGTAAATTGGAAAAAAAAGCACCTTATTAAAAAAAAAAAACTCTCATCAAACAAACGAATGAATCTTACACGCTTGAGCTTGTCAGCAGAAGATTCAGAACCAGCTTGCCTTGTTACAACCCTGGAAAACCATATACTCATTTTACATATTATAGTCAAGTTTTCATAGCCCACCCTATCCTTATCAGTTTACCTGAACCAGGATTTTGAGACAGCTATTATTTTTTAAATTATGTTGTATTATTCATAATGTTTTCACTTCATACTAGCACTTAGGGGGCTTGGTGTCTACTGATCGAGACAACACAAAACAAGCAGAAAGAATAGCCTCTGCCTGAAGCATTTACATTTTAAATACTGTACAAAACAGAACTTGTGCCTTTATTCACTATAATGGTATAAAACTGGCATGACGGCAACTTGCCTGAGCAATCTCTGTCAAAAAAGTTAGAGAAGCTATTGGTTTGGTTTTGAAATTTCTTGTCCTTTCTTTCTTTCTATAACATGGAGATAGTTAGAGAAATCTATCTCCAATTATTTATTTTGATAATTTTATTGTACATTTGCCTCGAGAAACTTGTTTACTCCCCCTTATCCCATAACTTCCTCTGAAACAGGCAGACAACGATGCTCCCCTGATTCTGTTAGGCTGATTAAGTTTTATCTGCAAGAAATAAGATATTGCAGAAAGTTTCTTTCCCTTGACCAAGAGTAAAGTCCTAAAACCAACCCATCATCAGCATTAATCTCTATGCTGTTAAATAGGCCATAAAAGTACACTTTTTGTTTTAAAATAGAAGTGAATTTCTTAAATATATTTCTGTACACATAGAAAATCTGTTTTGAGAGGGAGGAAAGAAAAGTACTGAGAAATATCCTTAACCATCTCTGTTACTTTTTAATGATAAAATGATAGCTCAACCTTTTTATTATAATCTTTAAGAAGCTAGTTCAGTAGCAACACAATAACCTTTCACCCAAGCTTTGCACTGACTGTGCTTGTACTTATGACCTGACTATCTGAATTGATGCTTTCTAACATCCAATATAATATTTACTTTAAAAGTGAGTTTCATGGGAGTGTCCTGCTCTGGTGGATGAGGATTAGACTGCAAAACCCACAACATTTTCCCCTGAAACTCTGCTTGTATCTATCATCACTACATTTAGCTGTTAAACAAACTGAAGTCAAACACATCTTGGAATGCTTACAGCAAATTCCCTTTCATTTGGTAGGAACAGTTATTCCTGTGATGAGTATTAAAAGGGATGCTCTCCATCTGCCAGAAAATATGCAGTTGCTGAACACTTCAAGTACCTGACAAAAATGCAGGGCTGAATTGTGAGCAAAGCTGAACAGTGCATTTGAGAATTACATGTTTATGATAATTTAAATACTGATTGCTTAAGATGGGCTTAATAAAACTTAAGTAAGGTAGAAATTTTCATAAGTTCTGCATTCTGTTTGGAAAACAGTAAACAGAAAAATCCATATAACTTTTCTTTTTTTTTTAATTACCTTGCAGGGCTATCTATATTTAAGACTTATCTTGTTCAATGTTACACATAGGATGTATTTGGGGTGCTTAAGGGTATATTTTTACAGGAAATTGTTAGACATTTTAGTTGGAACCTAATACTGCCCTTAATCCCAATGCTTTCCAGTATGTTCACAAGGCTTAACTTCAGGCAGAAAAAATTGGTCCTAATGTCTAATGAGTGCTAAATTAAGAACCTTTTATGTATACAACACTGACCAATGTACAAGAGTCAGCACAGACTGAAGACACTTAGACCCCCTATGTCTGCCCTTCTTCTTGAATTCTCACGTAAAAAGGAAAAGAGACCACAGGATGTTGCTACCGTAAGAGAAAAAAAATTCAGAAGCCAAGCTGACAAATGGCATAAGAAGAGAGTAGCTTGAGGGATACGAAGTAAATAAAATCAGAAATATCATTATGAAGGATACAATCCTATGAAATATATTCAAATATTTTAAGATCTTTCAGGAGGTTGTGGGTTTCTGTAGATTCCCCAGACTGACTTCAGCTGACCCTCCCATGCACACAGAACACCATTAACTTTAGAATTTCTGATGATGAATCCTTGCTAATTTAAATGCTCTCTCCAAAGTATGTTCCATTTTCCACAGAGTTAAGAAACTGTATGTAACTACAAGGACTGATTGGTATTTTCTGTATCTACTTACATAAGCGTGTTTTAATCGGATAGCAACACCTTAAAGTTATTCACACAAAGGTTCTAATAAATAAATCGGGGCTTCCCTCACTATCCAAACTCAAGCATTTAAGTTAGGAGACTAATCTGCTAAGGCACAGGCAGTTGAGGAAACAAGACACCAATGTTCATTTCTTGCTTGGACTTGCTTGCTGAAAGACTTTATTGCTCTCTATTGTCTAGATATTTGAGCCTAGTAAGACTTTGCAGATAATTCAGCAGGCTACATTACATAGCAATCATTAAGCAAAGCAAATATTCCCCCCCAGCATATTCCTATGATTTTTTTTCTTGTTGTACCCTTCGAACACAATTTGCATTCAACAATCAATAAGCAATTACTTTTGATTTGAAAAGCATAAACTCTTTATTCATTCATTGTTGAAAAGGAACCAAGAGCCCAATCAAAGACCATTCAACTACATGGAAAAATTCTCCAACTTTCTTTTTTTTTTTTAAATATCCGATTTCCCTTTTGGATGTTTATAACTGGCTGCATACCCACAGTTCTAAAAGGAGAATGAACAACTATGTTAACCCAGTTAATGGTAGCTATGAAAATGTTCACATGGGAAAACAGCTTCCCCTGCAACCCAAAAAGAAAGAGAAAAGAAAAAAAGAATCCATGACTTCTTAAACTATCCATTTTACTGGAGTTGAATAAATAGCGCATAGTTTTCTGTTGCTTTTGCAGAGATGCCAGGCAGTTGCACTATCTTTGATCTATTTCTGTTCAAGTTACATAGAGAAGTGTCTGAAACCATGATAATGTGCACTATTGATCCAGTAATAGTAGTAGATTATATAGCAAGATATATCTTATTTTATTGGCTAAAAATAGGGTTTATGCAGACAGGATGTTCTGGAGAATAGCACAGAACATGGGATGCTCTCACCGTTAAAAGCCGAATTATTTTTTTATGGTATTTATGAGCCTCTGATTCAATTTGCTGTTTACTCATTTGATATATCACTCCTCACAAAGCAAGATCTATATGGAAGTGCGATAATCATGTTATATAGTGCTGCAAAACAGCCAGGTTTTGTTTTCAAATATAAATAGCCTTTTGAACTGAAAATATTTGTTCTGTTTACAAGCTGCTTTTTAAAGCCCGTAAGATGCTACAGTCAAATCTGAAAGTTAATATCACAGAGAAGGACACACGCTCACCTACCCAGATGAGATTGTGTTAGCCTACTCAGATTTCTCTAATGTATCATGGTCAATGAACAAGAAGATCAACTTCATTGTCCTAACTGCATATTTTATGAACTGTGACAAGTTTGTTATAACTCATTTGCTCTAAACTTTTCTTCTGAGATTGCACAAGCACCAAGAGATAAACTCGGCAATGTCAACAAGATCGGTGGCATAGTTCAAGCTGTGAAGGTTCAATAAATAGGTCCGTAAACATTGCAAATCAACACAGCTTTTGATGAAATGTCAAGCAAGACAGAGCTTAGCTATATTCAGCTCAGCTTGAACTCATAAACCATTAACTGGCCTCTGTAGTTTCCAGAGAAATGTGTCTTATGAATAAAGCACAAATGTTGAAATAGAAATAAAAACAAAACTTTTTTTTTTCTTTAAGAGAGAAGATTAATAAAAGCCATTTAATAACAGGAAACAGTATTTTAATCACTCCAGTAAAGATAGATTTATAAAGCCAGCCAATATTACAATGCTACACAATGCTACAATGCTACCTCCTTATGATGGAGCAACCATTATTTCATACCTCCAAGTTAGGAAAGGATGCAAAAAGTAGGAAGAGAAAATAAAATTAGTTTTGAAATACCCTGAAGATACTTCAGTTTTGAACTACTGCAGAAATCTCTGGGTTTTTTCCTGCCTGAGACATAAAAAAATATTGCTTGTTTCAGAGAAAAATACATATTCTCCCCCCATTTTTAGAAGGAAGAATAGAATAAAACTTGTTATAATGCATCAAGGTACCTATTCATAACAGAAGCTAGCATTAATTTTTTCACCCCCAGTGGAGCGTTGTATTACATACATACAGTCAAATATTCTCTCAAGCTTTATTTCCAAGTGGCCTGAAAGATATGAAGTTACTTTAGCTACTTTTCAGGATCAATCCTCTGCAGACAAGTCTATGCAATTACCCTAGACTGAATGCAAGGTTGTTTTCGCCCGATGGCCCAGTTTCCAAGCTATTTCTATATCATCAGTTGAGTAATTCATTTGACCACGTCCAAATTTGTTTGCAGAAAACTTTACATCTTTCTGCTGTCTTTATAATGAGGAGCTCATTTAGTAAGACAACTAAATCCTCTTTGATCAGCTAGCACCTATTATCTACAACTGTGCAAACACTCGGTATTGCGATTTGAACGCACTGCACCGTCCATTGGCAGGGAAAAAAAAAATAAAAACAAATAAATCTGTTTAACCTAATCCAAAATTTACTGCATGCAAATGTTTGTTTGTTTTCCCTTCCGTATGAACACCCTGTTGCTATTCTCCAACCCGTTTTGGAGCAGATTTCAAAATAAAGTTCTGCAAGTCATGGCTATCGGGCAGAACGGAGCTGGCGCTGCAACGGGGTCAGTCCCCTCCCGGGAGCCCCATTTGCCCTTAACTTTGGAGTCCTTTCAGAAGAACTTCCCGCAGCCCCCTCGACGCAGCAGGCAGCACCCCAGCCAGCCACAGACATCCCGGGAGGCAGCCAACTGACCTAAATGCCGTCTTTAGGGTTGCGTTGCTGCTGCTCTTCACTCTTTTGAATAGTCCTTGCATTCATTTACAGCCAGTACTCACCCGAGGCATCTCCAGGCATTGCCGGCACCGCAGTGTCTTGCTACCTTCGTGGGGAAGCGCTTAGTTGATTTCCCCGTGGGTACTTCTCTCTAACACATTCTCCGAAGTAGGACAAACCTGGAGGGAGACTCATTGCCAGGCGCAGGTAACGCACGCACGCAATCACCCTCCAGCTTCACGGGCACAAAAAGAGCACCCTCTTCTCAGAAGCCGAGAGGAGAATTATGGCCAATTCTGTTTTCTTAAACAACAGCAAGGTACTCTCCCAAGGTAGACAGTCAGCGTATGCTGCACTCCCTCCCTTCTCACTGAAATGGTTTCTCCCTACACAGGCTCAATCTACCTGATTATGTTCTCTCCTAATCAGTAATCTTAGTTTCCCCAGCAGTAGCAGCCCTCCTCTTTCACCCAGGATTTCTGGAGGGCAGGCTGCAGCAGCAGAGCAGCGGTGCTCCGGGGAAGCAGGGCAAGGGAGCAACATTTTGGGAACACTCGTGTTTCTGTCGGCTTTTTGTTTGAACGCTGGAGTACAGCGTACGGCTCTGTGTGAGACAGATTATTCTTCCTGCTTTTACAATCCTATTCAAATAGGCTTAAAGTCCCTAAGAAAAAAAAAGGCTACCCTCTTCATCAAATAGGAACCGCTTTCTTCTTTGTGGTCGTCTTTGTGTATCATTTCTCTAAAACCAGCTTACATCTCTTTCATATATGACAGTATATTTCCATCTGCAGTATGTTCTTCCCTAATTCTAGTCAGCAAATAAAATAGAAGAGGTATGATTCCCCTCCCCTCCTTTTTTCTTTTTTAAACTAAAAGAAGAGGGGAAGGATAGGTACAACACATATTACCATAACCAACTTTAACACCATCTGCTGTCTTTCAACAAACATGCTTGCTCTAACCCTGAAAGGGTTGTTTGGTTTTCTTTTTTTTTTTTTTTTTTAAATGACTGGGGTGGGGGGGTGTGGGTGTACAGACAAAAGAATTTTCCTCTTTTCTCTATATTTTTGTCCTGATTATTCCAGTTAACATGATTATTATATTATTAAGTGTTATTCTCCTGTAAAACTCTTCTAATCCAAGTTTGGAGACTATATCAGAATGAATTCAAAAGTTCCTTTACTAGCTAACAGGCTAGTTTTAAAAACATTTGTTGAGAGAAAGCAGTAGGCAAAGAATTGGTCGAGGAAAGATTTACACTAGTATTTCAACTGGGCTGTAGAGCATGTGGTCTGTCAGGCACAGTGCAGCATAAAACCATGACAGCGAAGAGGCAGGAGATGTGGAGGCAGTAAATACTTAGGACCACTCCATTCCAAGTTAGTGTGGTACTGTTTTTAAGCATTGTGAAGATCTCTAAAATCTGGGGATTTTATTAACTAGGCTAAACTGGCTTTTGTGGGCAGTGTAAAACTGGGAGTAATCATAAACCTTGGAATCTGTGTAGATAAAAGATACTACTAATCAGCATTCATCTGACAGCAGACCCAATCCAGGAGGAAAAAAAAAAAAAAACAACCAAAACCAAAACCACAAACTATATAGCAGTCTCCTCACAAAAGCAAATGTCCATTCTTTTCTATTTTCAGCACAGAAGCCCAGTACAGAGATGCTTCCAAAGGAACAGACAGCCTAAATATTACTGTACAATGTGGACTTAAAGTGGCTTCTCCTACATTTACTGTGGTCAGCCACAACTCTTCCCTCCTCTTGCATCCTGCACTGAGTAGCATCACTGTTGTTGGAAAGGTCCAGCTACATGGTCCTGCTAACACCTCAGCAGAGTTCATTAGTAAGAATTTGGTTTTTTCTCAAGATTTACTTTTTTTCCAAACCCATGTAATACAAATATTAAGTACAACAGTTATTTACCTAGTTGATTACCTGTTGTTATTAAATGCAGCAAACCCCCAAATTTGGCAGTTATGTTCTTTTTTAAAGAACAAAATTAAAAGTTAAAGTAAGAGAAAAAAAGAAGTAGAAATCTAGAAATCCAGAAAAAAAAAAAAAAAAAAGCCCAAATCCCAAAACTATGCAGGCATTGATTTCACATGATGGAGATGTTAGCATGCCAGATACGTCACCTTTTGTGCCACCCTAAACCAAAGAATGTTCAGAAAAATACATTCTTCCCCTTCGGAGGAGGGTATATTTTCTATAACTCACTCCGCTTTTCAGAGTGGAACTGGCACACAGATTTGAAAGGCTCCAGCATATATACTAGACGTATTCATAAATGGGTCTGTTCAATTTACTAAACTTTTTTTCACTTCAGCTGCAAGCAAATAAAAGTATAATAAATTCAACTAGGCTCCAGCTTGAATTCAACTTTGCTGTGCTTTGTTTTTGTCACCCAAAGAAACATACTCAGCCTCTCTTCGTTTGCTGTAACAATCCATTCAACTGAAACTAAAGGTCATTTCATGTCCTATTCAGAGTTGTACTCAAGACTTACCATCTTTTGGGACAATAGCCTAGAAGGTTATGTGAAAGTAGCTTTCAGTTAAACCTGTTAGATTAAGCCATTTGAACTACTCGGTCATGGAAAGAAAGACAGCAGGTAAAACTTTTTTAATTGAATGCACAAGATAATAAAGCATCTAGGCACGTCCTCCAGGCCATTTACAGCGTGGGCAATGCCTCGATGCCTACAGCGGGGCTAAGCGCATCTCACAGCAGAATAGCGTGTTGCCGCACTTCGGGAAGGCTCCGAGATGCAATTTCAAGCCTCCTTTATGAGCAGAACAGGTTGTGTGTTTTCTTTCTTTCACCTGTTTTCCAAACAAAATTCAGCAGAAACTGTGCATGACTGAACATGTATATGATGGCAAGCTTATTCCAGCACTAGCATAGCACAGAACAAGGTTAGTAAGCAATTACAAATAGGGATGCTATGATCATCTCCATATGATATAGCTATTTAGTCTTTGTAACTCTTTTAACATGGAGACCACTGTCACATCCCTGTCTTGGAGAAACAAGTACTGTAGAAACACAGGACTAGACACAGTGTCTATTCCCAAGACCTTCAAAACTTTGACAAATTTGGCATAAGCATGAAAAGCAGGCAAGAAATCAAAGAGGAAAAAAAAAAAAAAAAGAGTAAACCCACTCAGTTACATAAATTAGTAATTCACAATAAAATAATAGTTAGGGAGTATAGAGGAGTCTAGCACGAGCCAGAGCATGTTGCTCAATTTCTTAATTTCAGTTGGGAAGAAGAAATAGCAATTTTCAATGCAATCTACTTCTTACAGAAATTGTTTTCCATCACTCTGAGAAAGGGCAGATGTACACCACAAAGGGCAGTTGCTTCCATCTTTACTCTGTATATCTGCACCACAGGAACGCAAGGACAGGCCTCATCCAGCAAAGAGTTTGTTAAAATATGAATTTCACAGAAATGGTGACCTTTCATCATTTATGTTTGGCATTTATCAAAAGCTTTTCTGTTCTTTTTTTCCTAAGCTCCACAAGAGGGGTACATTTGCTTATAGGTACAGTCTTGTTCAGGATCATTAGCTGATGTAAGCAAAAATACCCCTAAATGTTTAAGCACCATTGCTTAGGTTCCCTTACACCTAGACAAAGTTATTGCTATTCAAAAATCAAGTGCTTTCTGTGAAAGGAAGGAATTTCTTTTTAAAGGAAGTGTTACAATCGATAAGCAATCTGGACTAATGGCAAGAGGGTCCACAAACTGGGTTTTTTTGTCACGTCCAAAAGAACCATAAAACTCCTCTGTCACATACAACTCTTCACGTCATGCATGAAATACAACCGCAAATCATCTGATGAGAAAAGCAAGTCTAAAATCATATACCAGAGCTTAGCTTTGGACTCTTCCCCCGTATGGGACTCGTAGGTTTGGAGAGCCGTACCTTAGGGACACCAACTCTTGTTCTCTGACCTCCGTCCACCTCGTGGGCTGGAAGAGCACTCAAGGACCATCTCTCCCACCCTACCCAAATGCCTTCTCACCTTGCCGTGCCAGCCACAGTGTTTTCCCTCCTCCCACATCGCTGAAGCTTCTCTGCCCCCGTTACCGAGCAGGGGTTGACTTGGGGAAGGAGGGTGTTATATGGAGGAGCTGTGCTGTTGTAGGGAACTCAGCCATTGAAAAATAAAACCCACATAGGTAGTTTGATATCAGAGCAGAGATCTTGTTTATCTTTGTCTCCCTAAGTAATTTGGAACACAGGAGAGAAACTTGCATGGTTTTGCAAGAAAAAACAGAGTTTATACAGAGAGTAAAAGTAGTCCTTACAAACTGCTCTGGAGAAGGAGCCTTCTACAAGGAAACCGGTTATATTCTTCTATAATTGAGAGCTGTTACTACTGAACGAGCTTTATACAGAGAGATACGCATTTTCCTCAGGCTGAAGTGATTTTTGATAATCTGGGATTAGAAAAAGAATAGCTAGAGCAGAGGCAAAAAACCCCCAAACAAACAAACCAAGAACCACAAAGGCTTTTAGAACGAACAAATTGATAAAATCACGGGCAAAAACCTGATTCCGCTGAGGTCAAAGGCAAAACTCCACTGGAAATTGATTTTGCTTCAAGATCAAAAGTCAACATCTGCTCTATTTAGTGTCACATTATGGAAGAAGATAGCTGTTCATTTGTGCTGTGCTGGAGAGGCCTTGCTGAACACTCACAGCATGTCTCTATACTTTCCTATAAATGTATACAAATAAAGCTATTCTGTATTTTCATATATTTTCTCACACTTTTGTATACTTTATATATACATATGCATGTGTAGAGACACAGAATTTTAATATATGCTTCTATTTCAGGGGTTTGGGGTGGATGTGTACACTTTTTTGAACCACAAAATTCTATTTTCATCAACCTGCTGCCCCATTTTTGTACTTCTGTCTTATGCTTTTCTTGCCAGTGTTATCAAGTGATAACAGCCTGCCAAGGAAACACACAGCTTTTAAAACAGTGGGTTTTTTAAAAGTTACAAGCTATAACAATATTTTGACTTTTTTTTCCAAAAGGAGGATACGAAAGGAAAATAGAAGGTCATTACTGCTGTATCATACTTGCAGTTCCTGAAAACATCTCAAATCATCCAAAAGTGTATCCCCTTACATCAGGTGGCTGTAATTTTTCCATTTTCAGTTCCTTTATACATTCACAGCTTGGACTACCTGATGATACTGTATGTAAGCCTAACTCAAACGTGTCTATTCAATCTAATGTCTTGTTTGTGATAGTAAAGGACTGCCTCGTTAGGTCAGGAAATCAAAATGTGTAAGTTTTGCCACACAGTTATAATAAAGCATAAAAAAAAAATTACCTATCTGTTGCAAAGGTTTTTATCCATCCCAAGTTGGAAGATAACAAGTGTTATGTGTTAGTGAGCCATGACTGCGCTGCCCACTGTAATCTCCCTGAAAACTAATGTATAAATATATGAGAAATAAATCTTCGGAGTCAGGGGTGTTTTCAGGAGTAATATACTTAAATTTTAAGGCGCAACAAAGATATGTTAGATCCTAATTCCTTCCGAAATTACTTCACT
Source organism: Harpia harpyja (assembly GCF_026419915.1). Taxonomy (NCBI): domain Eukaryota; kingdom Metazoa; phylum Chordata; class Aves; order Accipitriformes; family Accipitridae; genus Harpia; species Harpia harpyja. Next base: position 6,776,369 of record NC_068947.1, read on the forward strand.
GTTATAATTATATGCATTCTGACTCAGTTTCTCAGGAATATTCAAGAACTGCTATTACTGTAGCAGTATGACGACTACTTGGTTGAATGGAGATAAAAAGCAGTTTCTGCCCTGGAAGGCCATACATATTGAATTTAAACTGTGCACATAGGAACTAAAGACATTATCAGATATAGCATAACGTACTGAAGCTTGGCCAGTTGTCAGCTGGTGTCGTGATAAAGTAAAAGAAATGTTATTAAAACCTTATCTGCACGCAAACCCACTCCCAAAGACCAGTTGGACTTCCCAGGGTACCGAACTACCAAAAAAGCCAACCTTATCTACAGACAACTGCCAGAAAATCATAAGATACAAATATTGTCTGCTAGATGCAATGATTTCTGATGATTTTACAAACCACGGTTTCACTGAATTTTATAATCCCAATTTGCTGTAAATTACTGTTTGCATGGAGTTTGGATAATGTCATAATCAGGCAAGCTATACAGTAAGAATTATTTCAAGACATTTCAGCTCCTGCTTTCTCTTGTGAGGCTTTTCTGTTGCTACGTGCCTCCTCAGGCAGCAGCAGAGGTCTCTAGCAGAGTTCCCCAGACTCCTGCAGGGCAGTCCCTACTGTCACTGTCTTCTCCTACACCACATTTTCTTCCTTAACTATTGATCCAGTTACATTTGTTTTTCCATTTCAGTGCTACAAGGAAGCATCTGGGGCAGCTTCTGAGTGAAACTACCACCTTAGCCTCCTCACTCCTCAAAAAATCTGTGCTGCGCCATCCTTCGCACACTGTCCCTCAAAAGCACTGCTTTCCTTTGTCTAGTTTTTTATGACAACTAAGATAAGGACCAGGGTATTTGGGCACTCTCAGACTACAGCAGTGTTTGCTTTCAACAGAACAGCCTTGGCAAGCTAAGTTTTAAACAAAACCCCTCACAAAGATGGGCTTATGCTGCATACATCCTTGGGAAGCCTTGAAGGCTGGACCTCATTACCAGAGCTCCCCGCGCTGCTCAGGAAAGACAAACAAACTGTAAATCCAGTACACTTGAGTCAAGGAAAGCACATCAGGTTTTCCCTAACCTTCAGCGTGTAACATTTTTTCTGTATTTCTTTGGAAATGCAGACCTCTTAATTCCTTTCCTGATTTTTGGCCTTTTTTTTTTTTTTTTTTTTTTTTACTCCTTGTCTTCTGATTTTGTTTGCCTGGAAGTCCTGTTCACTTCATATTCCCATTGTATGGTCTGTCTTTACCTAAAAAAAATAAGCTTGTCTACAAGAAAATTATAGCTAACGTTTATATTCTGTTTTTAGTAAAGCTTATTCAAACTTATTTATTAAAGAAGGAAAAAGATACTGCTGTAACAGCAAAAACATCTGTTGACATTCAGGAAATGTGTGTTTCCTTCAGAATATATTCTGGTTTTCATTGACCAGCACCATGACTCTGATCCCACAACTATATACTGTGCCAAGAAAGTAAAAAGAAAACCAAACCCCCAAACTCCCCAAAACTACAAACATGCAAAAAGTAGCAAGCAGCACATCTCCAGCAGGACATTCCCAATCCATTCTGGAGCACTAGTTTGGTACTAAACCACAACTCATCTTAACCCTTTTTTTCCTGTATTTTCTCACTCAGGTTCAAAGCCCTATCGTGAAATCTTACATGATCACATTCACAGCAATTGCTTCAGCCTGCAGTAAAACAAAACCTTCTTAACGTACATCTCACCGATAAGTCTTAATTTAATTAAACTGACCACTAAGATCAGTGTAAATTGAATTGCTCTCTCAGACTTCCTGATAATCGCTTGACAGACCAATAAATACGGGATTTCCAAACAGAATGAGTTATGGTGCTCCATCGAATACTGTCCCCACTGCTCCCCTCCCTTACTCTTAACCTCCAAAATGTCACAAGGATTACACAATAATTTGCTCTAGAATTCTTGTCAGAGATTTGCTGTTTTGATCCCAATTAATTGAACAGTCCTGAGTCTGCGTACAGAAAGCAAGTTGCAAATGTTCAGTGTGATAATGCAAAGTGACATAACATCTAAGACATGGATTGTAAAATACACTAAAATAGTCATCACTTCAGTTGCAGTTACACAAAAAGTAATGCAGACACTGGACCTGAATCCAAGCTCAGAAAGGTTAATGAAGGAACACAGCTAGAAGCTAGTCTGCATTATTCAGAGTTTTTTTGTCTTTAAATAAAGGAGTAATAACACAGTGATAAAAGTAGGTTTTCTCTTCTTACTCTTCCCATTTTTTTTTTTTTTTTTTTTTGCCTATCCAGAGGATGGGAACAGTTATTTTTATACTGCAAGAAAATAGGTTTGTGGAAATATCAAACAATGGTTATACTTAAGAGGTTTAGAAGAATGATTACTCCCAATTCATTGAAAACTAGTTATCTTTAAAAACAAATGAAATGTAAGGAACAATGAAAATAGTAACGAATTCAATGATTTTCATAATCATTGAGACTGATCCCGTGCTGTGGAAGCCAGTAGTGAGTGTTACTAACAAAATCAACATGAACTTGGTCAAACTTTCTTCTGTTTGCAGTCTCCTTTCAGAGATATATCTGGGATACAGGGATTGGTATTTACCTAAAACAGACCAACATACAGATAGATTCAATGATTGCCTCATGCAGTATTTTTTAATTGTCTCTACATTTTCAGATTAACTGATTATGAGCCTAACACAAAACTCAAATGGTTCTGTTTTTCTGCACAAGTTCTTTTCTTCTTTTTCCACATAGAGGACTAGCACAGTTATGCCATTTTCTAAGTGGAATTGCAAAGATCATAGCTTTTTACAACAGACACATCTGAAGTGACATGGGGATTTCACCTTCATTCACACGATAGAGGCATCATGTAAAGAAAAATGTAATCATGTCCATGCATGAACAAATACCCGCTCTGATCATATTACTGGATATACACAGTCCCATGACAAAAACTGACTGAATTTTTATCACACAACGGGGAAAAAGTATCAGGCAGCAACTGGAACAGATTCATTACTCTAAAGAGTGAAAGTCATCTTTAAAATTACAGGCTGGGCACCCCTGGCCTAGCTGAACCTCATTAATGGCAAAACACAAAGTTGGAAACCTGTCTTATTTTGACCATTTTTGGTTGCTTGCTATTTTATCTAGGCTGTTAAGAGAAGGTTAAGAGGAAATTACTGTCTGAAAACATCCATGGTGAAAGAAAACAGTAATAGCAGGCAGCTATCAATCCAGCAAAAGAAAAAATATATTTATAGCAAGATGAAGCTGGACAAATTCAGAACTGCAACTGCAAATTTTTAACCATGAACAATGCCAAACCAGTATTTCTGGTTCTGATGTTCTCTCCAGAACTTTAAGTCATGATCCGAGAGGTTTCTGAAAGAAAAGCTGTAAGTCTAGCTTAAAACTATGGATGTGGTACAAAAGCTACAGAAGCATTAGGGAGAAGTCAGTCTAATCTTAATGGTCCCTTCTAGCCCTAATGAATCAGTTCTATTTATTAGTTTTCACTTGACTTTGGTTCATGTCTTCACCTCTCTGTGTACACAACGAATTAACAGAATAGTAATTACATAGTTCCTAAATAACCTAAGATTGATAGAGGTCCATTTACTCTTTGGGTTGAATTTGACTCTAATTAACACTGTCGCACATTTTTTGAGACATGTTCCCAGGTCTAGATTGAGAACCAGCATTTTGGTGTTGATAAACTAGCATAAGCACGTTTAAAAATAGACAGACAGATATCCAAACATCATAAGCATAAAACTTTACTATGAGGCATTATTTTTTTATGGACTATTTCTAATGATATCATCGTTGTCAAACATTGCTTACTCTTGGATGTATCTTTATGAATCCTCTATGAAACGTGGTAATGACTCATCAAATGTGACTGCTAAGATGACTCTCCCACATACAGTACAATTAAGGTACAGCAAATAAAACAACGAACAGAAGGAGCTTCAGTTTCATGGTCAGTTCGAGCTTGAAGTTAAATATATGTGCAAATAATTGTACAATTGGGATTTAAGCTATGCCTATAGTTGCTTGTTTGGTGTTGGGTTTTTTTGGTTTTTGTTTTATTTGTTTTTTAAAGTATGAACTGTTTACTTCTCTCTGCAGCTCTGCAGGCAGTTTTGCAAACCTTTAAACAAGTAGAAAGCAAACAGAGGTAGCTATAAGACAACTTGATAAATCGTTAATCATACACTAACATTTCAGTGCTTTTTTTTCTTTGCCTTTTCATTGATCTACAATAACAAGAATGTCTAAAAGTAAAGAGGGCAATCTTACATTTTATTCTTTAAAAACAAGATGAGATTCTAGCTGTGAATGGACACATAAATCTTCACTACTAAGTAGGTCAAAAGGTGTGAAGAAAGTTTCCAGTCACAACTGCTACAATGCTGATACACTGCTCCAACTCCTCGGTTTTAACTTTCTGCTTGAAAACGCTACTGAGAATTAATAAAAATACAGATTTTTCTCTGTGTTTTGCTCCCTGCTCCTCCATTCCACTCTTCAGCACTATTTTTTTTCCTTCTTCCAGGCCACCCCTGGTTGCCCACCCAGGCAGTGGGTGGGCAGGGGCTGAGGAGAGGGAATGATCTGGGCGCACGGGGCCAAGCCGTGCTCTGCTGCTGCCGATCACCCCCACCTTTCTCTATTTCGTACCTGCGTTGGCACAGGCAGCATGGAGATTGGTGACCTTCGGGAAATGCTCTAATTCAGTGGGAACAGGAATTGATCATTAATGGACTCGCACACACGCGGCTTGTCTCGTTACCTAAATTAGCACAGCGTCAGAGCTCCCAGGCAGACTAATGGATTGCATAATTGCACAGCTCCCCCCAGTAAAGAAATAGTAATTTTTTGGGCCCTCTTCCCCGTTTCAGTATATCCTTTGCCTTCCAACTTGTACATGAACTGCAGGTTATCACTCTCCATAAAAGAAAGACTCAGCTGTGTCCTTGTACTCTGTACCCAGTGCTCTGCGCTACACTTACATTGACTGGAAAATGGAAAGGAGAATGTCATTTTAACTAGAAGCAAACTTCCTCAAAGATCTCCAAGAATACCAAATCGTGCCCTTTTAAGTAGATCAATGTTTAGTATAGTGCAGCTGTCAAAAATCCCACCCATTTCTGGACAAGACTTACCAAAGTAAATACACCAGGCATTAAAGAATATTGACATCTAAAAGCTTCTCTTTTCCCAAGAGATATCAAGTATTGACCAGGAAAAAAAATTTAAAAAAAAAAAAAAAGGGGGCACTGACAGCTCACTTTCTTCTTCAGACTAGGGCATATATTAAACAGGTTTTTAAGTACCTTTGGCAGACTGTCAGCATTAACTGACTTTCAGTACTTGCCTTAAAGAACAAGAAAGGGAAAAACCTGCTGTTCCTCTCTGTAAAGCCTGACTGCTTAGTGCTGAAGAGAACTTATAGGTAGCAGCTAATTTATTTATTTACATTTTCATTGGAATTAAACTGATATCTTCCTAATTGATTTTTGCAAAATAGCAATATGTAGAACTGTCAAAATGAAAAGGTTCAGTTAGCTCAACCAGAGACCGCTTTCTCCTTGCCAGTAAAGACCGGAGCACCTTGGAATTTGGAAGCTCTCCTATCTCTTAAACCTTATGAAACAATTGCACCTCTAAAAAAATTTTGTGTTTTAACAGCCAGGAAAAAAGAAGTCTTTTCATATTGATAATTTTCTTTTCCAACCAGCTTGCTTCCCCCCTGCCCAAAGCCACTTTTGGGCTAATGTTGCCATAGTGTCTTTTTTTTTTTTCCCCTCACTGGGATAAACCACAGTACCAGGCAATGGAAGCAGAAAAAAAATATCAGCAAAGCTGTGCATCAGTCCTTTTAAACAGATATTTTAAGTAAAACTGTTTTGACTGTCTAGAGCATGATGAAGGTGACAATAGGGTTGAGTGTTTATTCATAAGAATCAGGGGGAAGGCCAACGAGGCAGATATGGCGGGAGTCTGTTATCGACCACCCAACCAGGATAAAGAGGCAGATGAAGGATTCTATAAGCAGCTGGGAGAAGTCTCACAATTGCTAGCCCTTGTTCTCGTGGGGGACTTCAACTTACCGGATCTCTGCTGGAAATACAATACAGCATTTATCAGCAGTCCTGGCTAACCAGGGAGGTCCCAGTTGACTGGAGGTTAGCAAATGTGTCATCCATCTACAAGAAGGGCTGGAAGGAGGATCTGGGGAACTACAGGCCTGTCAGCCTGAGCTCAGTGCCGGGGAAGGTTATGGAGCAGATCATCCTGAGTGCCATCACACGGCACGTACAGGACAACCGGGTGATCAGGCCCAGTCAGCGTGGGTTTATGAAAGGCAGGTCCTGCTTGACCAACCTGATCTCCCTCTATGGCAAGGTGACCCGCTTAGTGGATGAGGGAAAGGCTGTGGATGTTGTTTGCCTGGACTTTAGTAAAGCCTTTGACACCGTTTCCCACAGCATTCTCCTGGAGAAACTGTCTGCTTGTGGCTTGGACGGGCGTACTCTTCCCTGGGTAAAAAACTGGCTGGATGGCCGGGCCCAAGGAGTTGTGGTGAATGGAGTTAAATCCAGCTGGCGGCCGGTCACAAGTGGTGTCCCCAGGGCTCAGTACTGGGGCCAGCTCTGTTTAATATCTTTATCGATGATTTGGACAAGGGGATCGAGGGCACCCTCTGTAAGTTTGCGGATGACACCAAGCTGGGCGGGAGGGTTGATCTGCTTAAGGGTAGGAAGGCTCTACAGAGGGATCTGGACAGGCTGGATCAATGGGCCAAGGGCAACTGTATGAGGTTCAACAAGGCCCAGTGTCGGGTCCTGCACTTGGGTCACAACAACCCCATGCAGCGCTACAGGCTTGGGGAAGGGTGGCTGGAAAGCCGTGTCATGGAAAAAGACCTGGGGGTGCTGGTTGACAGCCGGCTGAATACGAGCCAGCAGTGTGCCCAGGTGGCCAAGAAGGCCAATCGCATCCTGGCCTGTATCAGGAACAGTGTGGCCAGCAGGAGCAGGGAGGTGATCGTCCCCCTGTACTCAGCACTGGTGAGGCCGCACCTCGAGTGCTGTGTTCAGTTTTGGGCCCCTCACTACAAGAAAGACATTGAGGTGCTGGAGCGTGTCCAGAGAAGGGCAACCAAGTTGGTGAGGGGCCTGGAGCACAAGTCTTATGAGGAGTGGCTGAGGGAACTGGGGTTGTTTAGTCTGGAGAAAAGGAGGGTGAGGGGAGACCTTATCGCTCTCTACAACTACCTGAAAGGGGGTTGTAGCGAGGTGGGGGTCGGTTTCTTCTCCCAGGTAACAAGTGATAGGATGAGAGGAAACAGCCTTGAGTTGCACCGGGGAGGTTTAGATTGGATATTAGGAAAAATTTCTTCACTGAAAAGGTTGTCAAGCATTGGAACAGGCTGCCCAGGGAGGTGGTGGAATCACCATCCCTGGAGGTATTTAAAAGATGTATAGATGTGGTGCTTGGGGATATGGTTTAGTGGTGGACTTGGCAGTGCTAGGTTTGCAGTTGGACTCAATGTTCTTAAAGATCCTCTCCAACCTAAATGATTCTATGATTTGCAATAGAGTTAAAAACCTGTGAAGCATTTTGCTTAATTTTTATCTTCCTAAACATTCTTAATATGTCATATTTAGTTACATTCACTTGATATTCACTTGATAGGAGTCATATTTTGGAGTGACTTATGGATCACTGGCATGGCAAATATTCTAAGGTTACCCTTACTAATAAGAAAATGCTTATCAGCCCTATATGAGTGATAAAAATAAAGATGGGTAAGTGACTATACAGCAGATTTATCTGTTTGAGACACAAGCCAACTGCAACATCTAAAAAGCCCCTACATCCTACCTACCAAAAGGGGAAAAGAACAGCATTAACTCAGCTTCTCTGTCTGTTCTGTATACCACAGGAATCAAAGGGAATGCGAGATTAAAGTTTTGCCTTAGTTTTAACTGTTACATTATAGCACATATGGGATGTGACATACATTTAGAAAAAGCCTAAATTTACAATATCTGGAGTCATATATTTCAGTTGCAGATACAGCACTATCTAAAGTTATTTCTCCACTTCATTTTTCTGATTGAATTTGTTTTGTTATATAGCCTCGGTTTTAGGCTTTCAAATAAAGAAGTAAATGGAAAATGGAACAAAATGAATCATGAGTTTGCAAAAAGAAGATTGCACTAGATTAACCTGATATCCTCCTCTGAGAAGATAACTGAACTTCTAGACAAAGAAATGAAATGGATTTAGTTTCTCTGAATGTCAGCATTTGACAGCGCCTCAAGTACCTAAGCTCTGGCTGACTAGTATTCACCAGTGGAAGGCAGCTACAAAAAAGGCAAGTTTAATGGAAGTCAAGCCTGAGAAAAATAGGAATTCATTAAAGAGTCACTAGACTAGTAAGAACAAGGGGAAATGTCAATTAGTGTGATGAAAGGGAATCACTTGCTGATAGTCAAGTTTCTCAAGTTGTTTTTTTAAGAAGTGGTCCTGGGATAGGAGGCATTAATGACCTTTGTACAAACAGTTTATGCCAAAGAAGTCCAATGATGACAAAAAAATTGAGAATCACTGTCAAGACAGAGGGAGATTGAAATAGCAGACAAAAAGAGCCGGGCAATGTTCAGGACCATGTTAAATAGAAATGGACTGAAATTCAGTAACAGAAAATGAAGAATCAAAGAATATGGAGTTTCTGCTATATGCTGTGGAATCAAGAATTATTTGAGTGCCTTAAGTGCGGACCCAGATTTACCAGTGGAAGGTAGTTATTAAGAGAGAGAGAGGGAGAGAGAAATGCAATAATTAGGTATATCAGGTGAAATATTTTCATTTCAGATAGAGCAGTATTAGTATCGTTAACAACTGGACTAGACTCCAATGAAACAGCAATGGTAGGCTTGAACAGCAATTCCCCATTGCTCCCAGAACATCATTACTACTTTAACACTGGACACTGCAACCTTCCCATGATCGATTTCTAATTCTATAGACTGACAGTCACCATCCCAGCAAACCTGGTGTGCATGTATATTTACACAAATACAGAGATGCACAGATTTGGCAGAAATGCAGAGAACCCTGGAGTATGTGTATATAAGGAAAAAGAGAAAGCCCAAGCTGTGAATATTACCTAGTTAACTGATACTGTGGAACATAAAAAGTTCTCCAAGATACACGCTGCAACACATTCTTACAGCACAGATTAGTTCATGATATGCTGCTTACAGTAAATGTCAGCATGTAAAATACAGCTGAGTTACAGCTGTGACAGTGAATTGGTAGATCCAAAATAATCTACTGCTTTCTGAATATATTAACATTTAGTCTGTATTCCTTTAAAATATGTAATTGTTTACTTTCCAGATGTAAAAATAAATTAAGAAATTTCACTTTCATCTTCAATCCATCCGTTTGTGGACAGCTGTTCTAAATGGCATCGCATTCAGGATTTTAATGGCCTTAGGAAACTGACAGTGTCCCTCATCCCTAAAGTAATTTCCCTCAATTTTCACCTCCTTTAATTTGCCCTGGCAAGAAGCTACACTGACCACATGACAGTCAGTCTTGTGCACATACACCACGGTCAATTCTTTTATCAAATACTTTCAAGTATTTTCAGTTATGTTTTTATTTCATAAAATACTCTGTACTTTTGCTACTGTATTCCTATACAGTTAGGGTCAGCCGTTCTCTCTCCAGTCCGATAAACATACTAAAAAAAATATAGAACTTTTCTACCTTTACCATAGATCGTCAAACAGTTTTATCATGACCCTATCAGTTATTATGAACTTATTCTACAGATTCACTTTATTTCTAAAACTCTAAAATAGCTTTGCTCTCTCTCTTTTACTCTCCTGACAACTGAAATATTAGGATAATACAAGCACACATTCCCAAAATTTTTAAAATTAAGTAAAACTCACTTCTGTCTTCACAGATGCTCATGAAATGCCCTGCTGACACAGAAGTTCAAGAAACCCGAAATTCCTTAAAACCAGAGCACAACACCTTGCAAGCTCGAGCCCTTAACTCATGATCAAGCCTTTAAATAAGGACAGCAGTGTCCTGTGGGTAGTTACCAGCAGTGAGATTGCCTGCACCTGAGAGCTGATTTAGGCTTACCTGGGCGCTTATGCACCTCTCTCAGTGTGCTTGTTTTCTTCTTTCTGCTACTTCAGATTTTAATAGTCTACATACTTTAAGCGGGTTCATATTTGTGGGTTAGTAGTGAGATAAGTGACTAAACCCCAGATCTTTAGGTTTTGAACACAATGGTTGTATTTTTAGGCCATTACACTTTCTGCCAAAAAATTTCAAACTTAGTTTTCAGGGTGTTTTCAGTGATGTTATGTCCATCTTCTCTGTCACGCATTTTTATGACAGAAACATGCACTTTCTTTTGACAAAATTCCTTCTCCAATTCAAATTCTTCATTGCAAAATCCATTAATGCTTGTCATCAGCTTGTCAGCTGCTTAAAACCAAGCTTTTTACAGCAATCAGTCAATGTCTTGAAATCAATTATGGGTAATCTAAAAATATTTTAAATTAAATGTGTCATTATTACTTAGTCCAATTACTTCAATTGATTTTATAAAAGATTAAAAAGTTGGTAAAAAGTCGATTCAATTTTATTTAACTGTCCTTTATTAAGCAAATTAACCGGTTTTTAAAAGTTTTGGGAAGGCAAAAGTGAATTATTTCCCCCTGTTGCCAATTTCATTTTTTTTTAAGTAACACCTTCACCCACAAGGGTGAGACACACAGAGGAGTGAGTCGCAGAAGTGTCAACTACAGTCAGACAGACACACGAAGAGAGTAAGAACACCACTAAAAAATTAGCTTAGAATTTTTTTCAATTTTTCACTTTGATTGTCCTCTTTAGAAGGTACCCAGGACAGCTGTGTTATGCCACAAATGCATTTAACTAGCAGCCAAACCAATGTGTTTACCAACAGCATCTAGACCCTCTTTCAATAATCAGACTTTTTTTTGTGGTAACCGTTAAGTTCACCCAGTCCTTTCAGCTCCACCTGGAAATTAATCTACACAATGCATTTTTATTACCTTGTAATGAAATCAAAAGTAAATTTCCATAAAGTATTCACAAATAACATTGATTCTCTTTGAGGGACAGCTATGCAGACCAACTTCTTACATCTGTTATTTTACCTCTTGAGTACAAAAGATTTTATACTTTGTATTTAAGAAAATGTTGAGGATGAATTCATTTTAAAATACACTACTTATCTCCCAGTACAATGACTGATCATTCTGTCTTTATCCAGGCACATCTCCCCTTGATGCCATGGAAAATGCTTTACAAAGGCTGCATGATCAGCTTCATGCAGAACAAAAATAAGAAAGGGTCTCTGCAGAGTGCTGTCAAACCTTTACCGGTGCAAGAAAATCTGTTACAACTTGTTCTTTACCACTGTAATTTATAAAGCTACAACTTCTGCTTTCTCCTCCATGTACAGCCAATAATTAATCATAAGGGTGTTTTTATTTTTTTCCTCAGTCTCTTAGCCTGTTCCTTGATATTCTACCTAAGTATTTCCTTTTAATTTGCTCATGACTGCTAAAAAAAAATAGCAATTTCTTTCAACTATAAAATACAAATAAATAAATTATCAATTAATTTGTTAAATTATCATTTAAAAGTATGACAAGGCTTAAATTTCCTTTGATATCCTAATAAATTATTGATCACTCAAAGCAAAACCCAATATTTTAGTTGTTAGAGTAACAAAAACCTGCATTAGTTGAGGATTACATACGGTAGCAAGAATGAAATGTAGTAAAAACTGACATGGGTTGGTGTCCTAACCAGTGGGATGTCTCCACACTGCTGAAGTGATTCCTCCTTGAGACAGTCAACATGCATTTTTAAAATAAAGATTTATTTTAAAACAAACAAACAAAAAGTATGAAGAAAACCCATGTTAGAATATCATCCCTAAGCTCTGAATCTGGAGGAATACAATTTGGTAAAAAGCTGGCATTGGAAAAAACTAAATAACTAATAAATTGTGAAATTCCTTCGGTTCCCTGCTCGGTCAGTTGTCCAATCCAGCTGTAAAACCCAGCACTCTGTAATCAACTTAATTTTTGGCAACAAGGTCTCCTATTTGCAGAACGAAAAACTGAGTCATGCAGCCTGAGCTGCGATTCAGGAAACAAAATCTGTAAATGAAGTCAAACATGGGATTCAGTCTAGGCTTCAGCTACAGAAATTTCCATCGTTAGCTAAACTTTTCACGTTTGCCTCCACCCGTGGCACATGGATGTTCTCCATGCAGAAGAAGCTGGGGCCTGACCCAGTCCTGATTCAAGTCAGGGAAACTCTTTGCTTTGGCTTAAACAAACTTGAGCGTGGACCAGTTACAGCCATTGCTAAAGGTCATGTTTTAGCTTACAGACAACTGAAAGGATTACTCCTAATTAATTTTTTGGTACCTCAGAGTGCAGTATTTCCCCAGATAACAAATACCATAAAACTGGATTTATTTCAAAACATACTGTATACTTTTGCCCATTTGTCTTTCTTGCATTTACTGTCTCCAGTGATTTATTTCATTGTATACTTCTTCCAAGACTAATTATATTAAGAAAATGGCTAGATTACTATTCAATATCTGTCCATTTTCCATTAAATACTGGGGTGTTTTTTCAACCAGCAGAAATACATGAAACATAACTGCTAGTGTCAGCTGACTTAGGAATTTGGGTTAAGGAAAATAAAAAATAATGATACTGCCTTACAATTTCCTATGCTTGGTGAAATTTATGCTGGAAATTTTAGGAGTTAGGTTTTCAGTGAGATTAGTACTGTATTTCTTCCTGGTCTAAGATCACACTAGGGAGGACTGACACAAGACCTGAAAAAAGAATGAACTTGCTTGCCTGAGGTTGATAGTCATCTTCTGTATAAAAGTTTAGGTGACTTCTAAATCTGATCTGCCATCTACCTCAATCCCAGTTGGGAATGAGTGCTCTAACTTGCTATTCCGTATGGTATTTTTTATCTTTAATATGAATTCCACTGAAAATATTTTTAATGTTTCAGTATATGCCTCTTGTTTCTAGAAATACTTTGATTTTTTCCCTCTATTTTTGTCAAGTATTGCTACGTTAATTCTAAGATAGAATTACTAATACGTTGCTTCAGGTCTTCCAACACATTTTATAAAGTTCTTAAATACTTTTTTTCTATTTTACCGCAATCAGGTAACATTAATGCCAAAGTTCATTAAGTTCATCTTCACTGCTACATAAACTGCTAACAATATTTGCTTTTACTGTCCTATCTTGCTTGCTTAATTAATCTGCAGTTCTATTTGAATAGTAGGCTTCCTAACATGTTGCTGGAACTGAATCCTCTCAATCATTTCTATTTGTTACAGTTTTTTTCCTCACAGGCAATATTTTTAAGATTTTTAACCTATTTTGGATGCAGTGAATTGTGCTGTAAGTAACAGTTTTACTAGAAGACTCGTTTACGTTCAGTAGCTTCTCTGCTATGTTTAGATACATCATATGAAAGAGACAAAACAGCCTGGATTATATACATTTTGCAAGTCTGAATGCAAACCATTTATTGCTTTATGAACACAACATCCTCCAGGAAGTATCCCAAATAACGTGTATGTCCTTGAGTCTTTTGATTTTGCATTTAGAATTTTGACAGAATTGAAATAAGCATAAAATCACAGTCATACATGGCTTCATCCATTGTGGACCTAGGGAGTCTCTTGCATACTGCTTTTTCCAGCAAAAACTTGGGACTTAAGTAACCTCCCCTACAAGAAATGAGTTTACAACATGCACACTTTAGATACTGGGATTGGTATACTTACTTTCTCTTCCTTTTAAACTTCATATTTCAGTCCTCATTCATGATAGCAAAGGCTAAGCAGGTTCTTTTTTCCTTATTGTAATCTATATTAATCCCTGTTCTTCAGTCTCTGCCATCTTTTGAACAAAGACTTTGTTCTGTTTTGTTTTTTTGGTTTTGTTTTTTTCTTTTTTTTAATGGGAAAACAAGGTCTAGTTGGAAATAAATCACAGTTCAAACCCTTTCAAACACAGAGCCACAAAAACATTGGGATTGATGTGACCAAATGCCGACCAGCATCCACCTCTGACCAGTCACTCTAAGCTCCGTTTTTAGCCAGTGGAGAGGAACAAGAACAGCTAGTTCAGGGCCAATCACACTTTGTAACTTTACATCTTAAGTAGTCATCGGGGCTGCCTTCATAAACAAGCCTTCATAATCTCAGCCTAGAACAGGCATCTAATGTCAAATGAATCATTTCTCTGAAGTCTCTTTGAAGGGCTTATTTCCCTCCACTAACTAAATAGGAGCCTGAGGTGAGTACCTTGGAGGTACGGCTGTATATTATAGACATCTACAGTAAGATAAGGACCATCTTACCTCATGTCATTTATTGGATAGCAGGAGAGATTATCAGAAGGATTTAAGAGCAGGATATGCCTAGATAACCTCCCCCTGCCATCCAAATGCTTCCAGTGGTCTACAGCAAAAGGGCTTCCCGTGCCCCAGGCACTGTGTACCAACCACCCCTGTGTTGTTTACGTGACTTCTCCCAGTTGCTTTTTAATTCCATCTATAATTCGGCTTCTAAAGCATTCCATGGCAATAAATCCCACACTTAGTCATATATGGGGGAGGGAGGTGGGGGGTGAAAAAGAAGACTCAGCTTGCTCTGTTCTCAACCTGTTGCTCAATTATAGCTTTTAAGAGTCTTGCCATTTTGGTGTGATGGGGAAAAGCAGAGTCTACGAATCCTTGCGCACTAAAGGCAGGGAAGACTTCTCCCAGCATCCTCTGTGTGCGCACGCATTGCTGCTTTCCATTCCCAGAGGTAGAAACACTTCATCAGGGCTCTGTGCAGAATGATAATAAAATTTAATTTGGGAATTCTCCATTAAATGCTGCTCTACACTGTAAATTAGGTTCTCTTGTTAAACAGCTAATTTGTAGTATTGAGTCACTATGTCCTGAAGGCAGCAGCACCTGAAAGCTTATAAAATTGACTGAAATTTGAAAGATAGAAATAAATAGTATGAAAGTCAGCCTAAACCAGACAGAATTTCCACTGGTAAATTTTTTAAATTACCTCCATTACTCACACTTCATTAAGCGCACATTCTAATCATGTCCCCACAATTCAGTCAACAGAGAGAGTACTCTGTGTGCGTGTGCATGTACCCCTTCAGCACAGCCAGCCAATGACCGTATTCTTGTTTCATAGGAATGTTTCTCAGTACACAGTTCATTTGTTTTAGCTTTTTTTTCCCCCCGAGTTTGTGTGGTCAGATGAAATTCAGCCTTTTTCCATTGTTTGGATAGACAGAAGGTCTACAGTCTAATACAATATCCAGCAAAGAACTCCAGGGAAACTCCTTCCTAACATAAATTGTTGCACGCAAGTCCTTCATTATAGAATGAAAAGATCCTGTGAAGCTTTCCTGCTTCAAGAAACCCGAATCTTTTCCAGTGGAAAACTGTTCTGCCGGAATATTTTAAAGCACTTTTACAATATAATGCAATTCACTCTGTATGTGTGGGATTCATTACAGCAGGGATTAAAATGACAGCTTAGTGTCATGTGAAGCATGCAGCAGGGGATCTGAGACCGAGTTCAGTTGCTGGACACTAGGCCAGCTGAATTGTACTTACTGCTGAGTTACAGTAATACATATAGCTTTGGAATAAAGGAGTATGAGGATTAAGGGCTATCCTTCAGAGAGACTTAATAATACAGAGATCTTATCACACAGGAAAACTAAAAATGGACTTACTGGGAAATTTTATGAGAGTAGTGGAGAAATGGCAAAGCACAAAAAAAAAGTAAAAAATCTTAATCATCATAAAAGCCCATTGCAGTCATATAGCACAGATGTTACACAAATGATAAGCAGGTGTTTTTAGGTAGACTAAATTCTAAATGATCCCACTGTTATCAATCAACATCCTTCAAATAAATTCAATGGAAATGACGGTAAGCAAGAAGAGGTTCCTGGGAAAACAAAAAAGTCAGTTCACGCATGTAAAGGGTTAAACCGCACCACAGGAAAATATGTGTAGAACTGACATGACAAAATCCCTAAAATTACATTTCAAACTTAAAAAGCCACAATATTGAGGGCCTCGCACAGGAAATCCAGAGGAATATTCTAAGAGGATGTGAATAATTCATGGCTTCTGAAGCACACATGAGACAGATGATCGGAGAACAACAAGGTATCCAGGTGTGCTCCTGTCAAGTGCAGTGACATGAGCACACTGTAAATCTGCTGGAGAAAAGTATACGCTCATCTCCATCCCACCAAGACACGCCATGAACTGGCTTCCAGAAGACGTGTACCTGTTTTAACATCAAAAGGATGAAAAGCCCAGAGAAGGAGACTGGCTATTAAAACACCTTAAACATTCATGGAAAATAAATGCTCCCTGGCTCTAGCATATATTAGAATTGACTTTAAGGTGATTGCCTGGTTAGAAATAAAAAACAACCTAAACCATACCCACTCCTGTTCCTTCAATTCCCAATAGCTCCCTACCTTTAATCCCCCTTCCCCTCCCCTGATATGCCCTTTGAGTGACATATTTTTTCACAAGTGTGGTAGTAACTCTTTTATGAGGAAAATAACTGTCTTTGTTACAGTGCTAGATTGTTCCTCATGGTGAGGGTTTAGGTATAAATTTGGTTTCCTGTTGTAAAATGATGCAATCGAAACTTACGTAAATTTCAAGATCCCTTTAAATGAGAAATACTAATATGCAAAAATATGTTCCAGAGTGATACAACTGGCAGGTGGATGTAAAGCTCAAAATAGGCAACTTTTACTACATGCCTTGCAGGTTGTACCCTGCCTTTTCAGTCCAGAGGGAACAGTAAGACAGGCGGGTCGACCACGTAAAATATTGAACCTGCCCAGTGTTTGGCATCTACCAGGGTGTCCACTTCGCCCTGAATGATTCCTGTCCCACTTGCCTCTCTACAACACCTCCTGGCTTTGCCAGCTCCCGAACGTGTAACCCAGTATAAAAGCTAAACTTCCCAGGTAACAGGGCTTGTTTTGATTAACTTGGAGACATTTTTACTCTTGGAAATATTCTAGCATAAGTACAACATATGCCAAACCCTTAAAATGAACAAAACCACCAATTCAGCAGATTCAGTCTGTAAATTAGGTCTGGAGATAGGAGGGAGTGTGAAATTATTACTATGAATTTCCAAGAGACTTTTTTTGGGTGGTTTTTTTTTTTTTGGTACACACACATGCTTGTTTCTTGTCTAAAACTGTTCCACATAATTTCATCCGCTGCACAGGAGGTATTTTACAGCTAAGCTGTTGAAATAAATGAACATGCTATAGATTCCCCTGAAAACTTGATGCCTTTGGCAACTTGAAGACACAAAATATGGCAATCCAATTCTTTTGTAAAGAGGCATATAAGAAAGGGCAAAAAAAAGTACTAATTCAGTGAATTGTTCATTTGTAAGTTTATATGGCCAATATGATTAGATATACTACAGATACACAGTCTTGATGCACACACATACACCCCCGTAGCAAACATGCACAGACATATATATATACAAACTAAAAAA
Source organism: Harpia harpyja (assembly GCF_026419915.1). NCBI lineage: Eukaryota > Metazoa > Chordata > Aves > Accipitriformes > Accipitridae > Harpia > Harpia harpyja. Next base: position 6,794,096 of record NC_068947.1, read on the forward strand.
AAAAAATCTGTGGTACTATTATTTTATTTAGTTCATTACTAATAATATATAACTAACATTATTAAGTCAACTGGCCTTTTGACTTTTTTTTTACCAAATTAATCTTGGAAGAACAGATGCTTATAAAATCTCCTCTGAAACCAATGCAGTATTTTCAGATTTACAACTAAAGACATTTTTACAACTGGTGATGAATGCTCAGATTTATTAAAAAGCAATTATTTTCATTACTCCTTGTACCAAGTAAGTCTGATCAGACACCACTGTGTAGTAACCAGAGTCCTACTTCCCTTTTGCTCCTATACTGGTTTCCTTCCTTCTTCAGATCTCAGAAGAAATCCCAGATGAACAGCACCTCTGCATCAAGCCAACGGAGAGGACCACGATACAATTAAAACCATGACTCTTTTTGCATCTACTGCGTGCCCAGAGAGCCTGCACTCCGGCTGCTAGCACATGCTGGCACATCTTAATTCCTATTATTAGCCACATCAACTAGAGGACTGTAAGGGCACTTCAGCATAGGCCAAACCCACATTTCCATTTTGCTCTGTGGTTGCACGTGCCAACGGGGGTAATACGGCCTCGGCTCGGGACTGGTGCTGCCGAGGAGAGACCCCCGCGCCTCAGCCAGCTCTGGTCGCGGGCCAGCTGGGGTCTGGCCCACCCAGGCGGACCTTTCCCTAAGGAATGGTAAAATACAGATGGATGAGCAGGCTCACGCTGTCTTAGCTCCTTCATAAGTCTACAGACACATTGTCGTTGGGTCGTGGACGTTAAACTTGTGTGTTTGTGATTTAAAATACAGTCATTATTTGAAATTTACAGTTAAAGTTTCTTGAAAGACAACAGTGTGAAGACTGTAGGCCTGAAGTCTGTTATGAGATCTGGTGCTGAAAATGCATTAGTTTCCCCATTATAAATTTGATTTTCCTGGCTGCCCCCTTCCCTTTCAATCCCAGCAACTGCTCTATTTGACAATTACCCTGTATGACATAGATCAACAAGTTTTACTTGGCTGAAGGAAGAAGGAGAAGAGAGAAAGAAGAGGAGCTCTCTATCAAAAAATCGGAAATTGAGAGCCAGCAGGCACAAGCTGGAACCCAGGGGATTCCAGTTAGATGTTATTAAAAAAAGAGTTTTCAGTGTGAAGATAGTCAAACACCGGCACAGGGATCTCCATCCCTGAAGATACACAGAAGTTCAGTGCTGGAGCCCCATCTCAGCAGCTGTCCTGGGAAGGGGGTTTAGACCAGATGACCTCAAGAGGCCTCTTCCAACCTAAATCATCCCATGAGTCCATGCATCTAATACTTGAAATGGTCTTTCCAGTAATTAAAAACATAACAGGAAATCGAACAACAAAACCTGTCTAAAATATAGTGGAAATAAATGAAAATTTAAGACACAGTATTCACTTCCTGACAACCAATAACTGTTCTATGAGTCATTTCTTACCTTACATTTTTCACACAATTTTACAAAAACTTCTGCCTGAGGGAAGAAGAGGGGCAGAATTTGATTGTAGAACAATTTGCTGTATAATGGAATCATACCATGACTTGTGTTGATAACTAAACAATGATCAATCATGCAACTGCACATATAGTTTGTTTTAAATATCTCTAAATAGAATCTCCTAGTTGCCCACTCCACTGACATTAAGAGACATAAAATACCAGTCGTATTGCCAATCTGTATGATATCAGACCTTCGCTATACAGTCTGCTTGGACAATTAATTATCCAAAACCATCTTGAAGAATATCACAACATGCCATACTATGATATATTTTTATTTAATTTTAGTTTATGATTGCCACATATGACTTTTCTGAGAATAATCATGTTGTCCAGCCTGGATACATAAATAAGAAGCCCAACTTGCTTTCACATTAAATAGGGTGTAAAGGGGATAATTCAAACTATCTCAGCTATGGGGACTAAGAAATATTTCCCAAGCCTGGAGTCCCTTTGAGCATCCCGAGCAGGTCTCAACTCTGTCCGAGAGTAAGACCCAAGAGCATAGCACCTCCCTCTTCCCTGCAACACATCCATCTTTCCAGGAGGAAGGAGCCACGATGCCTGGCCTTGTGGGGACACAAGGCAGCTGGATCCCCGGTCTGCACAGCCGGGGAGTCAGAAGAGCACAGCCTACTCTGTTGTGCTGTCTCACAAACCTGTTGCATCTTTTAGATACAGGCTCAGGATGGAAAGTCTTCCCCTCCATTAACTGCATAGGGAGCCCAGTATCCCAATATAGGCATTTAAATAATGTCTGAAGGTGGATGATGTAAATTCCTCTCTGATCCCTTTATTCATACCCACAAATGCACCCATTGTTGCTCATTAGCTGTAATTTGAGAGCCGAGTTTCTGAACAGAGCACATGAGAGTGTAAATTGCCTAGATTTTTTGCCTTTCCCTGAATACTTGCATATGCAGTTATTTTCATCAACCTCATCGACCAGAGCACCTGCATACAAAATCATAACCAAGACTACAGGAGATGCCACACTGAATCCTGCACACACATTTTCATCCACAGGGTTTTGTATTCAAAAATCTTGTACAATGAGCAAGGACAAGGTTTAGCCTGAGATTAACTTCTATTAAGGCTTTTTAGCTTATTTCTCACACATAGCACGGTTATCAGATACAGGTCCAGTGATCACTACAAAAGCCATCACCAGAAGACATCATTACAAAAAAATCACTTCCCATTTATTTAAATGTGTATTCTAGTTTCTGGACTTGTGTATAGAAAGTAACATGTTACACAATAATTATCACAAATTAAATAATGATATAAAACTGTAAAAGCAAAAAGAAAAATCCTAGCCAATCATCACACAAATAGTCCTAATAAAAAGGGACTGATTTTCTTTCCACTTTTCCTTTTAAAAAAATAAGCTGTATGAGAGTTCAATTCTTTTCCTCTAATTCTCTCTCAAGAGGGAGTTCCCATTTGACCCAGCTGTCTGTGCATGAAAAATTTATTAACTGGCATGGTTTGCTTTATTTAGAATAAAAGGAATATCTGTTTGCCATTATTACTGCAGGGAGCAGAAGGCAATGCTAGGTCAGATCAACACAATGCTTAAAGGTTTCTTTGTCCTTCTTATGACCTCCTGCTACCTAAACTGCATATTAAAAGCCAAAATAATCCAAAAAGAAAGGCAATATCAAAATAGTATCACTACTTAAAGAAAGATTTATCATAGAGTTTATTATCAACTGACATACCAAACTCTTTTAATTGTTAAAACCTATACAATTCACATTGTCTAGCAATAGAAAAAGATGCTTCCCAATATTTCAATAAAGCATGAGTTTAGCACGACATTTACGAGTTGTAGAAAGATATGGTTTTATTTTAAAATTATGTTTAAATTATTTACTAAGTATTTCTAAAATACTTTCTTAATAAAGGTCTTAATTCCTGCACACTTTTTGTTAATGTGAAAAGTGAAATTAAAACCACTGAACTGACTATAAGTCATGCTCACTTTAGGAAGCCTTTTTTAAAGGAAAAAAAGATTCTTCTGGTACATATATTTCCTCTATTTTCCCATGCAGAGATAGGCAAATGATTCATTTTGATAACATGGTTAAAATTTTGCATTGGTATTGGGCTAATAAAATAAGGAATTTGAATTTATATTTTCTTTCATGGCTGCAACTTCACACGCAATTAATTTGGCTTCAGAACAAAACAAATTTTCATGTGAGACATTTTGAAAAAAAAATTGGTCTAAGTCCGATAGGTTGTCACATTTTGTGTTTTATTTTCTGGAGGCTGATGCTTTCCAAATAGCAAGTGCCTTGAGCACACAGGGAGGTGTGGTAGGGAGGCCAAAGTTGTAAGGACTTAGAGTTTTTTGGCAGCATTTATCATGATTTGGAGAACAGAACTTCTGCAGGAATGGGGCCATAGGGTTTTTTGTTCATTGGGGTTTTTTTACTTAAAAATTAATGGAAATTTGGCCCCATCTAACTTAGCAACTACCTTGCTGCTGACTTCCTGACATTTGTCACTGCCTTCAAGGTGGGCTTTTTTTTCTTAGTTCTGTGTTGGTATTTTACAGGTTCAGTGCTGCCATCCTTTCTCTGACCCAGGAACTACTAGTCATGTGCAACCTGAGTCAGATTCAAAGACAGCTGCGAGCTCAACTTCATGCAAATGTAATTACTAAATACTCTGCAGCAGCATCTGGAAGGAAGATGACGTCTTGTCTAGGCAAAAATCCGTCTTTATAAGAAATACCAGGCTGATGACAGCGAACAAACACAAAAGCCATGAGTCCTCTACACTGCTATGACAATTTGTATCAAGCCTGACTTCACCATGTCACCTGTGAAGGCAAGCAAAGATCTGTCTCCAACCTCATTTTACTCCTTTTTTCTGGGCTGTTTGCTCTCAGAAAGCATCCTGGTTAATGCCAGCAGAAAAGAGAGGTCTAGTTATATAAACTTGGTTACTGGGAAATGGAGATTTTTACTAAATATAAACGTCAATTCAAGAAAAATAACAGGTTCGTGTAGAAGCGCAATGGACACATACTGTGCTAGGCATACTGTGTTGTGTTTAATGTAAGAAAAACACCTCCAAAATGCATGCCTTCCTATTAGGGAAGGCTACCTGAGGACTCCGAGGACTAACCTTGTTTTTCTCTCTGGCTTTTGGAGTTAACAGGGTGAAAGCAAAATCAAATTCTTCATTTGTGTCTAATTGTAGCCTAGATACAATGGGTCCCATTGTATGTTATGTCTTACAGATTTCTAAAGCTTTTTACCTTACTAACATTTTTTTTTAATAAAAAGTTTATGTTGAGCAAATATAGTCAGCACACTTCTTTGTCTCTCTTGCCATACGCAAAAAAATGTCACCAGTTTCTAAGGCCCTACACAGGAGAACAGGAAAAGCCATGGTTTCGTCTTCAAATAAGAAAATTTATGAACAGCACTTATAGGGGAAAAAAAAGAAAAAGCTGAAAATTTCTTTTTCCACTAATATTGACAATTTTAAAAAATTTTATTCACATTTCTTGTACACCCTAGACTGAGCACCTAACTCTAATCCAATGCACGGTCCAACCAAAACTTTGTTATGCACTGAAACTGTCTGAAGCCAACAAACATACCAGAGAGGGATAAGTCTGCCCAACCTTAAAACAAGATATATGTCACTTCAGCTGGCCAGATATGTCATTTTCAAGAGCAAAACTTGAACTCACATCTTTGGATCCATAGAAAAATAACAAGCAACTGGCCCTGAATTGTCACATAAAATGACAGGTCTTGGGTACTACTTCTAGACTTTCTTCTCATTTATAAACACAAGAAAAATCCTCTACAATCCAGTGTTATGCAAAATAGTATTTTCTTTTTACACTTTTTACACATTATTTTCTGTCCATAAAATACGGTATCTTGTAATTTACAAGCTCAAGATTTTATTTATATTTGTCTGCTTGTATTTTATCCTAATAAAATCATCCAACCAAAGTACTGGAAATGTTCATCCAAGTCTAGTTACTAAGAGACACTATCTCAAATAATAAGATGTCAGAACTCATATATGCAATTTCAATCAAAAAATTAAAGCCTTGCTTATGCACTGAATTCATGTTTCTATTCATCTACTGATTTTTAAAATAAGAGATGAAAAATGTTGCTAATTACAGAGAAGCAATGCCCTAAGGTGGTCTCTTAGTTTAAAACTGTCCATTAAGACAAAATTATCATCTGGAACACTGGGGTTCTCAGGTAGGGTGGAATTTCAGCCAGCAAAATGTGTCGAGATGACATTTCCTTTAGATTTTTCATGGGAATATGAAAAAAACAAGTGCTTCGTGTTAAACTCTCCTCCTACTTATGCTCCTGGATAATGTAAAACAAGTGGCAAAAACCCAGTGGTCTGAGGTTAAGAAATCCATCCCTAAGAAATTAAAATTATAAATTTGCTAAAAATAAGACAAATATACTAAAGTGTCTCTATTTCACATCTATAAATAAACATATACACAAGATTGGCTAAACTAAAAGAGAACATTCCATCTTCTCTAGCCTCCTGCCTTGATGGAAAATAAGTAATACATTTAGCACATGTAATAAATGTGTGTAATACCAATAGGAAATATCAAAATTGGTCATGTTTTTACTTTGTATGTTGACACAGTAATTGGTCAATTACGTGTAATGGAGACTAACTGCCTCTTACAAAAAAAAATACTTACACTCTCTCCATTAATAATAAAAAGATTTTTTTCCGACTCACATTATGGAAGCCAAACAAGATAAAAGCATGGAGGGAAAAATCAGTCACCTGTGATTTGCACCACCTAGGAGCATATTGTTCTTAGCAATCGCTTAAAATTGTGCAATAGGAATGGCCTGACAGACCAGAAAATGCCAGCACACGCGAAGTTACTGAGTCTGATCCAGGGTTTTGGTACGCTTCTGCCCCTTTAGACGAGTCTTCCACCGCTCCCCTGTCTGTCACAGACCTTGCCCTTCTCTTCACACCTTACAGAATATGCCCAACATGAGCATTTAGGGGTCAATCAGCCAGCTAAAAATTATGATTGTACATTAAAATAGTTGCCTAAGCCTCCTCTGTATTAAGGCAAGAAGGAAAGGAGCCTTTAGAGAAGGATTTATCTCTCCCTTGGTATTTAAAATATAGGTGATAAGCATCACCCTTCAGACCTGCCATTCTTTTTCCTCTGACTACAGTGGAAATGCAGATGATTAATTTTTAGGTAGCCAAAATTAGGTGAAACTGATCTGACTGCTCTAATAAAAAATATCTACCTCAAAATATATTTAGGCTAGATCTCAGTGTACAGTATGTAAGACTGAAAAGGAATTCATTTTTACCAAATCTGGTTTGAATCAAATGAAGTTTCAGTGACATTGAAGAAAAAAAAAAAAATCTTTCACAAAGTATCTCTGTGATAATAAAAAAGCTACTAAAAACGTCCTTTGCATTTAATTTTTAAAAAGACTTTGATTTACAGATAAATTTAATTTATTGCTTGGGTAGAACCTTTGGGCATTTTACAAAGGACTGAGGAACTATTATACTATCTCTTGTCACCTTGCAGATCTCATTAGTGTGCAAGACACTTGCACTGAAGGTCTTATTTTCATTCCTTACCGTATTTACAAAAAGCTAAAAGAATAGTTAAACTATTAAATGAAGTTCCTGAGTTATACCTAAACATTTATTCGCTCGCTTCAAACAGCAAAGGAGTTGAGTTCTTGACTCCACCAAGGGCAGAGGTACCTGCTTTCCTTTGGCATTTGGCTAGTCTGGGAACTGACTTGGGATCCCCACGCATCCATCAGGTTCTTGGGCAGGAGCACTTGCCCATGTCCTGGTCCCCACAGGACGTCCATGTGCCTGTCGTGGATGGTTCAGAAACAGGCTTGCAGAAATAGAAGAAGGAGAAAACAGAAGTTTTCACTGTTTTCCTACACAGGGGTCATGAAGGGACAGTATGTGACCTTCCAAAACACCTTTCTCTGATGTGGCTATGGAGGCAGAGAAAACCATAGCCTAAGGAAATCCAAGAATGAGAAAAGAAAGTGTAAATGAGATCAATAAGAGGAGGAAAATTTTCCAAGAGCAGTGCACATAGAGGAAAACAAGGAAGAGCAAGTAGTTTAGGAAAAGAAAGAAAAAACTTGAGCGACTGAGAAATGTTATGGAAAAAGGAAGTAAAAAGAATGGTGAAAAAACAGTAAGATGCTCAGGGAAGGAGATCAATCTTTATTTTCCAGTCCCTCTCACTTGCCACAGGTCAAAGCTACGAAGACAGCATGACAGATTTCCACTGACTATCATCATAAAGTCCTGGCACATTGTCCTTGCTATTACTGTCAATCAGGAACAACTGTCAAAAATTACTATGAACAATGAAGGTACATGTACACAGAAGTGACCACAAAAGATGACAGGAGAAAGGATTTTGACAGATTAAGATATTATTCTGCCCTCCCTGTGTATTTGTTTAACTTTCAGGATTCAATGGACAGTTGAGCAAAATGGCAATAGATCTGTGTAACGCAGAGGCTGGTAACAAGGCAGAGAATCTATACATTATCTTGCAAACGAAAGAACAATAAAGGCAAAGGGAACGGTCAACAAGAAAACAGGTAAAAATAAATAAATAAAAACAAGTCAGAGAAGCTGAGTGTGAGGGAGAGAGAAAGAGATGGGGAGAGCAGCCAGGTTTTGTTCTCATGTACCCTCAAGTCATGGATTTACACTCGTGTAACTGGCAACACCATTTGGCCAAGCTCTCCTTATCAGCAAGAGGCAGAAATGAATGACAGACCGTACAGACGGAAAAGACCTATTTGCTCATCCACTTGTCTTCGTGACAGAACACAACTGTTCCTTATTGCATTTGGGGTTTTTTTGCCCCTGAGTTTAAATTAAAGTCTCAAGAAATTGAGTACCCAGGACACGACATTCATACTGTGCATTTTTATTCTCAACTCCCCTCAGTATCCCTCCCCACATAAATATATTACAAGCTTAGTCACAAATAAATACCATTGCAAGAAAAAGTCTTAGTCCTTAGCTAGAAATTAGCCTTCTAATCGTTTCTATTACTCTTAATTGCACTTAATCAAATTTCATGTGTTCTACCTGAGATGAGGTAACACCAGTTATGTTATCTTAAACTTTAAAATTTATAGTATTTTCTGAGCAAATGGATTAATAGCCATAGAAAAATGGAGATGATTTTTACCCTCCATGTTCCACTGTATGTTATTCTACGTTTCAGACCTCAAGTCATGCTTAATATTTTTTCCCACCAAAATGAGAAAATCTACAGTTAAAAAAATGATGCCTTCCATTATTTTTACAATCACACTTAGGTGATTATTCATGAACCAGATCTCACACACATCCGCAGTGAAATTTTACTGTATGTTAACTTTTGAGGAAAAAAAACCTCCTGGCTTTTGATGATATATTCAGTTATTTTGTTTGAATGTACTTTTATTTGTTTAGATTTTTTATAAGCTATCAGCTGTGATGGATTTTCTCCATCCACTGAGCACCTGTAAGGCTTGAAACAGCCAGCCTTTGCATCCTGAAACGCATCACCTTTGTACTTCTCAAACTAAAGCTCATTGTTCTTTTCTATCCATATTTTTAAATGTTTCTTTTTATTTCTAGCTAATGGTGCTTCTATTTTTTGCTCACATCTGAAAGCCTGTACCTGAATCTTCCACTGGAATCTGCACATGGCAGCTGTGAAGAACAGTATGGCACAGAAACCAGACCAGGAAAACATTATGCCATGTATCTTTGGGCTCATGTTTACTTAGGATTTTATCCCTAGTGCAGATTATTTCTTGGATAGAGAGGAATCATCTATTAGGTACATGTCAGACACCAGCAAGCCTCAGAGCAGTGTCAACGGAAATCCTTCATAACAGACCTAATTCAGAGGAAAGTCAGCTACTGTTATCCTAAAAGGAGCAGAGATCCTAACTATAGTTTGCTATCAATCATTGCTTTAACTCAAGATTACAGCATAATTTAAGTTTCTTATCTATTATCCTATCTTCAAGTAGAAAATAATCTAGAAAAAATTAAAAAAAAGAGAAATCTTTACTATGGAGTAAATCATTACTGATTCTGGCACAGAAAGCAACAATAATCCTCCTTAAAAAATTGTTATCGAGCTAATGTTTCATTAGGCTTTTTTTCATCCCTCTGCCAGTTTTTAAGCTATACAGCAATGCTGAACAGAAACATTCAAATTGGTCAAAGTTAATTTTGCGAGTATGAAAAAAGATGAGAACAATGAAGACCAAGACTTTACTATGACCTGTCGTTGTCTTTGGGGGTATTTCAGATTTCCAGTGTCACATGGATCAGCCTGATTTTTTAAACTATTTTTTCTTACTTGAGTTCAAACACTAGGTTCATAATATATTTTTCAGAAGAAAATGCATGGTTTCTTTTTTTATACACTACTGAAAATAGTTCTGCTAATGCATAAAGGTTGAAACTTAAGTGACAGTATTGCCAACAAACTAATCACTGCTTTGCGAAAAACTTTAAGGATTTTTTTACATAAAAATAGTTAATCGTTAGGATACTGATCTCAATTCTAAAAACCTAAAGTTTAAGTTATACTATTACAGACCAAACTATTAGGTTTTAGTGTCACGTTGCCACTGATGCAGTGTCATTGCTCAAGCCAATTTTACACGATACAATCATTACATTGTCTTATAGATTTTTCATCACTTTTGCATCTATTAAACCAGACATATGAGGTAATACCAAAACATAATTACATTTATAGCTTGAGCTCTACTGTAAGCAATTTGACCAGAGGGTTCCTTGAGGTCTGCAGGTTTATTCCAAGAAAAAAACATCAACAGAACCCCCAAATGAGGGATTCTTTCAATTTTTGGAGACTGCGAAAGTAAACTTCAGAGATATCTCTATGAGTTCAGCTTGTTCCACTGTTCCTCCCCACCTCCATGATCAGCCAGTATCAGAGCCAGGATGCAGGGCCAGATGGGCTTTGGGTCTGACATGAGTGTTCTCATGTAAAATATGAAAAATTTTGCATGACCTAAATGCAAACAGCCAAGATTTTCCCGGTATCAGTTTGCATAGTTTCCACCAAAACATGCATTACAAATATTTCCACAAACCTGAAGTTCTCTACTCTCTTAATAAACCTCCACTGAGGTGAAACGCACAAGCTCATGGTAACATGCCTATTAATTAATTGCCAGAAAAGGAACAATGTACCTTTAGTACTAAAAAAATCAAATCAATCTATTTCTAGCGGTGTATATCAAAACATTATTTTGGTGGCATTTTGTGCTGTGCTGCACTGCTCTTCATAGCCATCTGCTTTATTGTGTCTCATACAGGACAGGGCTGCTTTATTAACAACAACAAAAAAAGTTCATACAAAATACAGCTCTTCAATTCTGCACTGTTAAAAGGTCACTTCTCCACTCACCCTTTTTGACAAGAAAGGGATACAGAAGAATTACTCGACTTTGTTCTTTTCCAGTGTTGCACAGAAAGCTTTTAAGGAAGAAGTCACTCTAATATGAAAGCGACACAAAGGGGCCACATGGAATACTGTGATTATTTGAACCTAAATGACTCTGTTAGTGCACTAATCTTTCATCTACAGGGAATCAGACTCTCATGTCGGTCACAGGGGACTAGGAAATTATCTCTGATCTTTGTGTCTATTTTTACACATCACAAAACAGCAGTAACAGTTTGGTACAATTCACTGGACTTAGCCATCAGCTTCAATTTAAACTTGGGCTTTTCTGGAGAAGTACTGCTTTAGCCATATGTTAAAGCTCAAACTAACCCTCCAATGCTCCTGCATTTTTTCAGATCATGTCTGTGAGTAGGATACTCTCCTGCCCACGGTCCTGTTACCACTACAGTTTCGGCTATGAGGCTACTGCCGATCTGTGTCTCCTGGGGTCAGAAGAACGATGTGAACCATCCCGAGCACAGGAGCTCACAAAGGTTTCACCGTGCTTGTGAACAAGAGCAATGCACGCACTCTAAACGGTACTGAGACCAGCTTAACCTGCATACTGCACAGTCAGCATACAGGAGAAAATACAGTAAACCACTTTCTGATTTAGAGATTATTTTTTAAAAGCCCTGCTATAGTTTACAGCCGTTTCACAACATGTTTTCTGTAAACAAGCACAGTATCAACAAAAAATAGTCACCGCAGCGGTGCACAGTACACAAGGAGGTGGTAAATGGTGGTACTTTGTCACAGAGGCAGAACCCTCTCCTGGGCAAGGATTGCCCCTGATGAGGGAAAGGAGATTTCACCGTCTTCAGTGATCACCGAGTGTCTGGCCTCCAGTCCAAAGGGACATACTGAAATCTTCTCGATTCTGTCACATTTACTGAGCGTCACACTTCCCGTCAAAAACATCTCTGAAGACCACAACCAGCCCAAATGAAATATTAGGCATAACAAATCAGGAGTAATTTAGCCCTGCTACCTGCAAAAACTCCAGTTGAAAAGGCTGGCTCCCTGATCAATCCAGGTAGTGTTATACAGGCTTCTAAGTATTCACAGCTTTTGTTCAGTCACAAATATCAATCCTAAAAACTGTAACACTTATTCCTGTTACAGAAGCTGACGTATGATCTATTTATTTCCATTACAATTTCTGCTGTTATTCTTACACCAACCGTCACTTCAAGTAAAATTTGTCTATCGTCCTCCAACATGCAGTCACTTGGCTGGTGAAAGCCAACTCTGCTTTTCAGAGCTGGGGAGTATTTGAAATCCAAATTCAAAAATGCACAATGAAACAAATGAAACAAAATTAATCCCTTTTACAAAATAAAACCCTCTTTTCCTTGGTGAATCTTGTTAAAAGCAGACTAACAAAGAATAAAATAGAAGTTGGGATTTTTTTATATCAAACTCCAGATTTATGGCCTCCTATTGACATTTTTCCTCAATAAATTCAAGCAATTCTTAGAACATATTTATCCCTATGGAAAATCTAGGTCAGCTATTTCATGTTCGAGGGAAGTATCTATTTCTTCCTTTATTCCTTATTCAAGATACCTCTTTTTATATTGTATTCTATAATATGCCTCCATTTATGCTTAATACAGGCAATGTGTGCAGAAAATAAAGGTATAATTAAAACTGGAAGGAAGCAACATATTCACTGTTCTGCCATTCCATGGGCTCAGCAAAATATGTACGTATGGAGCCTATATACCGCCACACTCCATTTCTTTACTGTGGTTTTTCAGACTCCCACTTAACAAGCCCGTCATTCCCGATGACGGTTTAACAGCTTTGTATTTTCATTCTGTGCGATGCTGGTTTCAACACTACTATGTCAGGAAATAGGTCTTGTTCCCCATTCTTCCAAATGTTAGTCTGCAACCTTTATTTTGTTTTTAGATGTAGGCAGTGTACGTGTTGAAGTTTAAGGCAGCTATTGCCATTTGCAATGTATTTCACCAGCCGATAATGGGAACTCTGTAGATTCCAGGGTGCCTGCTTTTTTTTTTGGAGGGGGGCATTGGCCGAAATCTGTTTTCTGGTATATTGCCCACGACAGTGCTTTACCAGGGCTCCTTACTGTCACCGTACTCTAGAGTTGCTCAGATTAGGACTCAGCTACTATGTGAAAGGCTTGAGAGCAGCCACAGAGGAAAACACTGTCACAATTCATAGTAAATGTCCTTGTGGGCTCTGGAATGTTAATGTGCTGCATACTGCAGCAAGGACAGGGCACCCAAATAGTTTCAAACTATTAGAACCAGTTTAAAATTGCCCACTGGTAACTATTTAAAGGTCATTAGTTACTTTTTATATATATAGTGCATGTATTCAGCTAGCAGAAATCTGGTACTACATTGTTGGCCATAAAGGGAAAAGTTGGACAAGTTCTAAAAAGAGATCAAAGCCTGGGCCAGATCCTCAATTAAAGTCAAATGAATTATATCCATGTACATCAGCAGAGGATGTTTTATAGAGTGCAAAACACTTTGTGTCAGAGCAAGAGTTAAGTGACAAACCACCACTGGTGTGACTGCAATTCTAACTGTTCTTGTCCAAAATATTCAAGAACTCGGTTGAACAAAATAATAAAAAACAACCCATGAAGTATTGATTTCATGTGTTGTCTCACTCCCTTCCAAAATTCACCATCCTCTTGCCTTCAGGAAAAATGAAACTGCAAAAATAATAGATAGTGATAGCGATGGATACCCTGCTTCCACCTTTAAAACAAATCTACGTATGCTCACAAGTAACCTCACACACAAGCAGAAAAAAACCCTGTATTTGAGAGTACAGTAATATGCAGCATTTGTGTTTAGCAATTCCTATGGTTTTGGGTAAGATATCTGATGATCTTGAAAAATGATATTTTTTTTCTAAAGCTAAACAAAGGAAAACAGCTAAACAATGCATTTACTAAGGTCACACCTCTGAAGGGTAAATTGTTTCATTTTCCTAACTATGAAAAAAATTCTATGATTCTTCCTGCTTCCATCTTTAATTTGGTAATGCTTTGTGTTTCTATATACACGTGCTGCATAGTAATAAGTTCCTTTTTAAACTAACAGGCTCAAACAGTGGAAAAAAGACTAAACAAACAAAAAAACCCCTTCAGGTTTTAAGTTTGTAAGTGGAAGGAAAGGATAATAGGTTGCCCAGAGCAGTAGGAAACTGAAAATATCTTATCAATTTTACATGGTTGACTTATTGTGATTTACAGGGAGTTTTTTGTCAAATAATCCCACGGTGTACAAAAAAATTCTCTTCTGGTCTGTTTGGTCACAAGTCGAGGAAAAACTTTGAAAAGGACTAAGAACAAAGGAGGATATTGGATGAAGTGGAACTGAGAAAAACTATGAAAACAAGAGTAAAGCAAAAAGGAATAAAACAGGGTTTATACAGTCCATATGGATTAAGACTCACTCATTTGTAATTCTGAAGAACAGAAATTAATGCTGGAAACATTTGCTGAACCGTATTTGTACTTTTTATTGTAAAGGTCAAAGAGGTGTATAACGGTTTTGCGAAGAGAAAAAAGTAACTGTAATAAGGTCTATTACTTACTATACTTGCTCTGTAACACTAAACCAAAGAGCAATGAACTGTACCTTTGGAAACTCTAAGGAATTGCCTTTTATAGCTGAAAGGTCAAAACAGAATTTGGAAGAGCAGCTATTAAGTTACATGGTCTTTATGTATCGTTAACAGTTTGCCCGTGAATTTACAGGAATTTCTATGTTGGATAACAGAGATAGGGCTTGTTCCCTTTCAGTATTTAATCCCTTTTGCATATAATCCTCCCCCCCAACACAGACAGTCTTTCAAGAGTATTTCCTTGCTTTTGTATGTATCTGTACCTATTGAAAATGAACACAAGCCTATTTCATAAGCTCTTCCCCGTTCCTCTCGCAAGGCAGAACCTGGCACAAGTGCAAACATGCAGCAGAGTTGGGTTAGGGCAGCTGGCAAGTATGCGATAGCTGTCCCACCCCGTACGTGTTTTGCGAAAGCACTGTCAGTCCATGCGAAAGCTCTCTGAAGTTGAATGAGACGGCAGGAGGGGTGGCAATAAAGGAGCTGCACTAAGAATGTCATCTATTTAAGCTGCCCACAACACATCGACATTTTGTCGAAGGCACAGCGTCAGGATACCCTTTCACTATGTTGGCTGGGCACGGACTGCTGCACTCCCTTTCTGCCCAGACAGAGGAGCCTGGAGAACAGATATATCCACAAAGAAAGGTTTTTTTACACTTGGACACTGAACTGTTGGGATCTTCAATGTTGCATTCTACAGATTATTGCCTGATGCGTACCCGACAGTAGTTTCTCTGACCTTTTCCTGCTTTTTGCACAAGGGATGTGAATAAAATAAAGACCTCCATACTTCCTACTTAAACCAAAGTGTTATGACAATGTTCTTCTTTGGGTGCTTTAGCCAGCTCAGGGTTAGACAGCAGATACTGTCCCCAGTCAGAGTCACGGGTAGGAACCTCACTCACTATTCCAGCTTTGGATCCTCCCTGGGAAATTCATAATGGTGTAAGATAAGGTTTTTACAAAGCAAATGCCTCACAGCAGTCATTACTTAACCGCCCTAGACCAAGATTAAAATTATTTCTTTTATTGAGGAGAAAACCAAGGCAACTGCTGACATTTTCGTGGCAAACACTGTAACTATCCTTTCTGCCAAAGAGGAATGTTCATCCATCTGGCTCATTAGGAGTCCATGCTCCAGTTAATCCAGGTCAAATCTGTTTTACTTCTGTGCAGTGGAAACTATTTTGAGAAGGCCTGTGCAAGGCCCACAGATTGAGACAAACAGCCATGCAGATCTTTGAGCACAATTACTGTGCAACAAAAAAAAGAGCCTTCTGCCCCATGTACCATTAGATAACATAGACCTAAACGTGTCAAGGCTCATTCTTGATTGCATTATTGGGTACAGAAAGTACTGTTATTTCTATGTATTATTGAGAAGCAGTTCTAATAATTACAGAAGACTACAATCTGGAGCCTTTACGCTGAGAAAATACCCAGATAGCATGGTGTCTCACTGAAATAAAGTTAAACACAAGATAGGATTGGCAGAGTAGTCCCAAGGGAGGGTGGTGTTGAGGAAAAAACCCCACAGGTTGTGGAAAAGAGAATAATCAAATAAAATAAATCATAGTTTCCAAGAATAAATTTTTGGTTCAACTGATAAGTTACAGACTTTCAGTGGTTTTCTCAGAAAATCCATTGACCTATATCTCTATTCTAAATCAGATATGCTTAGGACATTCTTTGTAAAGCAAACATAGAATTACAGAATAATATGGGTTGCAAGGAAGGCCATCGAGTCCAACACTGTGCTCAGAGCAGGTCCCCCTTCAGGGTTAGATCCAAGCAGCTCAGGGCTGTGTCCAACTGGGTTTTGAACACTTCCAAGGGACGAGATTCTACAACCCCTCTGCACAACTTCCTCCGGTGCTTAACTGGTGACACCCATGGTAAAAAAAAAAATGTTACTGGTATCTTGTCAAAATTTTCATTTTGGAAACCTGTTTCATCCTTTCCCTGTACACCCCTGAGAAGAGTCTGACTTAATTTTCTCCATAACTACCTCTTAGGTAGCTGAAGACAGCAATTAGATCCCCTCTTAGCCTTTTCATGTCTAATTAGTTCAGTAGTTTTAACTTTTCATCACTAGGGAGAATACAGTTTTACACTCAGTACAGTTCCTACATTTTTGTAATGATAGGACTTTAGGTCTTTTTCAATTTGTAATTAACTATGGACCTAGCTGTAAGTAAAAAGATGAGAGCATCCTATATTCACATAATTTCTTTCTTATACATACAAACTATATAGATGTCCACAGTATATTATATTATTAAACCTATGCAGAATTACCTAAGTTATCTAAAGATGTCTAAAGCAAACTCAAACATTAGTCAGGGAAACCATGAGTGGCAAAGTTAAGCTTTAGCCACAAAAGCTGAATTATGTAGCATGTTTAAGCAATAATGAGAACAACACATTTGTGACATAATCCTTGAAACCACTCGCCAAATTTTGAACAAAGCATGTCTGCGTTAACAGCAAAAGAGTGAATCCACACTTAGTGAGTGCATCTTTGAATCAGTTGCTGATTGAGCTACACATGACCTCTGTGCAACTCTCCTGCAGGTTCAATGTTCTAAATCAGGGAAATTGTTATTTGTGCAAATATCTTTTGAGTCATTTGTAGGGCAGCTACAAAGAAGGGCAAAAGGGCTTCTAACTTAGATCCAGAATGCTCTATATTATCAATGTATATAATAGAAACATAGATGAATTAGTGAGAGAAAAAAAGGCAAAAGGAATGATAACACATTGATAACTTAGGGCCAAATTGCACAGAACAAGGAGAAAGCAAAAAGGAAGAATTTCTTTGTTGGCTAGAGATGCCTCCAGAAACCATCTCTAAAGACCTGAGGATGAATAGTTCTTCAAGGCATGGCAAGCCCTTGGAAAGGCCAGTAAGCCTCATGCTCTAGCAGAGGTGATGAAAGAGCCAAGAGACAACCTCACTGGGTGATGTTTCAGTGTCTTTCTCATTGTAACTAAGTACCATTATGGAGAAAATAAACTTCTTTTTATACATGTATACCAAGCACACCAATCTTTGAATGGTAAAATTATTAGCCAAGGGTGGACTGGCAAATTGGCACATCTTGTCCCTAAGCAGACTTGTGGGCTCCCAAGATATTAAAGGAACTGCAGTGCAGATTTGTAAGAACCTAACGGGAGGCAAACACTATTAATTTTGAACAGGCAGTGAGGTCACCCACTCTGCAAGCTCCAAGCCAAGAAAGAGAGAAAATCATCACAGATACCATTCACAGTAGGATTTAAGTCAAAGTTGTTATCAAAAGAGATCTTTGAATACAGCATTGCTGCACTCAACTTAGGCATATGAATTAATAAACCAGAGAAGCTGGAGTTAGTCAAGTTTCATGGTAAATGGCCGAGGGAAAAGATTTGTAAGTTTATTAATATTTCATAGTATTGTTACACTAAATGTGGTATACATTAAATATGAAAGCAGTACTGAATTTCCCACTTTCTTTAGGACAATACACTACACAATGTTTTCAATACACCAGGAAATACAAGCATTGTTTTTCCTAATATCATCGAAACACTTTTTTCTCTCAGTTGAGAATGCGAATTATGTTCCCAGGAGAAATTTCTATTTTTCTCTATCACCTGTTTCCTCAGTATCCAAGTAATTAGCAAAAAGGAAGACTGAAAACACAGCAAGAGAAATTGAAGATCCCTAAGGAAAAGAGACAGGAGTTTCTGTCAAGGATCAAGAGGGGATTAAATGCATACAGTCAGTTAGAGGGAACGATTCTGGGAGAAGAGATTTACTAGAAAACAAAATTGCCTCATAGATGAAGGCACTGGAAAGTTTGCAAACCTAATACTGAGGAAAAAGATGAGGAGCAGCCAGACTTTCTCACCCCGTCGCGGGGAGTACTTAGCCTATTTTTCTTGGCTCAAAGAAGTCTCACTGTACAGTGACACTTACGTTCTTTGGAGATAAACAGTAAAGTACTGTAGGTGACAACGGCCATTTTCCCAGATCAAGAGGCAATATTATCGATACCATGGAAATAAAATCCACGGTAACTCCTGTTTGTTGCCTGATGACTAAGGCTCCAGAGAGGATTTTGTTTTGTTTTGTTCTGTTGGAGCGTTAGCTTTCTAAAGTGGTAAGGGAATAAGATCCTTTCAGACAGGGAGAGGGGATTAGTGTATCTTGCTGATGATTCGGGGTCAAGCCTGGCAGTGTAACTGCTGGGAGGGTTCTTAGCAGTAATGAGGAAGCTGTCTGAAAAAAGGAAAAGAGGGATTCAATATCAGTGGCCACAGCAAACCGTGTTACTACTTCAAAAACTTCAAGTTACTGACAATAAAGAAAGAGAGTGAAGAAAGACATTGAGCAGGACATTTGCCAGCGGTGCCCTTATCTGCTGTGAAAGGCAATCAAGCCCGGTCCAACTTGCCCAGCTTTTTGTGCCAAGCTGTTACAGGCCCCAAAATGTCTTTTACTCAAACTATGTACAAACTGAATCTAATTTTTTCTGCTGAGGTGGGAGGACAGGGGCAAAGGGAGAACCGTGACAAATAAATTAGCAAAAGAGGGCCAGAGCCATGCAGCTGACGGAGCGGTTTGGCACGGGCACCGCTACCCAAACAGCGGATAACCGGAGCGGCCCGGGAGGAACTCCTGCAGTCCCGGCCCCGTAAAACTCCGGCATTCCTCTCTTCCCTCCCTCAAGCCTCCAGTGAATACGTCTCTGTTTCAAAAGTACGTGGGCCTGTCAGGCTGCGGCCTCAGCCCAAATCTGAGCAGCAGCTTTTCCTCTGTGGCTTTCAGCCTCCGGCGCAGGAGGTGGACGTGTCCCAGGCCGGTGCAGAGACCTGCAGGCAGCACCTGGAAGAGCACAGGTGCCTCCCAGAGATTCCTCCTCGTTGCTGGTGTCTTCGGAGACCTCTCCTCTGAGCTTCGGTGACAATAAACAAGCTCATACCAAGCCCTGCCTATCCACAAACCAGGCTAAAGTCGAAGATGTGCAATACAGATGTCCCAATTAGGTGCGAAAACTAAATAGAAACTAGGCGTACCACAAGTGAGGTTTAAATTAACTTAGGCTGTGATTAATTAGACCGATCACAATTTATGCATAACCTGTAATTTATGCCATGCTGCATACCACCGATCATGTGGTTTATTCTACACACAGAACAAGATGATTTAGATTATAGGGAAACATAGTGAAGTGACATAGAGCAGACCTGTCGTGGAGGGAAGGGAGGAGAACTGGAAAGGGCTCTGAGTGAGAAACCTGTGTTTGCTTATCCTTGCTATCACACTCACTTTGTGAAAGCTGTAACTCCAGCAGCAAACCTACCTGCCAATCAGTGTGAGAAGGCATGGTGACACAAAGACGCAGATTAGAAGTAAAGACTGTAAAAATACCCCCCCATATCTGCTATTCCTACTCATATTTCTTTAGGGTTTTCTCCACCTTGCACTCTCATGCAAGCTTCTCTCTGGCTGCGTTCTGGCTGATTGCTTCCCTCCCTCTGCCCCACATCCCCGTGTGGCTTTCCATTTCTGCTCTTCCATCAGTTCCTACTGTCTCCAACAGCCCCCCTACTCTTCAGGCATCCACCGTTTACCGTAATATTTGTATCATCAAAACAAATTCTTGTAATTATTTTCTAAATATAGAAACACTTTTCTTTTATTGTAAGCGTGAGAAGATGTGAACGCGTGAATAAATGATCATATAAAGGGGAGGCCTAGGTGCATGTAGTTGCCCCGCTAGTGTTTATACCGCACTGCCAGCTAGCTCCTGTCCTATCAGCAACTTTGCCTCCGTAGGGAAATCTTGTGGCACAAAGGCTCTGTGCACAAGGAAACCTAGGGTACTAACTGCATTAGTCCCAGAAACAAGGGATTCACTGATTTTCTGGTGCAATTCTGACTAGCTTACAGCACTGACATTTTTGTCTGTTAAAAATGATAATGATATTGTTAATAGTTAGGGCCCCATAAGAGAGTTTCTCTGCATGAAGTCAGGCTTGAGTGTTACACTTAATCTGCAGTTACATTTTAAATTGCATTTATATTATAGCTTAATTGAAGTGTGCATACGATTTCCCACAAATAGTACTTTCAGTTGTTATACCATATCAATAATAATTACAATGATTTATACATTCATTCAATTTAGGTTATGTGAGAGTTAGACTACGAATGCATTTGAATTACAGTGGAGTCAACTGTATACTGGCATAAACCAACCTGCTGATATTTTCCTTTTCCCCCTCATATACGCCTTTTTAGAAAGACTGACTCTGATATATGGGTGCAGAGGCTGATATGCATCTTGTTAATGAGTTAATGCTGGATTTATTAAAATACTTTCTTTTTATTCCCTTCCCTATCATGTTATCAAGGACCCTGTGATACGCTTCAGAATAACTAGATCTTTTGACAACTGCTGTAATAGCTAATAACTGTCACTGCTGTCATATAAGGTGCTTGAAGCTTCATAAACTCACATGTAGGACTCCCCTCTTTCTAGCAACATCTTTGATTTTTTCCAGCTATGAGTTCAGCCCTGGCCACAGCAATGACAATTTCTCTCTTTATACAGAAAATACGTTCTTGCTCTCTTCTGCCAACCTAATTTCATTATTCAAGTCCATCGACTAAAAAATAACCAGGCTTTTGTTTACAATAGTTACAAATTCATAATCCTGTCTGGGCCTCAGAATTTTGTACAGCATATTGGCAATTAATATCCAATTAATGCTCGTAGACCCATTGACTGTGTTACACATCTACAAAGCAAACTGTTGACACATTCATTTTTATTTCAAACTGCATGCTGTAGACTATATGGAATAGGGAGTACATTGAAAATTCTCAGCATATTCTGAACTTGGGTACAACAATTCCCCGGGAACATATTCTCACCAAAAAAACTTGAAAATGAAAAAAGCCAGGGATTTTTACCATGTAGAAAATACAGAATTACATCATTATAGACAAAAAATAATCTCTGGTGTTTATTAGGAAGAGGCCTCAGGCAATTGCAGAGGGTTGTGCTGTTTCTGTGTGAGAAAGAAATAGTGGATTTCTAAAAGCAACTTCCCATGAATGGCCACAGCTATGGGTACAGCTGTAGACCAAGAAATAGGCTACAGAGGATGCAAATTAGAATACGAAGGATTACAACAAAATAAAAGACAGAGGATGCAAATTCATATGCTGTAAAGCTGAAATAGAATATAACTTTCAAAGAAGTGGGATTAACTTAAGGAATCCTGGAAGCTGTGACACAGATGGTACATTTTCTTTCTGGCTCAAAAATACTCTCTGTCTTAATGAAAAGCTGTTATATAGAAGCACATCTTATAAATTTCCAAATCAAGAGTCCTCAGGTTTCCAATAGGTTCCCAACTGGGAGTCCTTCCCACTAGAATGGGACTGAATGACTTCTGATTATAAGTCAGCATTTCAAATATCTCACTTCAAATTTCTTATGCTAAATTTCAAAAAATTCCGAGTAAAATAGTGCCAAAGAGACTGACTTTGAGAAGATTGTGTTATCAGGCAGACAGCAGTTAGTTGCACTACAAATTCATATAATTGCAGGATATTCATTTAACAGTTTAAGCAGCAGCTAATTCTTTCTTTGCTGCACTTTAACAAGTGAAAATACAATTAAAAATAGGGCTTATAACTTAGGTGGCACAAACAAATATGGTCTGGAAAAATAATTAACATTTCTTATAACATTTTTTTGTTTGTTGTTACTCTAAAATAATCAGGAAGTATAGTGAAATTATCATCACAACAGAAAATTACAACAAAAATTACCAAAAGACAAGACAGATAAGGAGAAAGACACAACAAACAGAGTTTATCTACACCTAAAGGTTTAAAGTGGCAAAGTTAACCTCATTTCTTCTGTGAGAGAGATACAGTGGATGTACACTGGATAACAGCATTCATTTGGAAGGTGACAAACATTTTAAAGGGCTTAATTTGATTTCTTTTTCTAATTAAAGAGATCAGAACTAAAATCTCAACATGCTTATACCTGTTTAAACTAAAGGTCTTTCAGGCTTTTTATGCATTTTTGCACTCAGAGTAAATTACCAATGAGTCTTCAAAATAATAACCATGTTTTTACAGAACATGGATTAAATAATTTACAATACCACCTAAGACACTTTGCTAACTTCTAATTTTTTAAGCAGCTGTCAAAAAATGTACTGATACTACTGCAGGTTTGGTGTTACGTTTTTAAATTATTTTGAACTTGGGCAGACTTTAAACAAATAATGGACATTCTGCACTAATATTAATTTCATTAGATGGGCTTTACAGTAAAAGGATGTTCAGAGAAGCTAGAGAGTTCAAATGAATATATCCTTACAGTCTAGCTCTAAACTGATTTGCAGCTAGTTTATAATATGGGCACACAGGCAAATATGGACGGGTTTGATGTTTGTGTCGTGCCATGCAAAAAACTGGCATCAACAGAGACAGGAGAGACCCCAAATCTCTCTTTCCGGCCACCTTCCGCACTGGTCAGAAAGGCTGCTGGCAAACAAAAGCACTGAGAGAGCCGGTCGATGTCACTGCAAGGTGACTACCGATTATTTGAGAAAGGTCTTTGTGATTGTGGGAGGTTCCTGAGGACTGGGAAGAAAGCAAATGGCACTCATTTTCAAGAAGGGCAAGGAGGAGTATCTGTATAGCCTGGGAAGGTGATGAAGCAAATCCTCTTAGAGACCTGCAAATCATCCTCGAAACTATTTCCCAACATACAAAGGATAAAAAGGTGACTGGGAGCAGTCAGCATGGGTTTACGAAGAGGAAACGATGCCTGACCAACCTGACAGCCTTTCACGAAGAGGTGACTGGCTCAGTGATTGAGGGGAGAGCAGTGGATGTTGTTTATCCTGACTTTAGGAAGGCTTTCAACACCGTCTCCTGTAACATTCTCATAAACAAACTGTATGGACTAGGTAAGTGGCCAGTGATGCGCATTGAAGACTACCTGAACTGCTAGGCTCAAAGGTTGGGACTAGTTGTACAAAGTGCAGCTGGAGATCTGACAAGAACCTCATACAGGTCAGCAAAGTGAAGTGCAAAGTCCTGCACACGGGGAGGAACCACCCCATGAACCAGTATATGCTGGAGACCTACCAGCTGGAAGCAGCTTTGCAGAAAAGGTCCTGGTGGACACCAAGTTGGGCATGAGCCAGCAGTGTGCTCTTGCAGCAGAGAAGACTAATGGTATCTGCATTAGGCAGAATGTCGCCAGCAGGTCAAGGGAGGTGATCTCTCCTCTCTGCTCAACCCTGGTCAGACAAAGCTGGAGTGCTGGGTCCAGGGCTGAGCTCCCCAATACGGGAGAGACATGGACATACTGGAGCGAATCCATCAAAGTGCCACAAAAATGATTAAGTGATCGGACCACCTTTCAGATGAGGAGAGGTTGAGAGAGCTAGGACTGCTCAGCCTGGAGATGAGAAGGCTCAGGGGGATCTTATCAATAACTATAAATCCTTGATGGGAGGGAGTAGAGAAGGCAGAGCCAGACTCTTTGGTGCCCACTGACAGGACAAAAAACAATGGGCATAAACTGAAATAGAGGCAATTCCATAGGGACGTAAGAAGAAAAAAATTTACTGTGAGGATGGTCAGATGCTGGAACACGCTGTCCAGAGGGGTTGTGGATTCTCCATCCTTGAAGATATTTAAAACCCAAGTCGACATCGCCCTGAGCAACCTGCTCTCGCTGACCCTGCTCTGAGCAGGGAATTAGAGTAGATGAATTCCAGAGGCGCCTTCCATCCTCAGCTGGTCTGTGAGTCTGTGTGATTTCATCAGTTTATAGGCTGAGCAACAGTTTCTGGAAGCACTCCAAGACAGACACAACACCTCTTAGGAACTCATAGTCCATCAAAAGAAACCTCCACAGACTGACTTATTGCACCAGGAAAAAATGAATTTCTTGGTTACTATTTAGGGCTAAGACGTTTTTCACTTTCTAGATAAGAATTTCCCGGATAAGAAGCAAATAATCTTTGTGTCTACGGTAGGCAGATTTAGGGAAAGAACTCCGGCCACATTTGGAACAAGTCCTTGTTTGAACCATGTCCTTCCTTCAGTTAAGGGGAAGATTACTGGTCAAGTAAACTTTGCCTCACGTTTGCCTGCAACATGTCAAGAGCAAAATGAATCAATTCAGCAGTAGCAGCAGCTGGGAGGACTTGGCAAAACGACTGTTAAGTCAGCTTAAGATAATATGCAAAAATTAGCAAGCCTTCTTGGAGGAGGAAAGGGCTTATTTAAAGTAGCTAAAGCAGTACAGCAATGGATGTGCATGACTCAGAGAAAAGTGCAAGTGGCAAAAGGACTAAAGAGAAAATAAGAGAGCTGACAACAGTATCAGTAGAAAGACTTTGGGCTTCACAATTCAGCCGCTATTCCCTAAGAAAAATAGGCTTGTCCCTACAAGATGAAAGGGTGAACGTTCACCGTCATTCAGTTTGTTTCAAAACATAAAATGTTTCCAATTACGGTTTTTAGCTGTAACAGTTGAAAAACACTATTAAGTTAGCAACTGTGCTAAAAATAGCAGTAATTCTGAATTAATTCTGAATAGACATGCCTTGTTTTGAACCAGAAATAGAGATGGACAACATAATCCAATAGATTTCCTCTCCCAAGGCAAAAATGTGCCCCAACTTACATTCTCCAAAGCTTTCTATCAATCAGGTAATCGGGTCAGAAATACCACTTCACTGGGGATATCTTTTACTCCTAATAAAGGAATTTGATACCATTAAGTACAAATTCAACTTATATACTATCTAGAAAGCATCTTGATTTAAGCAACATGTTTTAAATCTACACTAGTATCACTGAGCCATCCTGTATGTAAAGGTGCAGATATGATGGAACCTTAAATAGGGGAAAAAAATCAAATTCAGTTTTGTGATAATTTCTTGCATTTAAAAGCTTTTTTTCCATTAAGTGTTATACATTCTACTGTTAGATAACTTAGCCTGAAATTCACCATCTATTTCACAGTTTTAAGTTTCCCTCCTTGCTCTTGTTAGAGCTTTCAGAACTGATTTATTTAATTATTAGGAAGAACAGAAGGGACAGAATCAACCCTATAACATGCTTGTCCTTTACAGACTACTATAAAAGGAATTGTTCTCATGTTGGCGAGAAAACAAGAATTCCTTTTTGTGAAAAGTTACTTGGCTTCACCTTTGGTTTCCATTCAACATCCGATGCAACTGAAACTTTCTCCTCTGTAAACAGAGAATATAAGCAGAGCAAACACTTTAATCTGGATCATCTGCATTTTTGGAGAGTGAGTAACCATCAGTCGACCAAGTGTTTATAAATGTGGCCTTAGAATTTGGTGTAAAAATATACTGATTTCTATTTTCAGCACTGTTTGCAGGCCTTGGAAGGGTGGGGCAGGGAATAAGCATAAAATATGTACTAAATCACATGATAAGAGAAGGTTGACAGTAAAGTCAAATGAATCAAAGAAATATTGTCATCTTCCTGAAATCTAGTGCAAAATAATAATTCATTTTGGGCTGCTAACAATCGTCACTAAAAGCAACACAAAAAAGACTAAAGCAAGTTTGTTCGAATTAGTAAGGCTGTACACATCACGTCCACAAATCAACCATCAGGCGATCACAGGTTGGTATCTTCTAGGTTTCTTCTTCCCCTTCGTTTTGACAGGCAGTTTTAATGAGCTCTTTTTAAGCTGGGCAGGATTTCTGCCTCCGAGGTAGTCCCACCTGAGTGTCTCTGCAGCAAGGAATGCCTCCGTCCTTCCTGCTCCCCCCCAGCCCCAAACAGACGTCCTCATGTTTTCCTTTCTTATGAGTTGATCAGCTTTGGGATGGGTTAGACAGCCAGGCAGGGCTGGGGAGTTGGCTCATACTTTCTAAGCCCAGGAATGCGACAGGACAGCTTTATGTCTAACAGCATTTTTCCCTGTATTGAAGAAATGGGCACAAATCTTCCCAGTTATTCCCATCTTCAGCATCAGCCATTTATATCAGAATGTGTTGTGGGCTCCTACCTGCTTATTTACAACATCCATCATCCAGGAAATTCACAAGTTGCTCTTTAACACCTCCAATAATGCTTACTATAGAATGTTATTAACCTTTTAGAAAATACAGTGCCTGTGTTAATTTTCCACCACCTCAGCAACAGCTGGGAAGCTCCGAGCTTTGTTCAGAGAGAAATAATTCATGAACAGTCTATTCCAAAGAAAAACTTTGAAATATTGGGGAAAAAAACAAATGAGAGAACAAGGTGAAGGGAACTCTGAAGTATTTGTGTGTGACGAGCAGGAAGAGGTTAAGAGGGAGGAGGACAGATGGACAGAGACCTCAGAGTTCTCCACAAATCTTTTGATATATATGCTATCAGCAGAGTGCTAGTTGGGCCAAAGTAGTAATAGGTCTCACTGCAGAAATGTTTCTTATGAGAAGCTTGTACCTGGTTAGGACCAATAAGGAAATCTTGATTGCTTGCTTTCTTTCCTCTCCCCCTCCTCCCGGCCTCCTTTGGTTTTTCTCCCCCTCTTCTGCCATTGCAGTCCATGACCTTCACAAGAAAACGCTTCTGCTTTGATAACAGGCTGCAAGCCTCCAAGGACCAGCACTGCTTTCTGGGAGAGAAGACTGTTGCCTTGCTCAGAATCCAATCAAAACCTGAACGTATCAAGTGAAAAATAAACCAAGGACATCATTATTCCGTCTCATTGTGATTTGGCTTGCCTTCAAATCTCATACCCTGTATATCTGAAATAGCAGCACGCCTCCATTAGCTGAGCCTTCCAACGCTTTAATCAAAGTATCTTTCAGAATAAAAAGGCAGAAATGTCAAATTCCAATCACCCTTTAAATTCCTTCAGTTCCCTGTGCTACACAAAATTAAAAGCCTTACCCGTGGATAATTTCCCGTAAAAAACAGCATGCAGGCAGGCGCTCAGCCACGCGGGCGGGCGCCAATTTTAGAACATGGCAAGCACGGGTGGGACAAGACAGGGAGGCTCCGCCGTGGGCATTCCACGCTCACAGGCACGCTCCTGCAGTCAGCGTAATTGGTTTTTCATGAGTGATAACAACTTCCACACTTTATAAGAAATATAGATTATCGGGTGTTCAGTGGGACGATGCCACGTACCTAGTCCAGTGCACATTACAAGTAAATTTTTGCTTTTCTTACTTCTAAGTTTACATGAAGAATATCAGATACTGGCTTTGCTGTTTTTGCTGGAACACTTTTGGAGGGCAAGAGACCCACAGCTTTCTCAGACTCTACTGTCAGCCAGAGGAATAAAGTGGTTAAAAGAAACAGGCACGGTTAAAATAAACAGGCACAAAGGGTTTGATTAGCCTGACTTAAAACTCTCTCTCTTGTTCTGTGGTGCTCATAATCCCACTAGGTCCCCAGGGATCTTTCAAAATCTTTTAGCAAAGGTAAGGTAAGCAAAATGCGATATTTTGGGTCCCCATTTAGATCCTGTCTACACACTGAAGAGTTTTAAGGTTTTTTTTTAAAAGGAATTCCCAAACCACTAGGATGCTTCATAGAAAAATACTGTAGAAAAGAAAACCATCATCAGGACTAACATACTTCTCTAATGTTTTCTATGATGAAACTTTCACAACTGTAACTTTTTGATGATTAGAATTGTGCTAATTTGTTTCTGCTGAAGATGATGATCCTTTAAAAATGTTTTAAGTAAGAAATTAGGTGTAAATGTGCCATCTTAACTGTTATCTTGTATGAACATATTCAAAATTACAAGAATGTATGCTTTTGCTCTTCTACATATGTTTGCAATACTTACAAACTATATTTTGCCTTTAGGAATAAAAGAATGTATGAAACTGATAAAAATTTAATCATATAAATACGGATTATTTAAAAAATACAGAATTAGAGAAAGGATCAGAAAACCTCCCAAGTATTATGAGCCTCATGCTCTAAATAATACCCCCAAATTAAAATAGGACTTGCGACCAGAACCAAGAAAGATTATGACTTCCTTAAAATCCAGCCTATCTGTCCTTCAAAACACATCATTAAAAAAGTTCCGACTTGTTGCACATGTGGCAAGTCATCTAGAAGGGAAGTCTCTGTGGTCTTTGCAGCGAGTACTCCGAACCCAAACAAAACAACTCCCTTGCTCCACGTGTTTTTCCAGGAAGATGAAGGAGCGTGTTCCCTGGCGCAGCCCAGCTGGCAAGCCGTTCTGCAAAACCACACTCCGCTAACCATTATTTCTCCTTTCCGTAAAGCTCAGTCTTTGATAAGGCACAATTATTTAAAATTCCCGGTGCTGTTGTGCTTCCCCTGGCAGCGATATGGTATTATCGCAAGTGCATCCTCCTCGACAGGAACATGATGCTATAAAGCACCGCTAAATTTATCGAGGAGTCTTTTCCTAGTGGTTTGCTGTAACACAGTACAATGGTTATCCTCCTAAATGATAATTAAACTTTGGGGTAACATTTAATTGAAAATGTACTGTGAAAATCAACAAGCCAGCCTTTCCAAATCAAGGCTGCTTCGTTCACAATCCCGTTCAATATGATTTTGTCTAACAGTAATCCATGACAAAAATATATGAGCTTAATCTTGTTCCCTCTGGCGATCATTTAAAAATGCTTAACCCCTTGGACAATTCTGAGGCTCAAATAATTTCACAGTATTAGTCAAAGGTTAACCTTTTTCTACAAATATTGTCCCTTTTCAGTTATAAATAACTCTATCTGCTCAGTAACTATATTCTATTAGTAACGTAACTGAATCTTTTCCTTTGGAAAAAAAAAAAATTAAAAGTGAGGGAGTTAATTTTCACAGGATCACCACTTTCATATGTAAAACCCTGCCAGACTACTGTTCCTTGAATGCGGTCCCCTGCTCAGCAGCCATCCTGGAAAGAGCCACAACCAGCTGCGATGCCCACGGGTAGCCTGGGGACCAGGGATGAGGGAGCGCACACTAGGTAGGAGCAGACAGGACAAAGCACCCTATTGCACCAGCTGGGGAGTGACTTTACGAGCAGTTCTTTCCTCCCATCCAAGATCCAAAGAAATTTGCTGCCATCCTCCTCCTATCTCACTGAGTTGTCTTGGGCCACAGCAAATCATGTGGCCCAAGAGAAGCAGCTTTGTAACGCTCTCCCCGAGTTGAGTGTGCATCACCAGGCTCATTTCGGAGGAGTTTCAGCATGACCCCGATGTCCCACGCACCCACTCAGAGTTTGTGCCCATCAGCCGAACCCAGAGCGTATCTCGGAGTTCAGCTTCCTCCCAAGGGATGCGGGGCGAGTTCTCTGAGATGTGCGCTGATACACGGTGATAAGCAGGGACATCTGGGAATTCGCTTCAGAAATGCACTTCTGACCTGAGCTAAAGCACTAACCTCAATGGACCCCTGCTCAGTAAACCCATGATAACCGGTAAGAGTCCCCTTGTGGCCACCAAATTTCAGGCAGGATTAGTTTCTTTTCTGCACTGGCTCTGGTTTGATGATTAATTCTATTTTTAGTCGCTACTTTGTGCAAATCCAAGCAGAGAAAGAGGATGCCTGTGTGCAACTGCAAGCAGAATTTGGTTCCGTGTCAGACTGAGGACGCAGAAAGAGGATTATATCTGCTAGGAGAAGAAATACAGCATATGATACTGAATCCCCTAGGGAGGGTGGCTTCTGAGATAAAGTTCACAGTAATCTCATCTTAATTAAAACAAAATGAAATTTATGATATCTCATTTCCCCGCCATTTTATTATTTAGGTGTCATTGTCAAAGACTCTGCAGGAATCTAGGAAGAGACAGTCGCTGCCCCAAGGAGTTTCCAGTCTAACTCAGGCAGAAGTAAACACTGAATAGCTCAGCAAAGAAAGTAAAGCCCTCGGCGATGAATAAATACCTTTACGTTTTCACAAAGGTCATTCTC
This sequence comes from Harpia harpyja, assembly GCF_026419915.1. Lineage (NCBI taxonomy): Eukaryota > Metazoa > Chordata > Aves > Accipitriformes > Accipitridae > Harpia > Harpia harpyja. The sequence goes on from NC_068947.1 coordinate 6,824,751, forward strand.
AGCAGAAGTGAGAGAAAGCAGGGAATGGAGAACCCGCCTTTACTGCTGTGGCACAGGAGAGAGCAGAAGAGAAAAGGGAAGAAGTGAATGCAGAGGTGGATGGAGGGTTGGAGAGGGGACTTTTCAGAAAGGAAAAAGGATGGATTTAAAAAGCAATGCAGAGGTGTAAGCGACTGCTGTCACCTCTAAGAGCAAAAAGTTTTCATCCGATATAGAGAAAGAAGCAAAGCAAGCACAGGCAACAAGTAGGAGAAGTGACATGTCCTGAATGAAGGCTGGGGATAAATTTAAGAGCATTATTTTGGACACACTTTGTCACAAAGTGCAGATACGGTTTTTCCTTTTTTATTGAAATACAACTATAAAAAACCTTAACAATATTATACAAAATTATATTGAGAAAAATGCCATGCCCTTTGAAAGAGTGAGGATACAGGTGAGGAAATCAATTCAGCTAAATAATTCCGAAGAAGCGCTAGGACAGCTCCCTTTCATTTTAGATATGAACATAGTTACGTGACATAATTTAGCAAGCAATTTAATGGCTCTTGTCATGAATGCTATTCTTCTGCTAGATGCAACTCTGGTTTTCTATTCATATTTTTCAAAAGCTCTAATGCAGCTATTTTTTTTTCTTTCTTTCACCTACTACATCTTCAGAGTGCAATTATAACTTTTGAGCTAAGCAGCAAAGATCTTTCCCCCTTCCTTAGGAAGCACCTGCCCGGCTTCCCTTGCAGCACCATCTCCTCGTCAAGGCTGAGGACAAGCAGTCTGAACTGATATTGTGACTCCCTTGGAAAGGGAGTATATAGAAAAATGAAGACAACAAATCCTCCTTATTCCTCTCTAAGGAGGACTAGTGGAAAAGGTTGGGCACTACGTGGCTTGCTCTAGAGCTTGCCATCTTCCTCTTGCCAACCAGGAGTAAAAGCCCTTAAGAGAAAGCCACAACATTGCTTCTTCCCAACCCCACCCCCAATATTTTCGGAACTGAAGCAATCTGCCTTCTAATTATTTAATACGTGTAATCATTATTCTACCCCTTCCTGAACTGTCAGACTGTGTCCAGTAAGTAAAGGGTCCTATCGCTGCAGAACCTCTCCTTGTGGTACAAAACCCTCTGGAAAATCCATAGCTGATTTAAGTCTTATTTACTGCACAAAAAAACACAATTTGAGTTCATCTTGAAAAAAATGGAAAGCAAACTGTGGCATAAGACACCACCTGCACCCTGAAATTTTCCGTTTTAAGCTTCCTTCCTCTCAAACATAAAAAAAATCTAACATTATTTTCAGGAAGCTTCATCAGAAGTTAGTGACCATAGAGTCCATTATATGTTATGGGGGAAAATGACAGTGTGTATGTATTCCCCTGGCTTTTATGATCAGAAAAACAGAAATTCTATCATTATAAAGACACAGGACTAAGCTGAAAGTGGAAGAGCCAAAACAGATTATAAAACAGGAAGCAGGGACGATAGATAAAAGTCTGGACAATACTGACACTTTTTTTTTTCCCCAGCACAATCTGTTTTGGGAGCTTGGGTAGGGGAAGAAGAAGAAAGATCATCTGGGAGCATGGTAGATGGATTTTAAAACTTGTCATTCTTTCATTCTTGGCTCTCTTCAGTCTCCTATTGTTGGCATCCTCCGTTTTTCTTCTTATTGCACAGAAAGGATAGCTTTAAACTAACAAACAAATGCAAGTCTGGAAAACATGCCTGTTCTTTTCTGGGAAGCACATGGGAGAGCTCAGCTGCTGCTCACTTTGAGCAAAACTGACACCCCCTCATTCGGTTGTTACCAGACAGTTCAGTGGCCAGAGAAGAAGAGCTCTCTTACTCCGTAAGTTAATATTAGGCAGTGAAACTGTGTATGCCATTAAAGTTCAAAGAAACTGATTAATCCTTTGATGTGTTGCCAGATTATTAGAATAATGACTCTATTTTTTTCAAATGTATTGGTCTGTCTTCTCGATTCTTTCTTTTTTAACCCCATGCTTTAACAAGTGGTGAACCTCAGGAGGAAAGGGATTATTTTTATTCAAAAGAGAGCAGGGTGCTGTTTCTGGAGCACTTCTTTTATATATAATGTACAGGATATTACCCCCCTAAAAGAGACAAAAAAATTCTCTTTATTTCCCCCCCCGGTGCTCTCCTTCTTTAGACTTGGAAAGTAAACATTTAAAAATGCATGCTGTTAGTGGGCTGCGTAGCACTATACTGCTCTGTCAAAGTGAATATTGTGATAAATTATGTCAGTCTGTTCATACTTACAATCATCTTCCACTTCCTCATACCAAAGCATGTGAGCAGACACGAAATCTCTCCACAAAAAACAGGAAAAAGAAAACAACAGCACAATACTTCTTGGCAAAGTATATTCCAACTTTGCTGCTCCAGTAGCTTTTGCTGAATTAGGCTCGTCCCTGCATTACGACAGATGTGTCCCCGCACAGAGCTCTGCAGAGGAGAGCGTGGAAAGCACCCCGGTGGGACGCAGCTCCGGGCTAGCTGCCGGCAGGGTCCGCGTCCCGGGCAGGGAGAGGCAGGGATCCTCACTTCCACCCAGCCGGCATGGTAACTAATGCCAGTGCTCTTTGGAGGCCCCTAAATGTTTCAAATTCCAGGACCTGCGCAGAAGCAATGCTCTGTGCTTCCCTCAAAACAAAGTTGATTTCCCATAATAGGACAGCCCATGCACTCGACATATAAGGCTCTGCTTCCAGGGTGGCATGTGCAATGGATTTAAATTATGTGTTACGGCCTCCCCAGGAACGTTTAGCGCTACAGAGCGGGGTGAGGATGTTTACTGCTCCCTTTGTGCAGTTCCCCCGGGAGCCCTATGAAATAGATTTGCCCCCTCGCCAGCAAACGACCCCCAGCCCATATCCAGCCAGGATCCTCCCTTTTTGGGAGAGGAGCGCTAACCTTCCTGTATTCAGCCATTCTCTCCCAGATGAGACTTTGGGGATTGCAACCTCTCTCCCAAGCAGGGGAAAAAATAAACAAACCCCAAAATAGTGCTGTCGCCAAACGAAGTGTGTAAATACTAACAGAGGTTGTGATAAGTCAGGAGCTGCTTTAAAAAAAAAAAAAAAAAAAAAAAAAGCTATTGACTTACAACTGACCTTTCCACTCCCAACAAAACCACGCGGTACTGCTGCTATACACAGCCCAGAACCACCCCGCAGAAGAAGCAGAAGCAGGACTGTACGCAAGCTGTCTGTCACTGCCTCTTCCTAACGGGGGGAACATCCCTTCACTCCCAAATCCCAAAAGCTGCTGGTCCCAAACAGGTGGGACCTGTGCTCACACTCTTCCCCTGCGTTCAATCCCAGGCCCCCTAAGTTTATACGGGAAGGAAAAGCAGGCATCCACACAATACTTGAGAATGGGACTGTGGCGTCCTCCACCCAAACCCAGATTTTGATAAGGCTGCTTGCTACAGTATATACTTCATACAGCATGTATGGCCTTCAGAGATAGGCCATAAAGAATCGTGTTATTAATTCATGGCTTCATTTGAAAAGTCATTTGAAAAAACACTCTTAAGCTGTTAATTACTTTATATTTTGAAAGTTATCCCTAAAAAACTGAAAAATGATATTTTTCAGTTTTAAGAGTTAGTGTCTAGTCATGGTGACTACAAGTTAGAAGAAAATTCCTGGATTATACAGTAAAATAAACACAAAAATGAAGTGCATAATATACCCTTACAGCCACTGGCATTTTCTACACCGATAGTCAAATTAATACACTGGAGAACCTGGATGTACAGCACACGCCAACAGACTCCTAAGGATTAATTTGCAGCCCACAGGAACTGCAAGTCATGAACTGATGTAGAAAATAATCTGAAGCAGAGCAGAGCATGCTGTGACAGCAGCAGCATTTTGATTATTTGAGGGAAAAGGAGACCGAGCAAACTCAGGAAAGGAACTGCTTATTGTGCAAAAGTTCTGTTTTAAAATAACTGAGGTCACCCTTGACAGCACGTGCTGTCAGTAACTGAGGCCCATTAATGTACTTATGGACTACAGGTGAAAGTTGTCTTGAAGGTAGGTGTCTAATGCTTGAACTGTGATCCTCCTGGCTCCTATTCGTTTCAAGGTGACAAACTTTTTCTTCAAAACTTTCCAGGTGCCTAAATCTCTGTTTCTGAATATGACTAGAGGGCTTTCATCTCAACAGAGCTCTGCTTTCCACCTAGCTCCAGTCATAACCCACAAAATTCATGTGGATTACTCATCCTCTCTGACGCTGTCTTTGAGACCATCAGAGAATACTCAGATCAGGCTCTGCAAGAAATGCAGTGCTACTCAATACTTTCTTCTAAAATATGGCTCAAAGAAGTGTCTAGTGGTAATATTTACAATAGCTTACAAATTAAACAATCCTTCAGATGCAGAAAATCCAGATTTGCTTCCCCTCTTCTTGCTGGGGGAGTTCAAAACTTCTGTGTCTCAAGAGAGCCCCCGCTCCAATCACAGCAGTGCAGAAACCTTCAGCCTAGAAACATTTTCCCTTCCTCCTATTGACACTCCTCCAGTCAATGAGAAAAGAGTCAAGGTTTTTTGGGCCATAGAGAGAAATAACAAGAGTATTCAAATCTACTGGGTTTTTTTGGTTGGTTTGGGATTCATAGGGGGTTGGTTTGTTTGTTTTTAGGTTTGGTGGGATGTAAAGAAAATTGAGAGGCTCTTAAAAATTAAATACTATTTTCAGCAGCTTTGAATGCTGTAATTGGTTAACACTGAGAAACATCACCTCTACTGAAAAGAGGTTTTATATGCATCTGTCAGTCCCTACTGGCCAGCATGGTGTACACTTATATTGCATGTATAACCTGGAACAGGTTTATCATTTTAACACACCAGGTTTGCTTGCTTATAGCTTTTTTTTTTGTCTGAACCAGCACTAAAAGTTCTGGCTCTCTTCAACAACAGAGAGCAAGTCACAGCCTCACCATAGATCTATGTGAAGTAATCAAGGTACACTGAATAAATGCTGGTAGTCAGAGGGCACCTGCCTCACTCTTCCTTCTAGATGCCGCAAGCAGTAGGCTCCGACCTGCTCGGTGCTCTGAGACTACAGGGCTTGTGCTACAAGAGGGGAAAGGAGCAAGCTTCAAAGTCACAGAATGTAGAAGTTGGCAAATGTAGAAAAATTGGAATGATAAAAATGTATATTTTTTTTAAAATGATTGCTGGCAGCTCTCATTTAATGTTGCCTTCCTCGTTCACAATCAGTAATGGGTGATATGAAAGAAAATTGTCGTCTTCACAGTAATGGTTAGGGTGATTTTCAGCCACACATTAACAAACACTTTATACAGAGGCTGTTTATTTTCCAGCTTGAGAAGTCCTTTCAAAACCCAAATACTGATAAAGTTGAAAATATCTCCTTTCTAATGGCATGAGCGTGACAGTAATGCAGAGTTGGAGAAAATGCCGAAGAGGCCAGTAGCAATTTGAAAACAAGGCCCAACAATAAACTGCCTGTTCAGGGACCATTTAGGAGATTGGGTTCAGCATACGTCAGCATGACCTTAGAAAGCAAATGGATTTCAACGTCCAAATTTGGCAGCCAATTTTATTGTCTCAGCAAGCTAAACCAGAGGGAGGTTAGGACTTGAAGATAATGGTCAAACCTTAGACTGGACATGGGAGCCAAGTTCTCAGGTCTCTAACTCTTCCTATCCTGTACCATATTAAAGGGCTACATTGAAATTCAGTTCTCTGTCGGGGGGGGGGAAAAAGAAGACACAATTGGAAAATTATGGTTTTGACATAGAAAAGAAATATTACAGTAGCCCAAATAATTTATATGGGAGGAGAGGTCCCCAATTCAACATAAATAAATCAAATGAGAACTTCATGTTAACAACCTCCACAGAGTAACAAATCTTCCATCTCACTATAATTTACTATGATACAAGCACCAAACAAACCCCCAACAAAAGAAAGCACACTATATTGCCATTTATATCATCTAACACAGACAGCATCTCCTTTCCTGTTAACAGATAAAACAAGAAAATAACAAATAGGTAGCATGCCGCGCAGAACTGATTCACAAACCTCTTATGACTTTTTAAACATCCCAGTGGCACACGTTGTTTGCCAATACAACTCAACATCAGGCAGAGCGCTTACAGCATAAACCTAAGACAGATGATATTTCGATTATAATTTCAGAAAACATTTCAACCTTTATTCCACCCTGTTTTTAACTCCCTGCCAAATGCTGACCTAAAAAAAAATAAAGGCAATCCAAGCCTGTCACTCAGTTCAGCCATTAGGCTCATAACAAGATGTCTCTGTGCTCTTGCCAGTATTTGCAAATCTATCACATCTATCTGTGTGGGAAGAAGTGCTGAGCTCTAGGGACTGTGTGACTGATGTGAAGGGAGAACTAGGGTGGGAATCTTCTAAGCACTAAAGCGCAGCGTGGGGTTTTGCCCTGGTGGTATATTGGCTTGGAGTCTTTTTATTATTCACTTCCTGTTATGGGAAAAAAACCCACAACCAAACCACTCGCATGTCAGCAACAGAGAAAAAACAAATCTTCGACAGCTTTATCACAACAGAAGTAAACAGATAGCTTCCGATTTTCCTGGGAAATCAGCAAGCAAAAAAAAAAAAAAAAAAAAAAAAAGAAAATCTTTCCAATGTGAGCTACTAAAGAACTTTCATTTCTTAGCCTATTTTTACTTCAAAAAGGAATACATTGTAGAGGTTTTTAGTGCAGGTTGCAAGGGTTGTTTTTTTTCTCTGTCTGCTTATTTGATCTCCAGACCAGAAAGTAAAAGACAAAAAAAAAAAAAAAAAATCACTTGCGCTAAATTCTGAAGGAAGTAGTAGATTTTGTCTTCCAGAGTGGAAGATATAAATACAAGTTTGTAGTCAGAAAATTAGTCAATATAACGATTAAGGCAAAGCCCTCTCATATGCAAGGGGCTGTTAAAAAACCATCTAGTTTCCATTCGGTGCATTTCTATATCATGAAACACTTCTGTTTGAAAATATGCTCTAGCATATGAACCAGGATATTAGTTCACTACTGTGTTTGTGCTCTCCCCAAGCAAGCTATCATCTCCTTTGTGCCATAGTTGCTGTGGAATAGGGGTTACTCTTTTTTGGAGAGCATCTAGCACAAAGTAGGGCTGGGCTCACTTCTTACTAGTTCAACATAACAAGTAACACTAAGAAAACAGGCAGTAATCACTATCCCTTTTGGAAAGCTTCAGCTAAAGAAAAACCAGTCCTTTCTACCTAGGGGAACCCTCACTGGGGTGAGGTCCCAAGCAGACTTAGCAGGGCTGTATTTGCTGCCTCCATTTCCCATATGCGTCATGTTCATGCTCTGCAGATCTTTATTCTCAAGCCCTGTCAATTCTCCAACTTTCAGAAACTTTCCCCTCACCAGAAATGAAATCAAGCTTAACTGGAGTCAGTTGGACCAGACTACTCAGAAGATATACTGAGCCATCAAAAGGAAAGTGTAAGAAAGGATAGCAAATTATATAAGAACTAATATTAAGAGTACAAAGAAGAGAAGAGGAAGAAGATTTTAATTACTGATATATACATGGTAGGAGTCCAAGTAATAAAGAGGAATTAGAATTACTCATTTATGCCTTTAAAATATCTGGTCTTAATCTCTCCAGAGAGGCTCAGATGGCCAGAAGGGAGAACATCTTATTAACTAATATTCTTTTCTCTAGATTTAGGCGTGTAACTCAGTCCAATCACCATACGCATCCCACGTATCCTAGAGAGAGGATCCTCCTCCGGAGAGTGTCTGAGTATCTAAAACAAGCTCCTGCCCCAAACTGCCCTCGGGACTGGGGGGAGGAGGTGCCTGGCTCTGGCTTTCTCTTTTGTTGGCCCACCCTTGGTTTTGTGTCCAGACCATGAAAGGCTGAGATCAGCCTGTCCCTCTTCTCCCCATCTTCTCAACATCCACAGGAAGAAAATCTGGGCACACGGACCAGAAGTGAGACACAGAACATCACATGAGGTCCCCCAGTTCAACAGAAAGCCCGTTGGTGCCATTATGTTCTCAGGGTGGGTCCAAAACACACGTGAAATTTACCCCAGTTCTGAAAGCCATTGCAACTCACCCAAGGAAAGTCTGTATTCAACGTCATCAACATTACTGAGGAACCGATCCCTGACTCCACAATGAGTGGTTGCTTAAATGCAACTAATAATGATAACTTGATTACTTGCATCACATGTAAATAGTAAAATACTAACTAATTTTTATGCACACACACACATTTGCATGCATGTATGTCACAGAGAGACCAAGTGCACGCACAAGCAAGTGCTGGCAATGGTAACGTACGCGTGTGCATATTTATACAACTTTTAAGAGGACCCAGTTTCACAAAGTTGAAAACAATTATAAACTCTCATCAGTAAGGAGAAAGAAGTTAAACAGAGAAATGTGAAAGATAATTCAGAGATGCTTGAAAACACTGTTTAGGTGCCTACGTGTCATTACTAAGAAAAGAAGTTCCTCTGGTTAAAAACAAACAACTGCAAACAAAAACAAATTTAGTCTAGAAGAGAAGCAGGTATTTAAAAAACAAAGCAAATACAATAAGTAAGGAGCTGAGGAAAAATGCCAAGCTGATTGCAAAGAATATCAATAAGGAACTAAGAGGTAATTGTGAATCAGAATCAACAATCCATACGTACGAGACAGAGAATTCACCTAGGTCTGCAGGCAAGCTGTATCATCTCTGCCAAAGACAACTCAAGGTCATTTTGCATAGCAAATGTGTTAGCTGATAACATAAACACAGATTTCTTTAGGGAAACACAACTCAAGTGCCAGACGCCTATGCATCCCAGTCACCCCATCATGTGCTCCCTTAGCTTTACTCTGCTCCAGTCAACGTTTCAGCTGTGTCCAGTTTTGACACAACACATTATGAAAGCCGTAGATAAACTGGAGAGCACTTAGCATCAAAAATATCCAAACAGGCAGTTTTCTTTGTAAAGAAAGACTGAGGGAACGTCACGTGTTTAGTCTGGAAAGGCAAAGGAGTAAATAGCTGCCGCCTTTCAGCATCTAAAGAGGACAACGGTCTATTATTTTTCATGTATGCCAAGGAGAGGGGCATCCTTTGGGAAAGTCAACTTAGATTTGATATTAGGAGAAAATTGTGAGAGTATCGAATTAATTACATATATGAAAACATATATGCACAGAGGTCATCAAACCCTTGTAACTGGAAGCTTGTAAGGAAAAGTTTAACAAATTCTTTCAAGGGTAACAAAGTGTATTTGATCTATCTCAACGCTTGCAGTAGAAGAAATCTAATGCCTTTCACCTCTGTATTTCTGTAACTCTCTGAAACAAGAATTACAAACTAGTTAATACGACCTGTCACATACAGTTCAAGTTTGTATTCATCTCATAAACAAAATTAATTGTGCTGCGAAAGGAGAACAGCCCAATGCATACAGGAGTACACCGACAATCTGGAGACCTAAATTCTATTAGCAGTTCTGCCAGTCACTCAGCGTTCAACTTCTGGTTTTTTTCTTTCCCATGTAGAAAATGAACAATTACAAGCTAAACAAGTGCTAAACACTAGCATGATCAATTATTGTTTAAGATATGTGACAAACTGCTTGAAGTATAGGGCTATTAAGGGTCTGTGTTTTAATTACATTGATTTCACCTTAAGTCCCCCTGGATGACAATTGCTCAAAGCCTTAGTTACAGTGGCAAAAGACTGTCACATTAAATCTGCGAAGACTGGGTTATTATGACAGCAAATTATGATGACAAAATTCTGTTAGTTCAAGTCTAATGAGACATTACTGCACACACTAGGATGAATGTTAAATTGTTTCTGTGCGGTTCTATATGCAGGTTAGTACATCAAGATGATGGCAAAATGAGGTTAATGCAAGTCTGCAGAGCTGACATTACAAATGTCAAGATGATTGCAAAATGATGCTGCTGCTGCCAGTGAACTTTGATTAAAAAATAGGACACTAAACACAAAAATGTGTTAAGTGAATGTAAAAATAAACCCACAGAAAATAAAACCAAAGAAAATTTTACTTAAAGCAAAAGACATACTGGATACCACTAGTGCTGCAAACCAATTCCTTGCCAAACTGGCCAATGCTGATCAGGAGGGCACAAAGCCAGGATGAGACTGCCTTACAAGTAACTGCCTATAAATTCTTACTAATAGGATCACTAAGAGATTTTTTCCACTAAAAAGAGGTAATTGACTCTGTAGAAATATAAATAATTTTTGAAAAAGGGCTCAAGATTATTGTCCTGTGACAGAACCCAGTTCGATCAGGAAATTCCTTCCTAAATTTAATCATATTGACATTTTTCTCTCTTGTACTCTGGCAGGGTTAGAAGCACATGTCTAAAAACCAAATTATCCATTAGGCCCAAAAGAAATTAGTCCAATCTCAGGTAAATTCAAATACATAGGATCCACAGCATTAAAAGATTGAGGAGATTACACATTTAATATGCAGAGTGCTCATAATATTTTAATGTGATTAGATCAGTAACACCAAAGATCTGCTAGTGTATTTCCTTAGTGCAATGTTTAATTAGTAATTCTAACATATCAGAAAAAAACCCTAATTCAAAACCTGAAAAAAAAGTAGTCTCTTTTTTCTGCATTTTAAGTCCTTCCTCCTTCCTATCATCTTTCTATCTCCTGCTAAAGAGGTGCACTTCATTTCCAGTTTGGCAAGAGCCAGTACTCTGTGTCCTTTCAAAAGACTGGCGTATCTATCTATCTATCTGTCTGTCTGTCTATCTATCTTTCTGTAATGTTTTCCATTAAGTAGAGGAGGCACTCTATCTTCTTAGCACCCAAAACATATGATACTCAATTCCTGATGAATTACACTAGTGAACTAAAGTACTTTGGTTAAATAACAGGCTTTGTCAAGTAGTTTAGGTAGTGCCCGACCTTTAAGTGGAAAGCATGCGTAATATTGTCCCATCTAGTAGAGAAGAAAATGAAAAATTTACTTTTCTTGCAAATTTATTAGTTTTTATTGGGCATGTTACCCATCCTACTCAGCAAAACAACAGAACGGTAAACTCTCACTAAAAAAAATAAATCTTAAAAAGAAAACTTATTTCAGAGATAAGTCCGGAGTGGCTTGTGCATTTTTCAGGCTTTTCAAAATAGCTCCATGGCTAATAAATTAGTAGTCAGAGTACAAGAAAGAAGCTCAAAACGATGGGTTCAGGACTCCAAGTCACTTACATTACAGACTGAAATTTGTACGAGTCATTATCACTGCATAAATTACATTAATATTCATGTAGCTTTTCTGGAGACACACATACATAGCACTCGAAGGCATGTGCTTTTTAGAAGACTGGGAAACCAGTACAGCCAGCTACTCACTAATTTGTCTAGTTGCAGTGAACCTGTGCCAGCTGAAGTTACCTGTGAATCTGAACTGAACATAGGAAAGAAAACACAGACTGAAAGTTATAAGGGAATACCTCACGCTGCCTGCTGATTTTAATCTTACTAAATATATTCCAGTGAAGATATACATTCTGATGGCAATGAGATAAGATGTGTGAAATGCACTGAATTCAGTGTTGTTCTGTAAGACAGAAAAAGAACAGATGATGGGAAAATTTACTAAACAATTATTTTTTTTAATCATTGATGATAAGCAACACCAATCAAATAGCACCTAATTATAATAATGACATGGAGGAGGTCCAGCTAGGAGTTTTAAAACATAAGAAGTCTATTCTCTAAGGAATTCTTTCAAATCTTAATTGTTTTAAAATATTTAATTTCATCAGTGCACCTTAAATTGCAGGTTGGTTGGGGGTTCTTTTTGAGCATGTTATTTGCTTATGCAATATGTATACAAATGCTTATGTGATTAGACCAGAGGGTTGACAAAAGTCCAAAGGGATTGTGTGCTGTGTGTAAACAACTGCTTCCTCGAAAAACATTTCATGTAAGTTTAAAAACATAATTTAGATCAGAACTGGGGCAGCTTTATTATTAATACGGAAAACAAATTTTTGGCAGTCTTTTCTGTTATAGATCCTCTTACATACAGCCCGAGTGCCTACTTTCATATGAGCAAAATGCACCTCAAACTGGTTTTGCGCAGCAAATCATGGATTATGCATGTTACATAAGTAAAACTAGTTGATATATTAACATTGGAGAAAGTGGGCTAAATTTAAAATTCTCTAAAATTAATCAGTCCATGGAAGATAGAGCAACATGTCCCATATGGAGGACAATAGCGGCACAGGGATTTGAAGAGCAAAGCATTGGTTACAAGCTCTGTAGACTTTTTTATGAGAGCTGCAGATGACTGAACTTAATCTGCCTAATACTATTTTAGGTGCTTCATGGTAATTTGCCTGGCCTATACTCGCTTCTCCTGAAAGGCACAGATCCTCCATAGACCCTGGGTGAGAACCACCAGCCCAAGCCAGCGGTTCCAGTCACTGTCAAACATTTAAAATGGCCTGTGTCTAAACACCTGATTTATTTCCTACCAGTGCAGCACAAGTAATGACTTTTTTTTTTCTTTTTTAAAAATGGAAAAAATATTTCCAATTAAACTACTCTGTCACTCTGCAATCATTCCAATGACTTTTTTTCCCAGTTTGATAAATATACCCATATAGATCTTCTCATAAGGATATTCTTGACCAGAATATAGATACATCAAAGTCTACCAATACAATTGGAAGAAATATTTTTTAATCCAAAATATACAAATAGGCTTGAAATGATTTTACGATGATACAGTTTCAAGTACAAAATACATCAAAAAACCAATAAGTACTTCAGCTTCTGTGTAAAACTGTTTCAACATCAGCTGGATGAAAGGTGCCAAATGCAATGCCCATTCTTTAAAAAAACTCTTCTGGAACTAAAAAACAGTATGTCTGATCATGGTACCAGCCTAATTTTTATAAATTATAATAAGAATAGAATTAACAGACACAGATGTGAAGTAGTGGGGAAACGGATTTTACAGAGGGAAACCACGCTTCACATATCTGGTAGGGTTCTTTGAAGGAGTCAGTGAGCACACAGTCAAGAGAAACCTAGTTTATACAGTTTAAAGAATTTTCAATGCTGTTCCTCATTGAACACCTTAAAGACACAAAGATGTCATGGGATAAGAGATCCACTTTCTCTCATGAGCAAACAAATCATTAAAAGACAAAAGGGAAAAAAATGCCAAAAGCATTCAGCTTTCTCAAATGTGTATGTCACGGCCAAGTTTCACAGATCAGTATCAGGGCTGGTCAACATATAAGGTACATTTATATCATTACACGGATCTAGAAAAAGAAGGCACCTTTCAAGTTTCCTAACAGTGCTGAGGTATTCAGGCAAATAAAAATGAAAGTTGGCTGCAGAGAGATGCAGAAGAGTCTCAGAGTGTCAACTAGGCGATAAAAAAGACAGATGAAATTCAATATCGAGAATATGCAGAGAAAAAGAAATCTCAACTTTACCTACTCAGCATGGGCTCTGAACTAGTTATTACCACTCAGGAAAGGGATCTTGGAGTTATAAAAGGTCTATGAAAATATCAACTCCATCTTAGAAGCTGTCAAAAAGCAAATCAAATGCTGGCCATTACTATGACAGAAATAGAGAGCACCATACAAAATATCATTACAGTATTATTTAAAGTCTTCAGATGTTCATACTTTGAATACTGTGGGCTGTTCTACTTCCCCTATCACTAAAAAGATATAGCAGGAAAAGTAAGGACAACAGAAATGATTGAAAGCTAGGGAGAAACGGCCTCCATATAAAGAATGACTAAAGAAGAGTCTTCAAGGTAAGGAGAGGGGACTGCGAATGAGCACGCAAGTTAGGTCCTCCGAACCTGACAAGGAGGAAGAGATATCCCGGGGACGCAGACACTCAAGGAAGGAGCACAGCATTACGCATCGAGGGACTTATCACCTAAACCATGCCAGAGAGGGGCTGGGACCCAAACAGGCAGGTACAAGTCCAGGAGGAAGTCCTGACATCATCACCGACAGTTCTCCAAAATCATCAGCTCAATGCGCAGAGTGGACAAAAAGAGCCGACCCTATGCTGGGCATCCCCACGTGTGCTGGGAACAAATCAGAGGGGTTCGCTCTGCTGCTACAGAAGCTGGTGGTGTGTCCATACCTGCAGGGTGGTGTGTCCATACCTGAAGGGCTTCTTGCAGTTCTGGTCTCCAGGAGGATGCAGTGGAGTTAGAGAAGAGGAACTGGAAACAATCAAGGGGCTGAAGCTGCTGCCTTACGAGCAGACTCAAAGAGCTAGGATGCTTCATTTTGTAGAGGAGAAGGCACAGGGGAGATAGGACAGATAGGACTGAGGCTTGAAAAGCATCAAGAGGGTGAACAAGCTGCATAAGGAAGTTATTTACCAAATCTTGCAACACAAGAGCTAGGGGTATATAATGCCTGATTGGTTTAAAAGACAATAAGAAAGTATTTCTTCAGGCAGTGGGCTACCAGCTTCTGGATCCTCCTGCCCAAGGACGTTATGTATGGAGGCAGATGTTTATCAGCTGGTTTAAAATAGCGTTAGATAAATTCATGGACAACAGGTCTATAAACAGATAGTAAAAGGAATAGGGCCAGAATATATCCTCTAGCATTTTTAATACAGTAATGGCGGATCCTGGGGGAAGATGAGAAAATGGACCTCAGAAAGTGTCCAGGCTCATGTGCTCTGTTGCCTTTTGCTGGAGAAATAATCCTGGGCTTGATACAACATTGGTCTGACCCAGCAGGATATTTTGTATGAACTTAAGTTACCTGGAAAAGGAAAGACTAGAGCTGAGCATGACTGAGGTGTACTAAATCATGAGTTTTTAGAGAAGACGAACAGAGAACAATTTTTAGTGTCTCTCTTAGCACAAGAGCTGGATACAAAAGAGACCAAAAAGGAAGGAAAATCAGCAGGTGGCTCATTCAAAACAAGCAAAAAGTAGTACCTCGTCACACGACATGTGGCTGAATTATAGGACCCTGCTACTGGATGTTGTGGATGCCAAAGGTTCATGTCAGTCCTACCGCAGGAGCTCAGCCTTCACCCCAGCCTGCTCCCTGGCAGAAACTCGGCATGGGCAGCAGGTCTCCTCGGACAATCCTCTCAGATGCTCGAGTGTTTCTTAAAGGAAAAAGGGACTGGACGCATCACCTACCTGTGCCCCACTTCAAGCACCGAGCAACACTCTGCAGACAACGTCATACCAGCTCTTTTCTCCCCCCCAGCTGCAGTCATTTCTTTCTTTCCTCTGCCCCAGTGCCTCTCAGGCAAAATGCTGCCGGTAAGCTTTGATGGGAACAGTGCAACACAGGTTAAATCACTGGTATTATTCTCATCTTTTGTAGTTACAGCCACGTCTGAATTCAATAGTGCTGCATGTTTCAGTGCAGCAGTGTTTGCATGACAAAAAATTAAAGAGCTTTCCACCTTTTTACCATATATCCTGCTTTCAGGGGTTTATAATTTAGCTGGGAAAATGCTCACAGCTAAAGATCAGCATTCAAAGTCTCAGTGTGGAGGCAGCCTTTCATTTCAATTGTGAGAGGGAAAACAGTATGTCATTTTTATAACTATCAATAGAAGGCTTCTGTGGGGTTTTTACTTTCTGGATTTTTTCTGGTATGAAAGATTTTCCCATTTCAAGTTAAGCAATTGGATGTATTAATAAGTGACAACCACTGATGACAGCATGAGCAAGAAAAGCTAACTGTTAAAAAAAAGATGTTACAAAATTAGTTTACCTTTTCCACAGTTTTACAGGAAACACAAAGATCCAATTCTATAAAGCATAACAATATAGTCACCACTACATGATGCAGTGTTGACAAAACTGTAATTGATGTTGAATATTGGGTTCATACCTTTGCATTTAGGAGAAAAGATAGATACTAACAGGAGGGAGATATGTAAGACAGAGGAATCCTTAATTTATAATTTCCAAAATCTTGCAAGGAATAAAACCCCTATTCTTCACTTTAGAGAATTCACGGATTAAAAGAGGATACAGCCTTTGCTTCCCAATTCTCAAGTTGTATTGGTTGTTTCCACTGATATTACTTCAGAAATATTTACTAATTATGTAGTCATTATATCAAAATAACTTGTTTATTAACATAACATTTTAATTTCTTCTCCTTTCTTGCTACCTGCAAGCATACAGAGAAATGGACTTGTCTGAAGTCCCAAAACATGTATCACATACATAGACATCTCTGTGGAATTCAATTCATGGCATGAGAGAATAAGAAGTTAATTGCATTTCCAACATCCATCACCAGAGGAACTGAAATGATAAAATATTTTACTTTATTTAAGATTATGTGCCTTTCCCTTCTCTCAAGAGCTTCGTGAGAAGCAGAGAGAATGGGAGAAAGCAGGAGGAAATAACCACCCATTAGAAACAACCGTCCCTACAGACTGATTAAAAAAATCCACACTGAACAGTAAAACCGATATATGTGTATGGGTACATATATACATATACTCAGATACAAATATATACACACATGCAAACATACACAACTCACATACACAAATAGTATCATTTTAGAGTAAATACATAGACATGGAATGTGGGAGGAAACAGTAAATGTCCAGGACTCATTGCAATATAGAGTTTGACAGAAATAGGGTAATTGCTATATCTGGCGCTGGCATGGGCTTCTAGGTACCTTAGTTTAAATGTATCTAGAAATAAGGGAAGGCTTAAGACCACTGAAGACTTCTGTGTAGCTACAGTTCACAAAAATACTCCAGTGCTTATTCCACTAAGGGATAAACATGTCTCATTCCTGGTTGACAAACTGCATAAACCAGCTTGGAGCTTCTTAATGCACAGCCATCAGCCCAGTCACAATTCAGTGATGGATAATGCAAGTCATGAACCTGCGGTGACAGTTCTTAATTTCTTTTCTAGGGAAACTGCTAATCTGTTGTATTGGGTTTGTGTGGCCAGGTTTTGGTAGTGGGGGAGATGCTGCACGTGCGGCTTCTGTGAGAAGCTGCTAGAAGCTTCCCTGGCTCCAAGTCGGACCCACCTTTGGCCAAGGCCGAGCCCATCAGCAATGGTGGTAGTGCCTCTGGGAGAACAGATTTTAAGAAGGGGAACCTGCAGTGGGGGAGGAGATTGGAATGTGAGAGCACCAGCCCTGCAGACCCCCAGGTCAGTGGAGGAGGAGGAGGTGCTCCAGGCACCAGAGCAGAAATTCCCCTGCAGCCCGTGGGGAAGCCCATGGTGAGGCAGGCTGTCCCCCTGCAGCCCAGGGAGGTCCACGGGGGAGCAGATCTCCACCTGCAGACCCTGGAGGACCCCACGCTGGAGCAGGGGGATGCCCGAAGGAGGCTGGGACCCCCTGGGAAGCCTGTGCTGGAGCAGGCTCCTGGCAGGACCTGTGGCCCTGTGGAGAGAGGAGCCCACGCTGGAGCAGGTTTGCTGGCAGGACTTGTGACCCCGTGGGGGACCCACGCTGGAGCAGTCTGTGCCTGAAGGACTGCAGCCCGGGGAAGGGACCCACGCTGGAGCAGGGGAAGAGTGTGAGGAGTCCTCCCCCTGAGGAGGAAGGAGCGGCAGAGACAAGGTGTGATGAACTGATCCCAACCCCCATTCCCCATCCCCCGGAGCTGCTGGGGGGTTAGTGTGGTGGGTTGACCCTGGCTGAATGCCAGGTGCCCACCAAAGCTGTTCTATCACTCCCCCTCCTTCTCAGCTGGACAGGGGAGAGAAAATATACCAAAGGGCTCGTGGGTCAAGATAAGGACAGAAGAGATCACTCACCAATTACCGTCATGGGCAAAACAGACTCAACTTGGGGAAAATTAACTCAATTTATAACCAATCAACCAGAGTACGGTAATGAGAAATAAAACCAAATCTCAAAACACCTTCCCTCCACACCTCCCTTCTTCCCGGGCACAACTTCACTCCCGGATTCTCTACCTTCCCCTGCAGCGGCGCAGGCGGACGGGGAATGGGATTTATGCCCCATGTTGGGCGCCAAAAAGGACTGTGGTGGGTTGACCCTGGCTGGGCGCCAGGTGCCCACCAAAGCTGCTCTATCACTCCCCTCCTCAGCTGGACAGGGGGGAGAAAATATAACAAAAGGCTCGTGGGTCAAGATAAGGACAGTTTCATAAAGTGAAAGCAAAGGAAAACAAATGATGTTATTCTCTACTTCCCATCAGCAGGCGATGTCTAGCCACTTCCCGGGAAGCAGGGCTTCAGTACGCGTAGTGGTTGCTCTGGAAGACAAAAATGCCCCCTTTCCGTCTCCCTTTACTTAGCTTTTATATCTGAGCTGACATCATATGGTATGGAATATCTGTTTGGTTAGTTTAGGTCAGCTGTCCTGGTTATGTCCCCTCCCAAGATCTTGCCCAGCCCCAGCCTGCCGTTGAGGGCGGCAAAAATGTTGGAGAGCCAGCCTTGATGCTGTGCCAGCGCTGCTCAGCAGTAGCCAAAACACTGGTGTGTTATCGACGCCTTTCTAGCTACCGATGCATAGCACAGTACTACGAGGGCTGCTATGGGGAGAATTAACTCCATCTCAGCCAGACCCAATACAGTCAGGTAGAGAATTTGGGAGTAAAGCTGTGCCCAGGAAGAAGGGAGGGGTGGGGGGAAGGTGTTTTAAGATGTGGTTTTACTTCTCATTATCCTGCTCTGATTTGATCGGTAACCAATTAAATTAATTTTTTTATTTTTCCCCAAGTCATGTCTCGTTTGCCCAAGACGATAATTGGTGAGCAATCCCTCCCTGTCCTTGTCTCAACCCATGAGCCTTTTGTTGTATTTTCACCTCCCCATCCCACCGGGAGGGAGGACTGAGCGAGCAGCCTCGTGGTGCTTTGTTGCCAACTGGGCTTAAACCACAACATCTATCAGTCTTTGAATTGTCTGCACCTAATCCTTGCTCTGGAAATATCTCTTGACATAATCAACTTTATCAATTATTGCACAATAGTTAATCTCTTGCTACAGAAGAAAACATTGAGAAGGCGTGATGGCATTACTACAGGAATATTTTGCCTGTCCCCTACATCATTCCTAGACTATTAAGCCTCAGAGCTCAATATAGTTCAGAAAATTTCACTGATGGGCCCCTCCAGGGCATTACTGCTATATTACTACCCATGATTTGATGACAGGATATGTTATAAACATACACAATTGCTTGAAAAATATTAATTGCAATGTATACTCTTGTGTTAAGCTCTTGCCGGTAGCGATCTCAAAATTAAATCCCTTCAATGTTGTTTTCATATGCGTGGATATTGTTAGAATATTCTCGTGGCAGTACATAACGATGGCTATGTACTCATCTTCCAAGTGAATCCCACAGTCTGCTCCAGTTACCTTGGTGGTTGCCTACATGGGGGACTTTGTGCAAAGTAAGGCTGCATTTGAGTTTACTGCTCAGTAATTACTTCAGACAGTCTTCATGCGGACACCCTTGTGTGAGGAAACTCTTTTGCCTTAGAAAGTGGTGTTATTTTACACAGGGGCTCTTTTGGGGCTCAAGAAAAAGTGTCAGATGAGGGTTAAGCTGTCAGCTCACTGTACAAACCACATTAATGTTTTGTGTGCCTTTCTCCACTTGTGGATATGCCCTTATAGATTATCTCTCTTTCTATGTCCTTAAACTGCTTTCTCCTTCAGCCTCACCTCCGCTATTTAAAAATAAATAGCCTGCCATTATAAGGTAAAGATTTATAGGCTCCACCAAAAATATCCTAAGTTTCAAGTTCAAGAGAGGCCAAGGTTGTCATGCATTAAGCCTGGTTTCTCTTGCCTGATCTATTCTGCAAAAAGTCTATCCGAACAGTTTATTTTCATAACAAAATTCTTAGAAAACAGCTGTAAACCTTCAGTTTCCTAAAGGCATCTTTTAAAAATAATTCCCTCAAAAAGAAAAGCATTGCCAAAAATACACCCTCTTATGTAGAAATAGCAGTCAGTTCATTCAAATGCAGCATAAAAACTTCCATGAAAGAGATGCATCCTTGAGACAAAGAGGACAAGAGATTCCAGAACTCTGAAAAAAATATTTTTGGGACAATTTTTAACAGAGGTGCCTCTATTTGAGCTGGTTTTTTTTATTAGCTGAGAGTTTAAAAATTCCTCCAAGCTCCAGAGAGAATAAAAAATTTAGAATTTTTTATTACCTATCATAGAAATCATGTAAGTCTAAAATAAATTATAAAAAAAAAAAAAAGCGTTCTGGATGACAATATGAACACATATAACATGCCAAAGCCCATCAAGCCTTCTAGCAAATGTAAACTCTCTCTTTGATAGCATGCGGAGGTAGTGAAAAAAGGGAGATCCCCCTGCCCCACATACACACATACTCATACACACACACCCCCCGGAATACCAAATGCATGAAGAGACCCAGGCGAGTCCACATCATTGGAACTTTAAAAAGCATGTAAAAAGACAACAGAGAAAACCAAAACCATTAAAAACCATGCCCAGGGGTCGAGAGAATAATAAGAAGAGAAGCCACGCTCAGTTATGCGGTCAGAAACACTTAGACCAGGGTGATTTAATCACGCAGGGACGGACTGCAGCGCTGGCGGAGGTGTGCGTGCCCAGCTGCACACCAGCCTCATTACGCAGGCGGCTCCTGGCTTCCTCTCCTACGATCTGTCTCTTTATAATAAAGAAAGAAATACTCCTAGAAGACTTCGGAGGCTTTGTAAAGGCAGGATGGGGATTGACAGCTGTACGGTGGGTGTTGGAGGCTGGATCTCAGGAGGAACATCCATCCCCCTGGGGGGGGGTCCCGAGGGCTCAAGCCTCTTGTTATATGCACTTCTGTAACTGGTAGACATTAAAACCAAGGCGTTACTGTGTGTAAAATGAACCATCTTTGGTCCAAGAGACCGGGTGCAGGATGACCCTGGGCTATAAACCCCTCAGGAGTGGTACCCCTCATCATCAGACCTGTACAGCCTAGGCAAAACCAGTTTTAAGGGTAATAAAGAGCCACTACCCAGCATATTTAAAAACCATGCCACGTAGAGCAAATCCAGGTGTGACACGGGATTACAGAGCAAGCTGTAGAGCGTGGCAGCACCCATGCCAAACTGACCACGTGCATCCTGGAGCAAGGAGGGAGAAACCATTAACAGCAACATCACCCTCCTTGCAGCAAAGGACTTGGGGGGGTGCAATGACTCCCTGAATTCCCCCTCCCCAGGCTTAAACCTTCCACCTTGAGATGCAGAGGGGTAGCAGAAGGGTGAGCTAACACCAGAGAAAAGGCTGGATACTAGAAAGTTGGTGTACACGTATTAACTGTATGTAATATGATCACTAAGTGTCATAGCATTGTAACTGGACAAAGACTTCTTTGATTAGCCTGTCAAGATTTTAACTGGACTAACAAAACATCCTAGGTTTGCCCAGCAGCTCTGCTCCTTCCACCCACAGCAACACTTTGAGCGTATCCAACTGGTGAGGATTCAATCCGCAACTTGGTGCAACGAAGTTTTAATGGATTTACAACAGACCAAAACAGTCAGAAGCTCTACAGATGAACCTGAAACATTTAAGAATAATGCATCATAAAAAA
This sequence comes from Harpia harpyja, assembly GCF_026419915.1. Lineage (NCBI taxonomy): Eukaryota > Metazoa > Chordata > Aves > Accipitriformes > Accipitridae > Harpia > Harpia harpyja. The sequence continues at coordinate 6,846,403 of NC_068947.1, forward strand.
AAAAAAAAAAATCTGGGCTCCAGAAGTCAGACTGATTTGAGGCAATATTTTGTCACAAAGACTAGACTGGCTCATCTTAGGAATGGAAACTTCAATTTTGTTGCGCGCCTAGGCACTCAGATGACATAGTGCAAATAAATCTACATTATCATTAATAAAGTTGATGAGACCAGTGTTACAGAAAACCAGTGACTTCCTCGGTGTCTAGAATGATTTTGCCGGCATTCTGAAAAAATGCTAGATAGGTAAAATAAGTTACCTCTAGAAAACTCTAAGGGCAAGCTGCAGGGACTAGGGATTTAAATGGAGGGAAAGATGATAGGGCATTAATACCTACTGGGCTCCCTGCCCATGAACGGGAGAGACTTATCAGAGACACAACAGAACTCTCTACAACTACCCGAAAGGAGGTTGTAGTGAGGTGGGTACTGGTCTCTTCTATCAAGTAACTAGTGATAGGATGAGAGGAAATGGCCTCAAGTTGTCCCAGGGGAGGTTTAGATTGGATATTAGGAAAAATTTCTTTACTGAAAGGGCTGTCAGGCATTGGAACAGGCTGCCCAGAGAAGTGGTGGTGTCACCATCCCTGGAGGTGTTAAAAAAACGCATAGACGTGGCACTTCAGGACATGGTTTAGTGGGCATGGTGGTGTTGAGTTGATGGTTGGACTCGATGATCTTAAAGATCTTTTCCAACCTAAACAATTCTAAGATTCTATGATTCTATGATTAAACCAGTAACTTCTGGTCAAGAATATGCAAGATCAGCCTTAAGACTAAAGCAAGCAAATACAAAGCAACAGTAAAATAAGCAAGAAATAAGACTCTCTGAAAAAATAATGTTCCCCTAATCCTTCCTAATTATGCAAAAATGAAGACAAAGCTCATCTTCATTATCTAACGAAATGCAAACTGGGAAATAAAAAAGTGAGATTTTTTTCCAAACCACTGAGAGCCATGCATTGTAAAAGTCCTCCCTCTTCTTCCAATCACATAATTGGAAGGTTATTTGCGTTTGTTATAAAGTACCTGCCGTGAATTACGGTAATCAGACAGAGATTTATTTGGAGAGAAGGAAGCCCGCTGGAGCTTGCACTACCAGATGATGAACCACCGTCATGTGCTGTGGCTCAGGCGTCCCAGTCGGGTCAGAGCTGCATTTCACCATGTAATGAAGCAACTTCGAACTACTTATTCAAAGCCTTGAACTTAATTAGCAGTAGAGCAAGGCAACTAACTTGCAGTGAATAAGTTGACGACTTTGCTTCTTTCTATTCATGAAGCTTCTATGATTAGCACAAATTATTCTTTTAATTATTCACATTTAATTCACCGCATTATTAAAATAATATTTAGTCTACAGCTCATTCACCAGGAGCACAAGTGTTCTAAATGGGTTTATTAATTTTGAATATATGAGTAGATCACATGGTTCAAGGTGTAAGGCTCAGGATCAGAGTGCCTGGGCAGTCACCTGCAGCACTGAGTTTTACATTAACTTCCCTGCTTTATACTCTGAACACTGAATAAATGTTGGATAAGTTGATTGTCGTTGGTCCACTTATTCGCTAGGCACTTTTGGAAAAGAAACATAACTGAGGCAAAAGTAACATGTGCAAGGGTTTGTAAGGGGAAGGGGAATACAGGCAAAAAGTCATTAATGGAAAACACTAGGATTTTTCACAAGTTCAGATACCAAGACTTTGGACTAAGCTGTGCTTTGGAAAGTTAGCAAGCTCCCAGTTAGTAACATACTTGTTGATAGGAACAGAACTTACAAGGGGATGCTTCACCTTGAAAGCGTACTTGTGAAGGTGCTGATAAATCTGAGTCAGCATTAAACATCCCAGCCCATCCAGTGTGACTCCTGCATGGGCACACCCATAGTACCTAAAGTACCTAAAACAAGAGCTTGCTGCCTTGCTTCTCGTGCTGCCCTTAAACCCTTCCAAGACCTCTCAAAAATTTCTCCTCTTTTCTCTGAAGGCTCTATTTCAGGAGAAGAAACCTGAGTGCTAATGAAAAGGACATTTTGGATTATGGAATAAACCCTTCACTCAAAGACGGAGAGAGACTTTTTACCATGGCCTGTAGTGACAGGACAAGGGGCAATGCTTTTAAACTGAAAGAGGGCAGGTAGGTTTAGACTGGACAAGAGGAAGAAATTTTTCACGATGAGAGTGGTGAGACACTGGTACAGTGGAGAAGCTGCGGATGCCCCAACCCTGGCAGTGTTCAAGGCCAGGTTGGATGGAGCTCTGAGCAACCTGGTCTAGTGGAAGGTGTCCCTGCCCATGGCAGGGGGTTGGACCAGATGAGCTTTAACGGTCCCTTCCAACCCAAACCATTCTATGATACTGTGACTCTTTGTAAAAAAAGCAGAAAGATGAGAGGGATAGATGAGTAGAGGCATGAAACAATTTGTACATTAAGTAAAAAAAAAAAAAAAAAAAGTAGACTGGGAGTCTTTGTGTTGGGGGAAAAAAAAGAAAAGATGTTTGAAAGCAACTAAGCAGGACTCTCGTGGCAGAGGGGGGGAGGCATGTCCTGCCCACCACACCACAGCCCTGACCCCCAGCCCCGGGGAAGCCGGTGGACCCGCACCACTCTTCTGCAGCAGCCGTCCTCGGAAAAACCTGTGTGCGCAGGGTGTTCACTCAACCTGCGCTTGGCCCCAGGACTGTGGGGCCTGACTACATGGCAAGAGTGCTTTAAGCTTAGCCACAGATATCGAGAAAAATCAATGAAGAGCACAGAGAAATGAACAGGGTTTATCAGCTGAAACAGTGGAAATGGGGAATTGTTGACCAGCAGATCTATAACAAGAGGAATTTTTTGCTTGTTTTCTTTGTCATCTTTTTACCTGAGAAAGCAAAGCAAAGATGTCATTTAAGGCACCAGACAGTACCTTTAGCTTAGAGGGTCCTTGATAACCAGGAGGCCGGAGAGCGCTCCAGCCCAGCCCCGGTGCAGCCCCCAGCCCAGCACACTCAGGGACATGCCCCTTTGAGCACAGGTAGGGCACACGTTGGGGATCTCCCCATGTCACGATGGTGCCTATTGCCCACAGAGATTGCTTTCAAAGAAAACATTTTCCACTGATAATTGTCAAACAGGCAGCGTTGTGCTACAAAAAGCTTCTGGTGTGGCTCGGGAAGTAGTGTCTACAGGTTTTGGTAATTCTTTCCAAGTTTTATGCTAGATATTTATACATTGTATATATCGTTTGCAGTATTTTTCTAGCTCAGAACTAACTAATGGAAACACCGTAGATGTCTTAGAATAGATTTCCCCTAGCTGGAAATTGAAACATTTTTTACAAAAGCATGAACACACTCGGGCATTTTCTCTTTTAAAAATCAAGACTGTAGGCAGAGCACGCATGAGATTATATAACGAGAAGTGAGAGGCATAAAAGCTTTTGTGTTTTTAAATGGAAACTACACCTTTACCCCCCCAAGAGTAGAACAGGTCAGAGGAAAAAAAAGCTGCTTCTGTTATGATGGGCTCAACCTTGGGGACAAGCCCTTTTGTTTAAGGGGACAGGCACACGGACAGGTAGCCCATCCTCGCTCTGCTACTGTAGTCTTGGGGACATCTGCCTCTAAAACCTTTGCAGCATCTCTTGCCATCAATAAGTTACCATCACTTTAATAATCTGTTATGAGAAGTCCACCCTAAAATTCAACACTTAGCTGAAGCTTTAACACCAGCACCCTATGAAAATGCCCCATAATTTCAGTAAGATTTCAGTTATCACAGTTAGCACTGGTCAAAGTTCAGATTTCTGTAAGCACAAGTTGAACTCTTTTCCAACCAACCAGCTGCACATATTGAGCCATATCTAACTATTTATTATTTATGCTCAAATGTATCATGAAAATACTGTTTCTGTTAATATAATAATGCAGGACAGCTGTTCAGTTGCCTGTGCAAAATGAGCTGATAGTTGTGATTTAATTTACAGTGGACAAGAGACCATACTGTAAGGAATACTAATTGTTCCCTTTTATTGGTGGAAGCTGAATAGAAATGAAAAGTAATGTGCCCTAAACCCCCCTGGTTCAGGAAATAATCCATAAGAAAGACTACTTTAAAAAACCAACCAACCAACCAACCAAAAACAACCAAAACCAAAACAAAAAAACCCCAACCAAAACCAAAAAAGGGAGAGGGAAGAGAAAGGAGGGTGTCAGCTGTAGATGAATAATACACAGACATGTCCACAGTGATGTGAATAATTCAGCACACAAAATTAAAGTATGTTTCACATCTGCCACCATAAAAGATAAAGCTATCTAATCTGTTTTAAAAGTATAATGATTACAGGAGAACACTTTTGATTCACACTCAGGTCTAGTTTGAGCGCCAGCCCTGTGGTCCCCGCAAATAAACACCTCAAAGCTCTGGGCTGAAAGAGCTCCAGCTGCAAAGTTTTAATTAACTCAAAACAGGCAGCAAACTTTTAAAATGCCACTTGTTACCAATAAACCCCGGCGGTGCCGAGCAGTTGGCCAAGACCCCTACACCCGTGGGACATCTCCACCAAGTGGGATGCACAAAGCTGCCCGCTTTAGTTGCGTCTCCGGCTGCTTGCCAGCTCTCACCCACCCTCCCTGCCGACTCTCCTTCTGCACCCAAGTTTGGGATATCGGTCTAAGAAGCAACCCTTCCAGACTCCTAGGCTACGTGCAAAGTTGCAACACCGCACCATCTGAGACTATACGTGGTACCAAATGCATGGATTTTCCAACAAATGCTTCTTTTCAAAGCGGAGAATGACTGGCAGATAAACACCAACCGGCTCCCGGTGGGTCCATATGTCTTTCAAATTTCCACCAAGGTGCAACGAGAGAGGAAATACAGTAAGCAGGAAATTCCTTCCTACCCTGTGGATGATACAGCTTTACTATACCATTACACCTTACGCACTCCACCTGATGTAAAACCGGGTCCATCTCCTTCGGGGAAGCCAAGGAGGGCACGTGGGGAGGTGCAGCTGCCGCTGCAAGGCCGCAGAGAAGCAGCCCATCGTTTCCATCGCTGAGCCAGCCTGTGCCACTGGCGGGGAGCCGTCTGCCGTGGGCCAGCGGCTGCCTCCCCGCCAGCCACCCACGAGCCAGCTGGGGAGACATGGCTCGGTGCCTTTTCTCTGGATGAGCAACAGAAGCGCTTCCTGGAACCTCTGAACCATTTCTCATAAAGTAACAGTACGGTTATACACGCCGCTACCTCGGTATTTTATATGAGGAGACCTTTTGCAAACAATATTTTTTTTTATTAAATTATTTTTTATTAAAACGCAGCAAAAAAATCCTGTACATTTTCCTTCAGTAGGGAAGTGTTGCTGCTAGCTAGTTTTGCAACGTAAATTCTCTAAAGTCTTGATGGGGGTTTTGGGAAAAATAACTCCGATTTCCTCTAAATAAACCACCATAAAATCTGCAGCATTGTTTTCATTTTAGAAAGTTACTTATACTGGAAAAAAATACACACCAGGTATTAAAAAAGAAAATTGCTTTTAATCAGAATATGGAAGTCACTGTGTTTTTCATCAGTGAACAACCAAATCCTTTCTTCTTTTGTACTCTGGAGTATTAACAGGTGGCCGTAGTCCCTAGCTGCATGAAACTACCATATGCTACAGAGATCAAAATTAATAAACTAACAGTACAATGTGCCAGTTTATTGTGCTTGTATTTAATTTTAATTTTCTCCTTGGTGTTTTTATTACTAAATAGTCATGTTTGGTGATTTTTAGCTTTAATAAGCTTTAGTATCAGTAGCTTCCTTATTAACAATTTTGAATTGCTTGTTTTAGTATCATACCAGGTAACTACATGTACAGAAATATGTTTCTGACACCACATTTCAAAATACCACCTCATTTGTACTCCTCTATGACCCTCTATGCTAAAAAGTTAGCAGTTGCATATACTTCAAATGCTTTAACAGTAGAAAAGTTAACAAATTTCCTCTGACATACGATTATGTGCACAATAAAACATGTTCTGAATCTCATTTAACTGTACAAATTCAGTCCTTGTTAAATACTAATCAGCCAGAACAAAGCATCACATACAACCTTCTGTTCCTTTCTCCACTTGGCACCTTTAATGGTTCTTTAAAAAAATTCTGCTTGTTTTCCTCCATAAAAAGTGTTAATAACTGACAATGAAAAGGAAACCCACTGATGCAAATACTAGATGCATATGGAAACCACAAAGCATGTCTCTACACGGAGGAAATGAGCAGAGGTGCCTTCAAATATAAACAGGCGATGCTTATCCAACTCTTCAGTGAGCCTCAGTGTTGGCTCCTAAACTAAAGTTTCTGCCAAAAACTACTAAATATACCGTGTCCAAAAACAGGAGGAAAACACTGTCCATATTGTAAACCACTTGCATGACAATTATGGCCTTGATTTAGTAACCTTTTATTCATGTGAGTAATGAGTACTCCAGTGAGTAGTTTCACTGACTTCTCAGCCACCACTTGTATAAAGACGCACTGCAGAAGGGCTTCGCCCTACCTCACTTTAAAGGCATCAGCGGGGTGACTGCCAAGACTTACAGGGTCCAGCACAAGCTTTATGTTGGGGTTACGCCAGCTCTGACCCTGTGCCAAATTAGGGTCTCAGCCCCCCTATTTAGAGCATTTCCCAACAGCAACCCCAGCTGTGCTCTCCCCAGGTATTTCTAGGAGGACCTGTGCCTTGCAGCCTTCCCTCCTTTCAGCTGCTCATCGGCTATGCTGCTTTTAGCAAGAAGTTCTGAAAACACTGTATACATCCTTTTGCCCTTCATCTTGCAATTTTATTGTCAAACCCTCAGGGCTGTTGCACCTCGATGCTGGGAAAAGTGGCCCGTTCTGGGTTACGGACAGGTTACACACCACTGCACGGCAGTGGTAGGGAGAGCTAAGGTTATCATCTGGGTCCAGGGCCATTCCCTCAAGTGTACGGCATTAAAACTACAGAAGAAAATAGCAGAATTCACTGATTTTTTTTTCTACCTTACTCCTACAATCTCCCAACCACTGAGAAAAGCAAAGAGCCCTTTTCACCCAGCTCCTTCCCCAAAACCTATCTCAGTTTTTCTCCCCGTTCTCAAAGGCTAGGAGAAGAAGAGCAGAGTCAGCGGTATTAATCCTTCCTTAAAGTACTGGCTCAAACCCACTGAAATCAATGGAATTAAAATAGCTTCCAGTGATTTTAATAGACTCTGATCACAGTCCTCAGCAGACATGATCTGTCTCCAGCATACGCCATCCCGGAGAAAAAAGGCAGACAGACAGAAGTGCCTCCTGCTTCCCGCTCAGGTACGATTAGCGGCAGCTGAATCAAAACTGCTCAGTCGCGGGGACCCCGGGACATGCTGGCATCTTCAAAGACACAACAGAAAACAAAGCAAAAAAGCCCACATACTAATCTAGTTTGTCAATATGCATGGACTTCATTGAATTTTGTGATTCATGCCTCCAAACACAGGAGCTGGTTTTTTTTTTCCCTGAAAGAGATTGTTTTGATGTTTTCTAAATAAAGCATCTTCATGTTTAATTTCCAAATGACACTTCAAAGCTAGAAAAATTATATCATTGGAAAGCTTTTCCATAAGGAGCTTTTCAAAGGATGCCAATTTCTGATTTTTGCAGGAAAAGAAAAAAGTCAGATCTAGAAAAATTACCTTTTTTTTTCATAATTTTTTGTTGTGTGATGCAGCCAGTATATAAATTTGAGTAAATTATTTATACAGATCTCATCCCAGACATTTGGTCAAAATGATGGCAAGACATCTTTTCATCTATGACCCACTGAAACTTTTTTGAGATACCACTAAAATAAGAGCCTAATCCCCTGGTCATTACTCAGGAAAAAGTTTACAGAAATCAAACAAGTTTTACCCCAGAGAAGGCAGGAGAATAAGGCTATAAACTATAGATGGCTTTTCCTCAGTCAAGGCGTTCTTTTAATTTTTATGCCTCGTTTTCATTTTGCTTTATTCTTAGTTCCACAGTAGCTCAGTGTAAGCACTACTCAGCTTTATTATCATCGACATACACCAGAATGCTCTTATGAACTTTATAAGATCACAGTATAATTCTGCTAATCTAAACATTTCTTATTTAGATCCCCTTATTTAGAATCAACGCTCAGCCTGTAAAATAAGACAAGCACTAACGGTTAATACAATCCTAATAGTCAAAAGACAATAAAGAAACCCAAACCAAAATAACACGTTATAGAGAAAGCATCTTCCATTATCTCAGCCTCACAGATCTATTTCAATTTACATTTAAGGAGATCTGAGATGTCATAAAATAAATGTAAGCACTAAGTTTCCAAGAAGCATAAACTGAACTGTAATTCCATGCAAACATATTCCATCTTCTCAAAGAGCTGAACAGTGGTTTCCAGTGTTGGCAGAAGGCGCTCTTATAATAACATTACACGTATACTGTAGTTCCCTTGATGTCTTTCATATTTTTTCATAAACAAAATTACAGTGACAGCGCAGTTCATTACAGGAGGTTTCATTAAAGAACTGGTTTATTTTAAGAGAACACCAGCGGAGAACTGTCTTCGGGATGGAGCCGAGTAAAGAGTCTGATTACGCCTCCATGAAAATCAGGCACAAATTATGCAGGATTTTGACACTGTAAACCAGGAAAATCCTCTTAACAGACACAGGGAACAAACCGTTCTAGAGTGGCGCGGCGTTAATAGGCAGGTGCAGCCTTGTCAAGTCGCTGCAAGGCGACGAGTTGGGCCCTAATTAGAGGTGGTCTCCTGCTCCTTCCCCTGGGCAGGCAGTGCCCCGGCCCCAGCCCCCGGTGCCGGAGGGGGGGACCCCAAGGAAAAGCTGTGCTGAGGTGCAGCGGCTGGGAAGCAGGAGCTTCTCCCTCTCTACAGCCGGGTACCACGGTGGGTGAAGCCCCGCCACGCAGCCCGGCCATCTTCTTTCGCCATCGGGGCTGCACCTGGCTCTGCAAGGAGGGGTGAGGTGGAGTCTCTCAGCAATTTCTTTTGTCTTATTTTTCCTTCTTCTGGTGCCAATAGGACCAGCTCCTAGAAAACCACTGCATTCTGACTGACTGGCAACTTTTTTCATTTTTTTGAGTCTGCTGCTTCTCTTTCACAAAAAATAATCTCCAGTTTGGGATTAATCAACTAAAAGGTCACCTCGCTGCTCAGAGGTTTCACAAACTTAATCCAAATAAATGCGATACGGTAGGTTTTTAAACTGTGTTCCTCAATCAAATCAGATATGCTGTCTCCTATTGTTACTGCAATTTACCTCCCTAGTATACGCTACTAAGATAAGACACAATCAACACCATCTATGACTTCAGGGGATGGGTTGATGGAAGAGTAATTTCTGATTTTATTTTTTTGTTGACACTATTTTCACTCTGTTCTTTAGCATGACAGCTTTGAGGTATCTGTGATAAAGATATGCAGTCAAGAGCATTACTGGCTCAAAAATACTCTCTCTTCCCCCAGAAAAATTGGTTCCAGGATTGTAAAAATCCTATTTTTAATCTTCTCCCAGAAGGCAAACATAATTGCCCTTTTCTACCTGGGCTCCCACAAAGTACTCAAAGTCACACACAACAAAGCATCTCCCTGCTATCATTTCCCCTTCAGGCATGGGCAGTGCTTGAATAGAACCACCGATCTTCTCGTACGCTGAAGTCCAGACACTATAGGCTATGTCTGTAACCCAGCTGGCAGCACAAGGCATCAAGCTATTACCTCTGAGGTATGACCACAATACCTTTTAAATGTGAGGTCCTTCCAGGCTGCTATGTTTCCTTTTAACAATTTCAATGAAAGAGAGTAGAGAGAGGCTGTAGGACAGATTTTCATCATTCCATGCGGTTGTCAGACTGTTTTCCTCTAATGACACTATGAATACATAACTCACTGCGTTTTCTGAAACATGTTTAATGCATGATATTTTAGGAGCTGTAGAAAACACAATATTAAAATTCTAACATGAAAAATAATAGCATTATGGCTCATTACATTCTCTATTGCAGTCATCTGAACTGTGAGTAACATACTGTCAACCTGTCATATAATTCTGTAAGATCTGTGATCATGTTTTACACGATGTCATTTATTTCACAGATATAAGCAGGATAAAGTCTTCAAGTTCTGAAGGAGATCAGACATATTTGCTACCGGTCACCTGAGAATGAGGTGCACTCAAAGCTAGATCTGCAGAATCAAAAGACACCAAAGAAAATCCAGTCAAAAGTGGAGAACACCGGAACCAAAGCCTTATGTTTACAGTGGGATTTCTATTTTCAATAACAGTAGCAGATCTTATGTGTTTACTCAAAATACTTATATTTTCACACCGTCTTTAAAAAAAATGTGGGTTTTTTCTTGACTCCAGACAGTTCTGGTTGCTAGCATTTCTAACATCGCTCTGAAAACACTGGTATCACCAAAGCCCTACCAAGAACCTCATCAGAACACCTCAGAACTTCTCTTTCAGTGTTGCTTTTTCCCTGCCACCACCTATGGCCACCCATTGATTAAGAAAAGTTCACATATTGCTAGGGGTTTACCACAGATACAGCCTTTTCTTAAAAATGTTCATTGAAAACACCTGTTAGGTATTATAATGATCCAGCATAATGTGCCAGAAAAGCACAAGTCCACATTCAAAGCGTATTCAAAAACACCTGGAAATGCCATGGGCTTTCAACGCCTCTATAAATCATATAAATTTACATCTCCTGCTTAGTAAACATTTTCTGATTTAAAACCCATCTATTGCTTCCGACCACTCCTACAAAAGAGGTAAAATGGCATGTATTTTAGACATGCTGGTGTTGAGACAGACCTTCCCATTAAATTAAAATACTATAATAAAAATTCCCAGGCTTGCCATGATGACTCTCAGAAAACAAGCTGGCACTTTGGTATCTGCACAATTGCTGGCATTTATTTTGCATCATTGTTTAGTTTTATGGAAGCAAAACAAACCTAGAATCCTAACGGAACGCCTGAAGTCTGCTGTCTTCTCCAGTCTAATAAAAGCCACTCAGCACCAACCTAAATCACTGCAACCAACTTGGAATATCCAGCTGACAAAGCTGGAGCGAACTGCACGTTTATCTTGCCAACACCCTCCCCCTCTCTGGGCATCTCAGAGAGGGATGCCTTAGAAACAGAATAAACTCATAGTGGTAATCCTCAAGTACATCTTCCCAGCTTTATGGCACCCTGAGATTTAGCAAGACAGAAGGCTGCCGGGTCAGAAACTGTATTTACAAGTTAGCATTTTCTTTATCAAAACAAACAAACAAACCCCTTCAGAACTGTAATATATTTATTCTATCCCATAAGGAAAAAGCCACAGGGGATTCAGCAAGTAATTACCTAGTTTTTAGGGACCCACAAAAAAAAAACCCAAACAAACTTTACCTAAAATAGCGAGTTTTGAATAGAACCCTTTTTCTAGCTCATACAGTGGATACAACGATGAACACCAGTAGCACTATGCTCATTTTGGTTTTGTGTTATTTTCCCCATATGCTTAACCTTGGCTGTGGAGGGTGGCCCATTTCCAGGCAAGCCCATATGCATTTGATGAGGATGCACGGCCGGGGCTTCCAGCGGACAACCTGAGGCAGACCACAGGAGGTTGTAATGGCCAGGAAAAGGCAAGGACTCAGGAGCCATCCTGCACATTTGGGCCCCCGGGCTGCCGGTCCTGGCCCCTTTCCTCGCTGCCACATCCCTGCCTCGGTGGCGTGCCGGCGGGAGGGACTGTCTGCCTCCTGCATCTGTCCCCCAGCCCTCCCCTTATTTATCACTCTTTTCTATAAGAGACAGAAAGCATCATTAGCGAAACTGCATGAATGTGCCTTCTCAAAAGGTACCTCAAGCTAATGTGACAGGAGTCATTTATTAGGCCAGACGGTACAAACCAGTTCCCTGTAATTTAGCTCTTTTCATGCACTCTTTGGGCTTCCTGGGGGTGGGAGGAGGGCAGTGAGCTGTTTACGGGCACGGCAATACTTGCAACGCATTTTTTTTATGACTGAAAAGCAGTATCTTCTCTTAAAGCATCACAGTCTTTGAAAACAGTTAAAATTAAATTCCAAGTCGAGTTTCTTGAAGTTATTCTTTCCATGAAACCAACAAATGTTTCAGGTCTGGAGGGCAAACACACAGCACCAGTACGTTTCTCTGACTCATTAGTTTGCTTTTCTCTGTAGGATTTAGATTGACATCTATTGGCCTAACTTGTGACACAACGGCCCAGTTCTTCAAATGTCAGCTCTGTCGTCCCTGCTTTGTAAAGCTTCCCCTGGTACAGCAGCTTCAGACTCAGGGTTTTAAAGCAAAATGGTTCAGTTTAGCCACTAAGGCAGAGCCTATAGATGTGAAAGCAATGTTCACATTATTTCCCACCTTTTATTCATAACACAGAAAGCCAAGGTTTAGGGCTTCAGTCTCTTTAAAAAAAGAAAAAGAAGAGCTCTAAACATGGTGTACCAGGGGGTTGATGCTGTGTTAGTCAACTGATTCAGGCCAAAGAAGTACTGGCATAGGCATTAAAGATGCATTTATTTACAGTCGAGTTATTGAGAACGTATTTTTTAATAAAAGTGAAATGAAATGAGATTGCCCTATGCTTACATGTGTACAAATTACATCCATGTACACAGAATACAGTTGTATGTCTTTATTCAAGTACCTTTTCTGCCATTTTTTCCACACGAAATTCCTGTATGCAAACTGTATACAGGCAAAAAGCCTGTAAAGCTCCAGGCTATCTTAAATACAAGAATGCACACATCCCTTCAATCAGAGGATCATAGATGGCTATCTTAACATCAGTTTTGTGTAAAACCACAAACACAGAGGTCTGGGGTTTGGTCTATTTGTTATTGGGTTCTTTTGGCCATAAAATGCAAATAAACAGCCCCCCAAGTGTACCAGACATTTGGAACAGACTAATTTAATTATTCAAGGCTTAACTTTTGGGAAGAGGCTGTAGATAGATCAATAGATTATTTACTAAAACAGGCCGAAAGGCATAGAAGCCATATATCCATACGGTTTGCCTCTTCTCAGACAGTATATAATGTACAGGTCAAAAAGGTTTTACTACTACTAAAATCAGTAGTTCCTTTTCCTAAAGCTCGGGGACATGTAACCCTCAAATTTCATTTGGGTCGTGAAGGGAGCAAAAGAAATTCAGAAGGTCATACAGAAACATAGCTCTTCCTTCTTAGCCACTAGCAAACTAGTGGCAAACACATTTTCTAGCTTTGGTTCCTCTCTGGAGGAGGCAAAAGTAATAATTCTATAACCTGACCAGGTTCCTTCAGATTCCGTGTTCATCTGAGAAAAGATCTTTACATGTTAACGTAAACAAAACAATATATTATTTGTTTGCACTATTTTACAGCTTCATATAGATGGAGAGCTTTTTTCACCCCTTTCCTTCTGCATGCGGACTGTCACGTGCTTACAATACCAGGAGCTTCAGAAAAGAAGAGGTTCATAAAATAAAAATTGCCTCAAAATACCACAACTTTCTCCAATAACAGAAACCAGTTCAATCCTCTTGACTGTTGCCAGAAACCAAAGTCTTATTATTACTGCATTTTGCTCACTTCACGAGTGCCCATTGTGCCGTGCTGTCAAAGGCTGAAGTGTTGTGCTAAAAATCTTAGAGCCCTTCAAATTACAGGTGCCTCGATGAGGCTTTTACAACCTCCGAGCAGAAGATGGCGGCTCCTAATTCAACAACTTCAGACCTCACTAGTTCTAGAACTAGAAATATCCCACAACAGGCTGACCTCATTAATACAACTGACTTAATCAATTTGTCACAAACCAGGGAGTACAGTTACAAGAAGCGGTTCGTTGTTCAATTTAATTTAATTAATTGCTTGCAGATGGGGCTAACGCTTTGCAAACGGTTATCTTGGTGCTCTTAAAATTTTAGAGTTCAAGTTATGCTTATGTTTATGCTGGACTTAAATTTTTGTCAGTTAGAGATGGGAAACCAAGTTTCATCTTATTTTTCTGTAAAAGATGAGTGGAAGCTGCTACTGTTTCTTGAAATAAATTTATAAACCACAGAGATGATTTAAAAAAACCCCAGCATGCAGCCATGCAAAGTGAGAGTGCTGTGCCTAGACTTACAGCTTGTTATCTGTAAAACCGTAACAAGAAGCAGCAGACTAAGCTCTCCTCCTGACGAACGCAGGGCCTGAACTTCAGGAAGCTTACATTCAAGTCAACAAACCCAGCCGAGACCAGGACCCAAACAACTTCAGTCAGATCTGTCAGACGTGAAACCCTTTCAGCAGCGACTTCCTTGGCTGTCCAAAGTTATTTTCACTTGGTTTCACAACAGGCTGCCATTCTGCACATCTGAGCAGCTCAGCGTTTTAAGCCGACAGCTCAGTCCTCTGCAAATCATCACGCTAGGTGCCGCGTTGCCTTTGCCCCTGACTGCCACCGACCACGTTTGGCCCGGCCGAGCCGCGGGTCAGCTGGGTCCTCCCAGCCGGGATGGGCAGCAGGACCTCGAGGGAAATGGATTGACCCTCCTGTCCTCGAGCTGCATCTCCTGGGATCCCTGGGAGAGGTGTCAGCTTTTTCCTGGCCTCACTTTGCCAGAAAATCTTATTTACATCAGCTTTAACAGGTGCTTAAAGCCCATGACGCTTATAAACAAAAAGCACTGTTAAATGTTTTCAAGTAGTAGTAGAGAACAGGAGGCTTTTTTTTTCCCAACAAAATTGTTGTTTCATATGTAAAACTGTACTTTAAGACAAGACTTTTGTTTGCTTGCTTTTTGTTGTTATTTAATCTTCCTCCTACATCTGTTGCGTCTCACCATCTTTGATGAAAACAAATACATCTTAACACAAGCGTAACCACCAGGAATAAAATGACTGTAGTGCAAGCTGTAACTACTTTTATCAAAGATGTATTAACTAAGGGGTTTTTTTTACCTCTCATTAGCAAGAAGCGTGTTTCCACTTTTCTTCCCAAGGATTCCCATATGTCGCTCTTCCTGTCCTTAAGATCAAAGGCGCGTATATCGAACCGGTGGTGCGTGGCGGGACCGCGAGGGCCAAGGGACATAAACACAGGGGAGGCTCGGGCTGGAAGAGCATCCCTGGGGGCTGCCCCGCAAGGCTGGGGGCTCCCCAGGTGTGAAGCCCCGCAGCACCCAGCCCTGCGCAGCCACCGACCCCCCCCAGGGCCCAGCTCACCCCAATTACTCCTCCGTGCTACGTTCTTGCCACCACACGCTGCCCATGGCTTTACTTCTCAAAGTGAAGTAACCTTGAGTTGTCAAGCTGTCATGTTCATGCTAAACCCTGCGGTACACTCCTCCCTGAAGACACAAGTGAGATTGATTGCACTTGTGACTTGTTCATTTCCACAACTATCTTACCATTAATAACCCTCTCTCATCCATTTGCAACACCTGCTAAGCACACAAAATTGATTATAATGTCCAATTCAGCAGGTAAGATCTTCTGGGATAGGTTTATTTTTTTTCTCTTCAGACTGCATAGGGAGGGAAAAAACCAATAAAAACCAGCAACACATGGAGTTTCTAAAAATGAATTAGCTTAACAAGAGGCAAAAAAAAAGTCTAGCCTTGTCAGGGCTGCCTTGTGCCAGTGTAAGAAATTATGCTGTTGCCTTAGTGCAGGTTCTAATTTACGTATCCAAAAGCGCTATTTCTCAGAGTAGATTAAGATAGCTACATGTTTCAGCTTTAAGTGCTCATCAAGCCGAGAGATAACAGAACTGATGAATGGGACATTTCAGATCCTTAGAGAAATGAGCACTATTACATAAAAAGTGTGATTTGAATTTGTCTTTCTGCCTAGGCTGTGCCATCCTAACAGCATTTATAAATAGAAACAGAGCCTTAAAAATCAAGAGCTGCTAGAACGCTTTTTTTTCATCATCCGATCGCTGAAGTATAGGACTTCCAAATCCATATACTTGCATTGGAATAATCTGCATGTTGTAGTCTCTCCTCTTCAAATCAATTTATTACTGAATAGCAAATCATAAATGAAGTTATTCTTTCAATCTGACAAAAGTGAGTCTCTTGGTCATTACCTTATGAAAGCTGGAAGAAACCAAGTTCCTTTAACTGTTGAGAAGCTTGAACATAAAATAACTGTGCGCTCCGAAGGACGGGTATGATATGCCATTAGTTTTTAATAAAGTGGTTTCCTCAGACTTGCTAGATTTACAGCCTCAGAAATCAACTACTGATGAATCAATATGTTTTCCCCTGCCAAGATGTCAGAACAGACAGGGCCACTCTAATTGGAAAACCAGACAGCAGCAGCTCTGTTAAGGCAAAGGCTGTATCGGACATTAGAGACTATAAGTCTTCATTCAGCCCTGCATCGTGTTCTGCAGAACGCTTGTTGACGATTCAGTTTAAAAGTACATCCTGAAACTCTAAGAGGTGAGTTGGAATAAAATGCAAGTCTGCCTGAAATTTGGAAATTCCAGAAAACAACCACTGAACATGTGAAGGCTGCTCACAGCATTTTTCCTTTTGCAAAATATTGTACTGCACGGGACAGCCCTGATGCCTGGGTGTGTATAGCAAGGTGAAAGCCTTTCCCCCTGCACTGCCCTGCTCCACCTGTATAATCCTGTCCTTTTTGCTCGCCTATGCCAGCACAGCGATTATAAGGGCCCAGCGCTGGTCCACCCCCTGGCCAGAGGGCAAAGCGATGAAGGAGGAGAATGTGCTGATCCTCTCGTTATGCCTTCTGGCTGGCTCAGTTTACAGGCACCAAATGTCTTGTCCCCTTATTGTGCTATATTACACAGCAAATTATTTTATTATGAGTCTGTAAAATACTGTTTTGACTTTGGTATTGCAGAGCCACATTCAAGCAAGGTGGCTGGAGCTATGCTTTTATGGTAAGAAACCTCCTGAGCCCACCATCTTCTCCCTTTACTCAGCACTCACTAGACCAGTGTCTGGGACCTTGTGGTGGGTTGACCCTGGCTGGAGGCCAGGTGCCCACCAAAGCCACTCTATCACTCCCCTCCTTGACTGGACAGGAGGATATGATGAAAAGCTCATGGGCTAAGGACAGGGAGAAATCACTCACCAATTACTGTCATGGGCAAAACACAACCTCCATTTTCAAAAAGGGAAAAAAGAAAGACCCAGGGAACTACAGGCCAGTCAGTCTCATTTCTGTGCCCGGCAAGATCACGGAGTGGATCTTCCTGGAAACTATGCTAGGGCACATGGAAAATAAGGAGGTGATTGGTGACAGCCAATAGGACTTCACTGAGGGCAAATCATGCCTGACAAATTTGGCGGCCTTCTACAACAGGGTTACTGCATTGGTGGATAAGGGAAGAGCAATGGATGTCATCTACCTGGACTTGTGCAAAGCATTTAACACCGTCCTGCACAACATCCTTGTCTCTAAATTGGAGCGACATGGATTTGATGGATGGACCCCCTGGTGGATAAGGAATTGGCTGGATGGTCACACTCAAAGAGTTGCAGTCAACGGTTCAATGTCCGAGTGGAGACCAGGGGCAAGTGGCATTCCTCAGGGGTCGGTATTGGGACCAGCGCTGTTTAATATCTTTGTCAGCAGCATGGACAGTGGGATCGAGTGCACCCTCAGCAAGTTTGCTGACAACATCAAACTGTGTGGTGCGGTCGACACGCTGGAGGGAAGGGATGCCATCTAGAGGGACCTGGACAGGCTCAAGAGGTGGGCCCGTGAGAACCTCATGAAGTTCAACAAGGCCAAGTGCAAGGTCCTGCACATGGGTCGGGGCAATCCCAAGCACAAATAGAGGCCGGGCGATGAGTGGATTGAGAGCAGCCCTGCGGAGAAGGACTTGGGGGTTTTAGTGGATGAAAAACTGAATATGATCCAGCAATGTGAGCTTGCAGCGCAGAAAGCCAATCACATCCTGGGCTGCATCAAAAGAAGCATGTAGAAGGGTGATTCTCCCCCTCTGCTCTCATGAGATTCCACCTGCAGTACTGCCTTCAGCTCTGGGGCCCCCAACATAAGAAAGACATGGACCAGCTCGAGTGGGTCCAGAGGAGGGCTATGAAGATGATCAGAGGGCTGGAACACCTCTCCTATGAGGACAGGCTGAGAGAGTTGGGATTGTTTAGCCTGGAGAAGTGAGGGCTCCAGGGAGACCTTATAGCAGCCTTCCAGTACCTAAAGGGGGCCTACAGGAAAGATGGGGAGGCAGTGTAGTGATAGGACAAGGGGTAACAGTTTTAAACTGAAAGACAGTAGATTTAGATTAGGTATTTGGAAGAAATTCTTTACTGTGTGGGTGGTGAGGCACTGGAACAAGTCGCCCAGAGAAGTTGGGGATGCCCCATCCCTGGAAGTGTTCAAGGCCAGACTGGATGGGGTTTTGAGCAACCAGCACGGGCTTCCCACGGGGTCACAGCCTCCTTCAGGCATCCCCCTGCTCCGGCGTGGGGTCCTCCCCAGGCTGCAGGTGGAGATCTGCTCCAACGTGGACCTCCCTGGGCTGCAGGGGGACAGCCTGCCTCACCATGGTCTTCTCACAGAAGCCACCCCTGTAGCCCCCCCTGCTACCAAAACCTTGCTACACAAACCCAGTACAGGCCTCCAGAAGAGGAGAGAGAAGGACAAACCAGAGTGAGTCCAGGGGAGCCCCAGGATAGTCAGGGCAGGAGCAGCGGCCCTGCAAGGAGGCGCTGGGGGAGCCGGACCTGCTCAGCCCAGGGAAGGGGCCAAAACCAGCAAGAGACATGTTCAAAATGGCAAAATAAACAGAACCGCGTCCATCATGCGAGGTCTGAACTGACCTTGTATTGCTATGCTGAAACACATACAGCAGGCATGCTATGCATAACTACCAAATAATCACTCGCAAACTCAAATATTAATCTCTCAAATCCTATTTTAGCTCAAAATGTATGGAAATTATCTGCTATTTTAAGCGTGCTTGTCACAGGCAATTATAACAGTCTCTCAAGGCCAGTGTTTTGAAAGTTTATGAGAGGTTCTCAGGTACAACTTGTAGAGGAAAACATATGCTACAACTATTTGTCCTGATGACCTCTAACTACCGTGGTTTGTAGAATCTATTCCGCACACAAATAGTTATAAACAACCTATTTGTGTACCCCAAATAGAAAAGATAAACACTTTTAACATTTACACAAGATAATCTTACAGGTACAAAATGATCTGATCTCAGACAAGCCGCAGAAGCCGTACCATGGGTGTGGAGTTATCCAGAACGCTGTCTAAGTTCTACCTAACATTTTAGCTCTCAATGTCAAGATGTAGAAGGTCCTTCAGAAAAAAAAAAAAAAAAAAACAAAAAACACCCAACAAAAACAACCAAGCCCCCCAAACCACCCAAACCCCCTAAACAAAACCAAAACACACACAACCCCCCACCAAGAACAAACAAAAAACTCCACACCACCAAAACCTTTCCTTTACAAATCCTTAATACTTCCATGGTTAAAAATACTACAAACGTAGTCTTATGTGGTACTTGGCCACTTGGAATTCCAAGTCTGCCAGAAGTGAAAAATGTTTCAAGACCTCAAGATCTTAACTTGATTTCAGTTCTAAAAATAAGGAATTGGCCTGGGTTCAGAATGGATGTAATACAGATCCTTATCGAGTCTGAATTAGTTTGCTCAGCGCTAACATGAACTAATATGACAGCTTTAGTTTACTTTCATATTTGTCTAAAAGCACTCTATAAATTTGTCTGGAATTCTGCCAGAGACAGTACAGAATTACTGAATGACAGACTGAGGGCATTCCTTCATAATCTGAACTTTTTAGGACCATAAATACAAGTAGAAACCTCTGTCTTCAATGTAATAAACTCACTAACTTAATGCTTACTAGACCGGCCAGATTTTATGATTGAAAGCAAATTATTTTCTTTCACTCAATTTATCTCAGCATAATTAAAAGACAGTTACAAGTGATGATAGGGAATTATTTCCCTGGAAGACACTTGGCCTTCAAGTTTGAATGTTTCCCCACTTAAATAACTACATATATGAAAAATTCCACTCAACATAGAAGGGCTGTTCCCGAGACCTGTTCTCAGGGTGCGGGACGTCAGCACTGCAGTGATTACTAACAGGAAAAGGCAATATACTATTCAGCCCTAGTGGAACTAACTAAAAGCATAAATAAAGCGAGGAACAGTGCCTCAGACAGGAACGTGAGCCAAATTAAGTCTCCCATGATAACTCAATGAAACTTTAAACTAATACTTCATTCTTACTGTTGCACTGAAACTAATTCTCCTGTGTTTAGGAATTAGTCAGAAATTACAGTGAAACAAATACAGTACCCACAGCATATAAACTTAACATACCATAAAAAGAATATCCAACAGTCATGCACAAATAAATCTCTGTAATTAAATTTATTCTTAGCGAGCTCAGTATGGGTACTGCTGGGGTTTTTTTTGCAAACTGTACTTTTCAAATATTTATTGTTAGCCCATTCATTTTAAATATCACTTTTAAAGCATCTGCACTAAATCGACTTTTATTTTAAACATTTTGCTTTTAGTTAACCTTTTTATTGCTTGCTCCCCTGACAGTATAACATCTTTCTCAAAACATTTATAAAGTACTCGATTGAAGGCTGGGAGAAAAACTAGCAGAGCAAAAAGTCAAAAGCTTTTACGTTTCTGGGTTCACTTTTAAAGTCTGCTCAGTTCCAACCAGCTTTGGAGAAGTTTACTCACAAAATTCAGCAAAACCAGGTTACGAGTCCTTTATCACTCAGTAAATTTTTCACATTTACACAAAAGTAAATAACCCTCTGTTGCACTTTTGAGATACACTAGTTGTTTCAGACATCCAAATTCCTAGTTATCCCCTAGATACATGTCTAAAAATCAATTTTAGATACTTAAAAACCCCTGGTATTTAGTGGTGGTTTTTTTCATTTAGATGAACTGAATTCTCAAAATAATTGCTTGGCAAAATATTCCTTCAATTTAGCTATAACCTCAGAAATAATGGTTGCTGTATTCCGGGAAGGTTTGAGGCAGTATTCCAGGAATAAGAAAATTAGGTGCACATATTGGAAGCTTGTTCGTTTTTACTGCATATACAAGCCTTTTCTTCTTTCTTTGCAATTACAGTAATCTGCTTTTTATCAGATATTTATTCAAAGCACACTAAATTAGCTCAGATTTCATAGAAGTAAAGTCTGAGGTTTCAATCTCACGAAAAATGTATAGAAGAACGTTCAGTAAACTGTCTTTGTTCTGAATTTTGGTCCTGCTGTGAATGCCACTGGAAGAAAAGGTGGTAGTAATGCTGCTGCAGCCCTCAGCCTTTATCCTTCCCTTCTCAGTTTTTCCTTCACCCTCACAAACCCAGCCCTAATTACCTAGCGAGAAACTGCATGTGTTTACACAGGGGCAATGATGCTGTTGTCTCAGACAGATTTATACGCAGGTCAAGTAATACCTACACACATGGCTCCTTCTAGGAATCAGGGTTGGTCTGGTGCCTTACAGCACAGATAGCATCCTCACCAGTTCTAAAGAACAGATTCTTAAAATGATACTCCACTCCGTTACGTTAATTTTACACCACTATGAATTTGCAGAAAATGTACAAAAATAAAAGGGATGTAAAGGCTCAATACTCCTTGAAATTGCTGACAATGACGGTGATTCAGGTTGGAAAGGACCTCTGGAGGTCATCTGTTTGACAACCTGTTCAAAGCAGCATCAACTACAGCAGGTTGCTCAGGGCCAAAGAAGGGGATCCCACGACCGCTCTGGGCCCCTGCTCCACTGTTTGGCCACCCTCACAGTGAAAAGCATTTTCCTTATCCCTGACCTGAATTTCCTGTATTGCAGCTCACATCTGTTGCCTCTCTTCCTTTTGCCGTATACCTCGGAGAAGAGCCTGGCTCAGTCCGTTCTACATCTTCCCATCAGGTAGATACACACAGCAATGAGATTGTCCCCTGAGCCCTCTCAGCAATTTCCCATCCATCTTTTAATCCGCTAATCCAACTTGTATTTCACCAATCTGTCTGTAAGTATGCTATGGAAGACAAAGTCAGAGACCTTGCTGATGTCAAAGGTAGGCAACCTCAGCTGCCCTCCCCTTACCCACAACAGCCAGCCAACCCATCAGAGAAGGCAACCTGGAAAGTCAGGCATATCTTGCCCACGGTAACTCCATGCTGGCTGTTCCCAATCACCTTCTTGACCAAACACGTAAGTGTTTGGACATGGTTTCCAGGAGGATTTGCTACATAACCTTCCCTGGATCCTCCTCCTTGTCCTTCTTGAAGCTGGAAGCAATGTTTGCCTCTTCCCTGTCATTGCGAACCTCTTTGAAGATGACGGAGAGCAGCCTCGCAGTGACCTCCGTCAGCCTCACCCCCAGCACTCTTCCGTGCAGCCTGCCTGGTCCGCTGGACTTGCGTATGTCCAATTGGCTTAAAAGCTATCAGAGTTGATCTTCCTCCGCTGTGGGTAACTCTTCACTCCCCCAAACTCTGCCACTTGGCTCAGAGGCTGAGGTGAGGGCAGAATTTACCAGGAAAAACCAGGAAGACACAGGAAAAGCCGAGGTAACCAGTGTTACCCCACTAGGTAACCTAGTCAGTACATCCCCTGCTCCTTTGAGCAGCGGGCTCACATTTTTCTTAGTCTTTCTTTTGCTGAAAGCTACGTACAGAAGCTTGTACTTTTGGTCTTCACACCCTTCCCAGTTTCAGCTTCAGCTAAGTTGTGGCCTTCCTGCACCCCTTCTCCATCCATGCAATCTTGGACAATGCCTCTCTCTGTGTTCCTCCTGGGTAGCCCACACCTGCAACCTCCTTTAGCGTACTTGGGTTTGTGTGCGAGTGAGCTCTGCCCGTGCCGACCCTCCTGCCACATTTGCTTGATTTCCTGCAGGCTGGAAAGGATCGTCCTTGTGCTCTGAGCCCTTCTGCCCTCCAAGGCAGCCTCCCATGGGATCCTGCCAAGCTGAAATCTGCTCTCTGAGATCTTTTAACTATTTACTGGACTTCATAGAATTCTTGACATTAAAATACTGCAGCACTAATTTAACAAAAATGTTGTTATCATAAACCTCAAACCTTTTCAAATAGATTAACTACACTACCCAAGCGTTTCTGTTGTACATATTATACTGCCTTGTCTTTCTCAGAGCCTCAAATAAACCAGGAATCTGTTTATGTTAGTCATTCAGTAAACAGCACAGTCTCAAGCAATGAGTGCACAAGGACAGATCAGTGGAAATGAAAAAATAGGAAAAAACAGTATTATCCTAAGGTTGCTATTTTTGTACAAACGATGTGGACATGTGGGTTCTTTCTGAGCCCTGGACCAGTTGATTTCATATAAAATTAATTATATGAGACTGTGCCAAAGTCATTAGTGAGGCTAGGTCCTAAAGTCAGGATGAAATACAAGGTTGTCCAGGAGGAAAAGCCAAATCTTTAAGTCATTCTAACACTTACACGCTAGTCGATTATTTTTATTGGTTTCTCTTTGACCAATCTTCAGCAAAAGGTATCCAATTACAAAATTTTGTCTCTACAAACATTAAATTGTGCTATCTAAGTGATTTTTGAAACTTGACTGGAAGTACAGAAGGAAAACTAAGTCAGTTTATGTACTGGTGTTGTCTCTTCCAGTGTAATTTTTACATGTGTCACACAAGCAGAGAATACAGTTTATACTAAATATAGCCACTGAAAATAGTATTTTATAAAGGATATAAAAGAGGCCAGAAGACTTGTATAACATTTGTTTTTGTTGTTGTCATCACTTTCTAGTTAACCGACTGGGTTTTTTTAAAGAAAAACCTGTATGATTGGCATCACTTCTGGACGGAGGCTGCGGGTGGCAAACAAAGCCCCACCGGTACCCTCACCCACAACATGGGAGAGGACTCCCAGAGAAGCAAAACTACGATGGGGATGCTGGCGGGTGCAAAAGGCAGGAAAATTCCTTTGCAAAAAGCTTCATCACACCACGGAGCAATCAACAGAAAAAGGGGCTGACAGTTCTCCTCCATTTATGCGCCCTCCGAGGTCGGTGCCTTTCGTCCTGCTCCGAGCCCAACACAACTCCTACCTCCCCCCGGCTACGGCTGGCACGGCTGTCCTCCTCTGCCCAGAGACCCTCTGTGGCACCACATGCTTCCTCGGGCAATTCTGTTATTAATATCACCTGTTGTTACTCTTAGAGCATCTGCAAGCAGAACGGGGAAGTTTTCTGGGTAATTTAATTTGTTATTTTTGTTTCAAAGATCTGTACCTACAGATACAATCGCAGTAGGTATACTGATGACGCGCCGAACCTCAGTGTCTTTGCAGATTAAAGGTTCCCCTTTCGGTACTTCCTGCGTCGGCTGTAACGGGAAGTTCTGGAGGACTCGGTGCTGAATCTTTTGGATAGATTTTACAGGGCTCACTTTGAGTTGTACGGAGATACAGTTGGAGCCCTGTAATCTTCCTATCACACCCAGCTGGAAGCTGCCTGATACATCAATCTAATGCAGCTGGAGCCTGCTGCTTACAGCCCTTCCCTACATCCATCTATCAGTTGTATGTCCAGACCAATGAGAAAGCGATTACTCTGCTGGAAAAAAAAGTGATAAAATAACTGTAATAGGCATCTGATGACTAAAACACGCTGATCTACTCTAATGGAAATGCCAGCTTTACAAGAGAACTTCACTACGTAACAAAATGCTGTGGATGGCACTTAATATCTTGCTAAGTATCCTGGATACAGCTGTTACATGAAAAGAGTAACCATACAACGCTGTCCAATTTCTAAAGAAATATCCAGAGGAAAGGAAACATAAGGGATGTGAAACCCTTGCTTTTGCAATAAAAAAGTCAAGTCTCATTGAAGGAGTCTACCATTAACTTATGTTTAAATTAATGTCTTAAATATCCAAAATATTATTAAAATAATTTAATAGTAGATTGAAACCTAATATCTAATTTCACTCAATTGTAACCTGAAAGCACTATTAAAAATAATTAATCCAAAGAAGAATAAAATATCTCAGATAATCTGCACATCTAAGCAAAGAGCTGCATGAGTCACAGGGGAGAATGACAAAGGCACAAAAGATCGGGATGGAAATTGAGCCAAAATTCAGAGCAGCTTCAGAACCAGAGGACAGAGGAAGAATTACAAGGAGAGCCAAGTCACAGGATATGCATGAAGAAACAGTTTGCTTCTCTGTCTACAAGCCTAGAGCATGCACGCAGCAAAAAAATGATTTACAGACACAATAACTAAAAGGTTAATCACAATATGTAACAGGTTAATCTCATAAAGCATTGTAGAATTAGTCAAATAAGGAATTAAAGTTATATTTATCCCTACTCGTCCTAGGGTTTCTATGGAGTCAGTCTATTTTGCACTTCCTGGGTATTAAACTGTTTGTTAATTTGCATGTTTCCTTCGTGTTGCCCTGCAGGGCTTATATAAATACTGCATTCATTAACTCACATGTAGTCTTTTCCTGTCATTATTTATCCATTATAGAATTAAACAATATCAGCCAATTTATTAATTACTTAAATGCCTTCTGTAGAGGAAAAGAACTCAAAACAAGGACCTGTCAGATGCTAGCATTGTCAGGTATTTTTGATAAAGGAGGAGAAAAAGTAGCACAAATCTTTCTGACTGACTTCTGTAAGTTCATGTTAGTTGTATGTTAGCTGTATATGTTCTACCCAGTACCTGTGAATGAATTGTTTTAAATGCTGTTAGCTCTTTAAGTCATTCTCTCTGAATCCTCTGATGATCCCATTTTCTCAATACAGGCAGGGTGTTAAACGGGCATAATTGTTTTCCCTTACTTTCAAATTAGCTTTTCTATGCACCAGACCAATTTCTATTCTACTTTTTCATGCAACCTTTTCCCTTCACAGTGTTTAAAAGGGTAAACAAGGTTACTTAATCATCACACCAAATTGCCCATCCGCCCCTTGCCTTTATGTAGGAAAGTTCATTAACTGCTCTCAATACCGACTCAGATGCATCAATGCAAGGCTTTGCCGTCTGCGTGCAGATGGGCTACCGGCGAGAACATCTGGGTTTATTGACCTTAGAAGCAAAGTCCACACCAAGACGGAACCGCAACCGTACGCGTACCTTGGGTGCTCCTGCTGCCTGGTCGTAGCGCAGCGTGGTCCCTTCGTCACAGATCATGCCCCGCTTTGGTGCTAGCGGTGTGACCGCGCAGGTGCCACTGATGCTACTGGCTTCACGTGCTGTTACATCTTTCATGACAAACGGTCTCTTAAATATCCTCATGCCCTTCCTGCCTGTGATTCAGGTGAACAACTCCAAAAAGTCATTTCAGCCGAGAGCTCTAACCTTGTGCTATAAACATGGTTTCCTCGCGAAGGGGGGGACCTTGGTGTCATCGGACAAATTAAAGCCAACCTGAGCACAGCAAATGACATGCACCCCTTTGACAGAGCTACCCGTAACAGCTTAGACAATAAGGCTCTGATTCTGTGTTGCTGGAGGATGCAGAAGTGTTCATTAAAGAGCAGAGAGGTGTTCATAGAGCATCAGAGCCTCCAGCGTCTTCTAAATAGGACTAATCAAACAGTTGGGTTTCAGATAAAAGAACATCTAAACAAGTGGCGGCTGGATATTTGCATTCTCAGCTACTAATGCAAAAAAGGTTTACTTCTAAACATCTTTGACACATGGAAATAAAAAAATGTATTATTTAAAATGATGCTCACGTGGCATCAAAATAAAAATTGGAAAAAAATCTCTTGGTTAATATTTAAGCATCTAGATACAGCTGGGAAAAGGCAACAAATTATGAATAAGCAAATCATCACAGATTAATAAAAGCATACATTAGGTATGTAGAATGCTTATCTTTGGCATACTTAGGCTAAAGGAGGGAGAATACAGTTTGAACACAAGTAAACAACAGTACTTCATCACATGAGGCCTTCTCTAATCGCATATAAAAGCAAAGCAAGCCTTTTTAATATTTATTTGTTCTTTTACAAAAACTATTCTGGCACCTGCTAATTAGTAATAACTGCAGGATCTACACAGTTCATGATTTGATAAATATTTTACTTTTTTCTAATTATATTAACAATTCGTACACAATTAAAGTGAAGCTGTATAGTCCGCTATGTATTTTGGCCCTATCACAACTATAACTTAAAACAAGTCCTACTGGGCGGGCTCTGTGGTCCGCAGGTCCTCCGAAGGCAGAGCTCCGACGAGTGGCAGTGACACAGGCTCGGACGCAGCATCCTCGGCCACATACTCGCTGACAGCGATGGACTACGTGGTGGACCAGGGGGGTTGGGTGAGGTGGGGGGGTGTTTTTAAATAATAAACGGGACTGACTTAGTTGTTTCATATATCAGAGGCTAAGTCCCTAACTGCTCCCAATGAGCTTATATTCTTCAGCCACAAGCTGTCTGTTGGTGCCAAAACTGCTTGAACTCCTCAGCATCACAGGTATCTTAAAATATTTACTCTGACCATAGCCACAGGACACTGCATCAGTCAAGTGAACTCCTGCGTAAGCCACAGGTCCTATTCTGTGCAATCAACTACAAATGTTCAGGGGAAACGGATACCCCACCTCACAAAAACAGGAAAGATATGGAGAAAATCAAGTTTTTACAATTCCGGTTCTCATCAGTTCCTGCTCTCTTTCACCAGACTCTACAGTTTTCCTAAATACAGACTTCATATCTGATTATTTGCAGAAGACAATCTACACATACATGTGTGTGTAATGCTATATATATAAAAAAGAAAAAAACAAAGCATGACACTACCTCCACTCCTCAGATAATAACCCCTTGTGCCCCCCCCCCAATATGCATAAATACTAATGGTCTAAAATCTGTAACACATGTCAGTTTTTAGGTCACTGGACAACAGCCCACACAGAGCAGAAGGGATTGAAAATTAATGGCGCTGCTGGAGAGAAAAAACATACAAATAAAGCCAAGAAATGATAATGCTATCAAAACATATAATAGCCTATTAAACAACATTTCTTACCAGATTTTATTCATTTATTTTGACTGAACATTTCAATTTCCTTAAACATACAATATGAAAAAAAAAATTAAACAGTTCTCATTTGAAAAAAAACCCTCTTTCAGGTAACTTTCTACTGTGTTTTTTTGAAGTTGGCAGTCACTTATGTGCCAAATAAAGCTAATGCTAGCTTGCATAGAAATCATTATCACTTATTCCCTGTTGCAGGGGAGGGGCATTTATATTAATTAAAACCAAGAACTACCAGCCTTAGCTGGTAGAGCGTAGATGTTACATGCAATAGTTGTGATTTGTTGTTTTGGGGCTGGATTTTTTTCCTCTTCTCTCAAGCAGCTATTGAAAGATTATGCCTGGAAAACAACCAGCTGTTATTAGATTCAATGTTTGTTTTCATTCTGGTTTTTTTGGGGAGTGTACTTATCATGCCTGTAATAACTTTCAACCTACAGTTAAATACCTAACTCTCAGCTCATGAGCTCCTAATTGGTTTTTTGAAAACAGAGGCACTAAATGATATGCCTTTTAAATGCTTAATATCTAATTACCTACTGATGTTTTCCCCATGTAGGTGCAGTGCGTGTGTGAACACGCAGCCCCATTTCCCCGCCAAGCCGTTCTCACAGCCACCCCGTCCGCTCTCCCTCTCTTTGCCTCTCATTTTCCCCCCTCTTCTCGCAGTACTGAGATTTTGAGACACAAAATAACACAGTGCATGACTTTACTGGAGTTTAAAAACTAAACGGAAACGTCTCTGGGAAAGCCGTTTGCCCCGACACTGCCCTACGGGCTGGATTCCTCCTGTCCGAGGCAGTTTGCTGGCAGTGCTCCCACTGCTGTTCCCAAGGGAGGGAGCTCCCGAAGGTGGTCCCGGTGGCACCTCTTGCTCCCGACCGAGTGGAAGTGCCTGCAGCCAGGCAGGATCCATCTCTCCCTCAGGTGTTTTCTTAGCACACCGATGCCTTTTTGGTGCTGCAGTGGCAGCACTCCTCCTCCTCCTCCTCCTCCTCCCTCCCTGGCAGAGGGTAGTCTGAGCCCCGCTGGAGGAGGATGCTTCTTACCCCCAGCCCCTTTTGGCCAGCTGTGATGCTCTTGTAACATCTGGCCACGGGGCTGAGAGGAAGCCACGACCAGAGAGAACCGCAAAACCCCCTCGAGACAAGGTGTTAGCGCGTGTCCTCCCTCGTAGGCACCACCATAGCTCAGACACCGAAATACCAATCAGCTCAAACGAGGTATTGCAGCCCCTCGCCCTCTCCCCCCCGGCACCCAGCCACCGCGGCGGGTGCGGGAGCCGAACGCGCCAGGTAAACACGGGGCTGCGGTGCTGCCACGGCCGCCTGCGTCCCCGGGGAGAGGAGATGGGGGGGGAGGGCAGAAATCAGGCAGTCACTCCTTGCCGGCTGCGTATTAAACTAAAAATCAACCTCTCATTGCTAGCACTTTTAGAGCAGCGTTCATGATCTCTGTAGGGTGCCATTTTCATCTCTTCTTTGATGTGAGAAGGGTAGAAGTGATGGTGCATTAGAAACAAGAATGAAAGGGGCAGGTTGGGAATCATTAAGTAAGCTCCCTGTCTCTTAAAAAGGAAATGTTCTTGAACTTATTCAGCCG
Source organism: Harpia harpyja (assembly GCF_026419915.1). Taxonomy (NCBI): domain Eukaryota; kingdom Metazoa; phylum Chordata; class Aves; order Accipitriformes; family Accipitridae; genus Harpia; species Harpia harpyja. The sequence continues at coordinate 6,876,121 of NC_068947.1, forward strand.
CTCATCTCATCTGGACGTATTAAAGCAAAGTATCTAGGAAGAGAAAGAAGTCTTGAGTGTTTCAGTCTCACTTCATTTTCAGATATACACCTAGTATTTCGGTAGCCTTCAGGTTCGACTGACTGAAGTAAGAGCTATAGTTTAATTAACCATTACAGCTTTTATAGGGTGTAATTGGCCTCACATCTAGTTCATTAGAGCCACAACAGAATCATTCTGACAGTCCAGCCATGAGACAAGTTCACACAGAGCATTAGCAGTTCAGAATATTTTCTGAACAGAGGAGATGAAATAGTGCCAACCATCTACTCCCTGTCAAGTGTGTACCCAGAAAAAATTTCTAAAGAGAGATGACCAGGAGCAAATAGACAGTCTCCAACCTCATTACTCCCTATTCAGCTCAACATATGTCAAATGTTTGCACTAGGCAAACTGACATTTTAGATTACCATTGGTCTACCCTGGAAACCTGATATTTATAATGTAATCATTCTATATCTGGCCCCTGGAGCAGCTGCAGTTAAAGGAAGATGAGTTATTAAAGAGAAAGTCTCCATTTGGTGGCTATTCTGTAGGTGGAAGTCTTCCGAGACACTCCTTTTACCTGAAATATTCACAAAATAGTTTTACTCTGCTGGGACTTTGGGGAATCTGAAACAAGATACTTTTCCCTCTGCCTTACAAGTGCTTGAAATTCACAGACTTTACCAAGGTGTAGGCTTCTGTGTGGATTGGGACATTTCCAGAGGCAGACTTCCCAGAAGCATGTTCTGCCCATGGCCAGAAAAGTAACCCCTGGCTGAGGCTGTCTCTCCACCACTCTCACCTTCTTCTTCTTCTTCTTCACTGTATTTTAAGCTTTTCTTCACCCACCCTCACCTCTCCATCTTCTGTCATCTTTGGGCCATTTCCTCCCTTTACCTGACTCGTCATTAGGAGAAATTTCCAGTTCTCTTCTCCGACAAGAACTAATTTTCAGGAACGACCCCCACTGGCCTTTGCAGTCAGTGGACCTGTCTTTGAATTAATTCACTTTTTCCTTAGCGCTGACAGGCAGAGCTCAAGGAAACTCACTTTCTCAAGGTATTTCGCCATGGTCATCCCAAGGCAAACACAAACCCTCGCTGCCGGCTTTCCAGGCACATGCAAACTTGCTCTGCCAATGCCTTGAGCCAAATGCAACTTGTATGGCCCTGGTGAGTAGCTGAGCTATTAAACTACAAAGCCAGTTTAAAAAAAAAAAAAAAAAAAAGCTTTAAAGCCAAGCTACTAAGCCTGGTAAGATCTATTAGTTTATCACAGTGTTAGCATGCCCAGATTTTAGTGCATCTGGAGCTTGGTCAGAGTAAACAAATCTGCACTGAGAGCACTGACAGAGGGAGCTCGTATCTGCCTGCAAAAGACAATATAGGAAGAGGTTGATGTGATTGGTAATAACCATGCTGAAACTCAACAGGGCCTCAGAAGGCTGTGGTGAGCTGAGAGGTTTGATGGCATATTAATAAGTCTTTTTCAAGTTCCTCCCCAAATAATATTTGTCTTCAGCAGTGTCTTCAGCAGCAGCGGCTTATGTCCAGAGAAATCTCTGACCTTTAACAAAGGCTGCTACATAACAATGCTTCTATCCTTTCTCCAAAAAAAAAAAAAAAAAAAAAAAATCCCCAAAACCCCCTTGATTAGTCTCGCCCAAAGTGAATAACCTGTCAGCTTCAATATCACACAATACCTTCACTAATAAGATTTAAATCACTCTAGGAACTTGACGAGCTGCTGCTGTGTTAATGTGGCCCAACTCTGGGCTGAGTTTCACAGCTTAAACCTTGCTGAGGTGACACCCTCGTTACCAAGAACATAATTTGGACAAGAACATAATTTGGACAGGTATTTTTAAAACAGAAGGACTTCCCACACACATACTTTAAGAGATGCTGTCCTGGTTTTGGCTGGGATAGAGTTAATTTTCTTCCTAGTAGCTTGTACAGTGTGTTTTGGATTTAGTGTGAGAATAATGTTGATAACACACTGATGTTTTACTTGTTGCTAAGTAGCACTTATCCCAAGTTAAGGATTTTTCAGTTTCCATGCTCTGCCAGCAAGCAGGGGTACAAGAAGCTGGAAGGGAGCATGGCCAGGACAGCTGACCCGAACTAGCCAAAAGGGATATTCTGTACCATATGACATCATGCTCAGCATATAAAGCTGGGGGAAGAAGGAAGGTGGGAACATTCGGAGTTACGGCGTTTGTCTTCCCAAGTAACTGTTATGCATGATGGAGCCCTGCTTTCCTGCCAAGCCAGAGCAGGGGCAAGAGGAGGAGTTCATTGCAACGTTAAACCCTGCGCTCCGGTCCAAAGGGATCAGGGGTGAAGATTGTAATGGAAATACTTTTATGTTGTAACCTGGGGTTTGAATGGCATTTTATGGGAATTACTATAGCAGGAACCCCTTGTTGCGAGCCAGGCTAGGAACAAGGGGAGGAGTTCATTGCAATGTTAAACCACGACAGACGCACAAAGGGCTCTGCTAACACTTTCAATCATCTTGAATGCTTAAATAATGTTTGAGCACATTTTGACCATCGTTTCAAAGCACGCTACATTACATACTGCATTATGACACAGCGAATATAAAAGAGACATCACAATTATTTGGACAATTGAGAGCATGAATAAAAAATGATTGCTGAATTGGATGCTGTGCAGCTTATAGCTTCTGAGAAGAAAGCCTCTGTCTTGTAGGTTTTATAAACTCCACGAACCTAACTGCCTCAGCACAAAAATTTCTGCCTAAAAAAAAAAAAGGCATGCATTCAAGTCAAAGCTCAGGGCATACATCGAGTTTTAAAATACTCAGGAGTTTTGCTGAATCAAGATTCAACATGAACTCTGAGCAGCAGCAAGTAAACCTTGGTCTCAAAACTCTGTTCAGGGCAGTAAAAGGCATCAAAACAAATTCTAAGAGAAAGAAAGCAAACAATAGTGCTGTTAACTCTGTTAGTCCGTAAGCTCTCAGAAATCAGTGAAATAATTCGCAAGTCTTTTTCTTAAAGTACGTGCCCAATCATTAGCAGAAGTACTGGTCAACAAAGCTGTGTACTATAGTAACAGTAATAGGGGCTTTTAATTATTAATAAAATATTTGTTAATTACTAACTAACCATTAACAGTTAATTAACTGCATAACCGTTAATGCATTTACCTACTTGAAACACGTATGCTAGGATGGTAAAATAAACTTAAAGATTAACGAATTAAGTCTATGTCCAAAATAGACCATCCACACACCTCCCATCTTTCACTTCCCATTGGGATGTGGGAGAAACAATGAACTGAAACAAAGATGCAGAGAGAGCAGTGGCCACCAGTAGTGAGTAAATACACACAGTGCTTCAAAAGGGATCATCTTCTGAAGGAAACTATTTCAAAAAGCCATTCTTCTACAATGAGTTGTAGCAGTAAGAAATTAAAAAAGCCATGTGTAATACACAGAATGAAGGGAAAATACCAATATAAGAGGCTTGCCAGATTTGTCTGTGTGTGTATGGATGAAGATCAGAACCATAATGACTTGGTCGTACCTCAAAAGGTGGAGGGAGCCTGAGGCTGAGGTGCAGACAGACACTGGAAGAGGCCAGGAAGACAAGAGGGCTGTTAATCCAGGACCGATACCTCAAGCATTACTTTCCGAAAATAACACCTGTTTGTCATTTTAGGAATTGTAACCTTCATTAAGAAATAGGATAATTCAGATTTTCTGTCATCATAAACCCTTCCATTCCCTTCTCTCCTCAAAAGAAAATACAGCCATTGAAAGGAGTTGTTTCTAATCACTTCAATCAGTAACAGGTCACAGTTTCTTGATGAAAAATTATTTTCAAGTACCAGTTACAAAAGCATGTCTCAAATACCAGGTCTTTCATTTTATTATAATTAGAAGTGTTGATATACCACCACAGGACCAAGTTCAAGAGTGGCAGAGTAGTGTATTTATGCACAGCTGAAGAGGAGGTGTAAGGCGCTACTCACTGTGTAGTTGACACACAGTGAATGCAAGGGGAGGAGAAGTAATCCACTATAACGGATGGAAACCAGGGAAATACACATTTGTAAAGTGAAGACAAACACGTGGGAAACGTAGTCATGGAGAGATCACAGCAAAATGTTGGCTGGGGACAAGGAGAAATCACAGTCCTCAACCAACACATCAAATGACAAAGTCAATGAATGGATGAAGCCAAGCAAAGTCAAGCTAAAACTTAAGAATGGGAAGTTTTGTAGCGACAGGTAGCATAGTGTGCCAGCTGACTGAGCTGAAAGACTGAGGCAAGCTTTCAGCTACAGAAGGCATATTTATTTAGAAAGGGTGATTAACCAGTGCAGCCACGCTGCCAAGAGTAGTAACGCATACTGCATTTGTTGTTGTCTTCCTGGGTGTCTTCCCGAGAGCTACGCTTTAGCCAAACAGAAGTTATTGGGATCAACAAAGGGGTACCTATGCGATACGTAATGGTCTGCTGTTTACAGGAGGTCAGACTGAATGATCTAATGGTCCTCCCTGGTCTTAAACTCTCTGACTCACACAGAAAGAGGCTGACAGAGCTCAGAGAAAGAATACAGTGCTGCCGTGAGCCCCCTTCTTGCACTTATACTGCAGATCCGTGTGCCTCTTAACTCAGAAGGAAAAAGAAGAGTGCATTACAGAACACAAAATCAGCACCAGAGACTCTGCAAATATTGGTGACTGGCTGCTGAAGACTTGAAGCAGAGATTCCACAACTTACTGAAATTACTGAAGACTTCCCTTGAAGGGGAACCTGCTGAAGTGTTTTTAGTTAAGAAAATGAATAAACATCACTGTGAAACTTCTTTCAATGTGTAGAGACAGCGGGTATTTGTCAACGTTACTTCAGTGATACAGAGAACCAGACCAGCAAATATTTAGTAACTGTTCTGACTTCTCCACCATCATATCATCTTTCTTGTCTCCACAATTTAGGGAAAAGATAACAGTATTTTTCTTCAGAAATTATATACATTTAGCCTGGTTTTGTGGCAGTCAACCACAGCTCAGACAAATCTGATGTTAACCCTAGAAGAATATTACTTATTTTTTAATAAGACGGAGCATGTTCTACAATACCAACGAAACTCAGTTATACAGACAGACAGACCTGGAATACGTGGCCATTGAGAAAGACCTAATTCACTCTAAAGACAAAAAACATGTTCTACAGCTCAAGCCAGTCTCCTATTTTCAGCATCTTTCAAAGACTTTTACCTTTTTCAGCATTAAAGCTATAGACGTTTCCCATAAAATATTATGAAAGAATAACTACCCATGCTACAAAGACAACATGAGGTTCTCGGGACATTTAGACTCAACAAATATTACAGTGGCCTGTTCTGAGCTATGTATAGCTAAAAAAATCAAATTTCATCTGCCACTCTGTCAGGCTGCATTCCAAAGTCAGTTTATCACTGCAGCGAATACCAAGATATTTATCTTCCCTGGCTAGGTTAATCTTGTGTTCCATCATTATCATGACTACCATAAACACATTCAATTCTGTTCCTGCATTTGTGAATGTTGCCAGTTTGGGGAGAAACTGAGCTTAAAGGGAGTCGCTTTTCTTTGCTTTCAACTTTCAACTTTCACTTTCAAGGCAAGAGCAGAAATTAAGAAGAATATTGCATTGGGGATTGTATTTATTACTGGACCTGTGAAGACAGCTTTCCAGTTAATTTTTTGGCTCAAACTAAATTAAAATCATTACAAGGTCACCACATTTAAATGTTCCAGAGAGGTAACGGATAGAGAGTACTATGAATATAGTTGGCTGGCAATATTTGTCTGTCTGTCTGTGAATGTGTGTGTGTACACACACACAGAGTTTTTGATGAATTTTCCACAGCACTTTCTTGGGATTTTGCCACCACCTTGATCCCTTTGATCATCTGACAAATCCTTAGGATGCAGCACATTTCAGGAGTCTGCAGGCCTGGAAACTTCACCATCCCCCTGTGCAACACAGCTAAACAGCTTCCAGTTCCAGATATGGCTCATTTGGGGCTGGCATGGCTCTCTTCACTGCACACTGTAGTTGTGCCCTAAAGCAGTTGAAAACATGGTGAGCCAGGGATCTTTCCTGGTAGATGCACTGCGGATTATTAGCACCATTCCTACTAACATCTGCTCTCCTGCTGCTTTGAGCAGGAGAAGACAGGGAGCACCTTTGTCCTTGCTTCCAAAGACAACAAGCATGCGAAATCCCAGGCTCAGAAATATGCGAACCAGGAACCCTTTTCTTGGGATACCAAAAAATCTCAGCCTTTTCCTTCCTGAATTCCTCTGAAGTGGACTGACAGGTAAACTGCAGAGAGAGAGAAAACAGGGAAGGAAGATGAGTATGCCTGCGGACACTGCAGGCTTCTGTGTGCTTGTCAAAGGCTGATCAAGATTAAAAACTTGAATTGTTCCTTGTCAAAAGCCAGAGTACGACGTGTGGAGCTCTAAGAAAAGATTGAAATGAAAGTTTTTGTTTAGAAGGTTGAGCATATCCTTTAGTTCAGAGGATGCAAAAGCTGGAGCAAAAGCCAGACCCCCAAACCCCTAGGTTTTTATTGGCTTTAGCTTTGCAGGAACTTGGGATCTCCCACTGCATCACTTTAGAAGAAAGAAGGTGAAGAGAACAGGCTTCACCTAAACTTAGTAAAGATGAGCTACATTTTATGACATTAATTAAACCCAAGTACAGGCAAAAGCTGAACAAATTAATAAGGCTCTAGCTAGTTTGTATTCACAGGGTCAGCAAAGGCATATGAAGTAGGAACAAGAAGCAGCCATTTTCAAATCTTATTCCTCTCCCTTTTTAGCACAGTATTCTAGAAGGAAACAACAAGATACACAATCAGACAGAAATTCCGTTCCTCTAACTGAGATGGATTTCTTCTACAACTACTGGCTCACTAAACCTCCCTGTGCTATTTCCATTTCTGGAACAGGGATAATAATGTACCTACTCATTTGTATATTGTTACACTCAAAATTCACCCATGTTTGCAAACCACCTACAGTCCTTCAGAGATGAGACTCTAGTGTGATGTGAAATACAATTAACTTATTAGAAGAGGGATACACACGCACATGCGTAGGTTTGTACCAATGTTTCCTTATTTCAGTTTCCCCAAACTTCCAAAGTCTCCATATAAAAAAGAAATTTCTACTCTTCTAGCAAATTTAGACAAGCTTTCTAGAACTTCGCCAGACAGTGAGGTGAATAAATTGGAGGCTGTAAATCCATGCTCCTACGAGGAGACTGAGACAGGCATAATCGGCTGACTTGCAGAGTTCTGGGGCTACATCACTGGAAAAGCAAAATGTGCTTAAAGAACATCTCAGGTGGAGTGGATAAAGTCACCTTTGGCATCTGCTGCAGAAGTGGCGATATGCCAAAATGAAGCGCAAACCCAGAGCCACAAGCTTCATTAGCATAAGTAACAGCAGATTAAGCTGACAGAATATGCCACAATGACCCACAGGTTCCCCAGCCATACTAAAAATATCTACACAGAAGTACACAAGGTATCCTCCAAATGTGGAAAAAACCCCACAAGGTCTTAGGGAATCTAAATCCAAAGAAACCTTCTTCCTCTTTTTAAAAACTTCTCTTGGTAACTTGAAAATTCAAAATCAAACAACTGCCTCTCTGTGTGAGAACACGCATGAAAGTTCAAAATAAAGCTACATGTTACTGAAGGACCAAATAATACGTTCAGGTAGAGCTGTCTTTGCTGGAGAGAGTCCTCCTGCAGGGGTAATTCCAGCCTGGACGTCAGCAATTGCTGTGAGGGCTGATGAGGAGGAGGAGGTGGTTCAGTATGTAATAGAAAAGACACAAATCTGAAATAAGTCCAAGAGCTAAGGAATGACTCATTTTCAACAATCCTATTAATAACAGAGTGGGCAGGCTGTAGAGACTGGTCAATACTATAGAACAGTAAATGCTACCACAGCTATTGAGCATGGCTGGGAGGTGATTGAGACCACATCCACTGGTTATTTTCCAGTTTAAGCACATCTGACAGAAGAGTCACTGTGATGCACACCAGGTCAAAGTGGCAGCAACATACCTGTCCTGTTTGTTTGTTTTGCATGGCTTGAATCTAATCTTGCACAACTTCAGAAAGGACAGCAGTGGCATGCAAAACAGGTTGATGTGATGCATGAAAGAGGTATGTCACTTTAGCTTTTATCTGAGAGCTTCTAACAGCCAAACAATTTCTTTTACATCTCTGGAGAACAATAGGCATTAAATTTAATGTAAGTATTAACTACTGGCACCTTTGATCTTGAGTATTATCTACAGGCATCATAAGATACAGCACAGAAAGCAAATAAAAAAGGACTCAAAGTGCAAGGAAGATGTAGCAAATATAAAAAAGTAAAATAAGAGGTGAGAAGAAAATAACGTGAAAGACAAGAACAAATACATCTTCACTTTTAAAAATGTTAAGCATTGATTAATAAAATGAAAACATAAAATAATTACACCAAAATAAAGAAAACTTATTCATTTAGACATTTTATGAAGGCCACGGGACTCTTCAGCAACTATGTTAGACAAGCCCTAAAAAGAAAGTGTTCGTGATTTTCAGTTTGTTGGGTGATTTTAAACATTAAACATTAACATCAGCTGTTCTAACGCTGACCACAGAGGATAGAAGTCAACCATACGGATGATGGCAAAGGGATGAAAAAAAGTCAAATAAATGCTGAATAAACTGATTTTGTCAGTTAAACATCAAACTGGGACCTAAATGCACTTTCTGAAACTTTGCAGTTGTGACTCCTTTTTTAGTTCACATCTAATGGCAATGAGTTCCAAAGGCAAAACACACGGCGTAAGAATGGTTCTCCTTTCTCAAGGAATTGCTTTTCAGTTATCCTGGATATATTCTTGTTCTCGTATTTTAGGAGAACTGATAAAGGACAGAAACATACTTGCCCTATCATACTCACTATAACATTAGTTCACAGGGAACAAGTCTAGGTATTCCATCACCAATTTCTATAAATCTTTCGAGACAGAAGATGTAGAAAGTGAACTTACTGCTTCTACCACTTGAGAGGTTACAGTCCGGGATGAAACTTGGGATGGGCTCAGGGGCTCTTCCTCTGTAAACCTCAATCTCTTTTATGCTCCCAAACAGACCCAAACAGAGAGCACCGATTCCAAATGACGTACCTTGTGACATTCAAACACTAAGCATGAGCTGCAAGGCTGCTTCATATAGTTATCTGTAAGGTTTTTAGTAATCATACGCATGTGTTTCAGTGTGGCGCAGCATCTCTCTGTCTGGGAACGGTTTCTTGTCAATACTCTTTCTAAGTTCACCTCCTCACATATACGCATGCAGCATTTCCCAACAGTATAAAATCTGAATTCTGAGGACTGTTCCCCCCGAAGGACATGTAATGCTCAGTGTTCGGAAACACAGAATAAAATACTTGAGTAGGTAGAAAGGAAACAATTAATTCTCTTAATTATTTTATTCAAGGTTTTTCTCTCTCCTCCTATCCACTCTCCTGAAGAGAAAAAGCTCAATCACTCTCATGCTGTTTACTTTCCAGGGTTAACAACATTTACTTTAATATTAAACTTCAGACTTGATCTTAAATGGCTGTAAATAGGATTACAAGGGAGTAAATCTCTGAGGGCTTGAATCTTCATTTTTTTGCTCTGAGCTGAATGCATGCACCATTAGAGCACCATGCTGAGAATCATTTGAAATGCACAGAGAGAAACAGCCGTTTTCTAAATATGCATAAAAATGGACCCCTTTGTTGTGTTCTTTAGACCCAAGTAACTTTTCCACATGTAACTTTTCTCTCCCTCTGTACTCTTAAGGGACTCAATGTTCTTCAAGCAGTGATTACAAAAAGAAATTTAAACTGCTTAATTTTAGGTGTGTCTTACCCCACCCTTGCTTCTCCTGCCAGGAAAAGAAATCTCTCACTGCTTCAGACCTGTTCTGGCTTAATTAAGTAGGTACTTAAAGCCCTACTCTATTCTTGAAATAATAGTAGTACTAATATTAACAATCAAAGTGTTTGATACTGCAACCTGGTAGGCAATACAGTATCAAAAAAAATCTGAATGAACATGACAAAATTTAGGAAACTACCTAATGGAAGAATGGGATTAAGGAAATTAATCCTGCTTCATCTATATATGAGCTTTCCCTTACTGAATTTTCAAGTTTCATAATAACTCACAGCATATCTCTTATGTTGTTCTTGAGCAACGGAGCTCATTACTTACTACAAGGAACTGGACTATTCCAGTCTACTTGCAAGCGTAATCAGCAAGACAAACGACTTACAGGTGCTAAGCATCATGCCAGGGTGTACAAAGAAACATCTCAGATCTTATCTAAAAATGCATCTGCAGTGAAGATTAACATTTTATTCCAGTAATGGGTTGGGGTAATTTAATTTCTTTGGTTACAAGGAGAGAAAGTACTGCCAGGCTTCCATAAATACTCTTTGACTGGCCTCCAGAAGTAATAGATGAAGACATGAACCTGCTCCTTTCTAACCAGTTTGCTGCCTCCTCCCCAACTCCATTTCACTGAAGGTAGGAGAGATCTCCAAGAAAAGCCAGATTTCTGTGGGTGTCTCCACTGAACCCTGACATTCACTTTGATGTCTAACCCAGCCAGAAATAATATCCAACCCACAAATTTGAGAAGTGGGCCAAAAGCACTACTGGCCTGCTGTACAATCCAATGACCAACAAATAAAAATAAGTAACGCAACTTGTCTTGGCCCCAACAAAGGAATTGGGGCTCTTTACATTTCCAAAGCCCTTTACATTTCCACTGTGCTGAGTTACGCTTCCTTTTTAAGGCCTACAACCCCAATGATTAAAACAAGGCTTTTCCCACTTCTCAGTGCAATGTTGGAAGAACTCCAGCAGCGTTCCAGGCAGAAAGGAGCCTGGTGTTGTCAGACTGTCAATGTCTGAAACTCAGCTAGCCAACAGTGGGAAACAAAGCTTTTTAATTCCAAGTCAGAGGGTTGAAACCAGTAATGAGTAAGATAAAATGGTCCCAAGGTAATGTTCCCTGCACATAATATCTTCTGACCTTTTACTTATTTCCTGAAATAAATCTTTTTTAAAAGTTAAAACAAGTTCATCTTGAGATGTCATTCACAGAAAGCCCCAGCTGGGTGCTCCAAAGTGGCTCCTGAACATAATGAACATCTGAAAACACCCCATACCACCTCCATTCAGTCTTCATGCTTACAAACTTCCTTTTATAGGAAATACTTTTACTGAACAACTGGAATGTTTCAAACTTGGATCATGTTAGCAATGGTGGAAAAGGAACGCAACCTCCAGAATACAACTTGTTATGGTAGACAGCTTTCAACATCCTGTAAATGGCAGCTTGCTCTTCCCCATCTGCTAGCAGGCCGCTAAGACATTTCTTAAAACCTTCGCAACCTGAAGACACAATGTATTTCCTCATCACTGATTATATCAGAATGATGAAACAACCCAAATACTGTAATAGCCTCTTTTTTTTTTTTTTCAAACTCCACTAGAAACAACAGATAACATCTGTAAAACCAGTGTGTTGTAAAATGCCACAAACACCCATTTGAGTAGTGCTTTTTTTTTTTTTTTTTTAAGGAAAGAAACTACATTTTCTGTGATTATTTTTATGGCATATCTTTTCAATAAAGTTTTTTTTCTTTTAACCCTTTTGAATGGACAGCCTGTCACAGCCACAGGCTGTAACCAAGTTTTGCACCAAATCTCCTTCTCTTTTAAGGAGTTAAAATCAACAAAACATCCTTGGAATTGGTTAAAACTCAAGTTTTGGTCATATGTTATGAGTACAGCCAATGAAAAATTCTGATACATGCAATCTCTCTCTGGTACACAAAAATATTAGCAAAGTTAAGGCACTCTTGATGCTGCTCAAATGTAATTCCTCACGCCTCTGATCTTGGTTCAGGTGCACGCAATCTACAGTGGCTTTAAACTAGTAATAATGTCCATTTCATGATGGATTTTCATCTGTCTTTTTAGGGCAAGTTCAGGACAAGTACCTCTGGAGTGACTCACTGCTTCAAACAGAGAGAGGTTTCATTTTACAACCTTTCTTTTTTTACCAAGTATCAGCTGTGGTCCACACCCATCCACCCTAATATCAGTTATCCCTAAAAATGACTGACCTTGAGCCATTACCTCCTGACAATTTGGAAAGCTCACTTGGAATAATCCTGTCTAACCTCACGGTGGTGGGTCGACCTTGGCCAGTAGCCATACACCCACCCAGCCGCTCTCTGACTCCCCATCCTTGACAGGACGGGGTGAAAATCGGGTGCAAAAGCTCTTGGGTCAACATAAAGACAGAGAGACCGCTTGCCAGTTACTATCGTGGGCAAAACAGACTCAACTTGGGGAAAATTAATTTAATTTCTTCCCAATTAAAGTAGATTTGGATGGTGAGAAACAAAGACAAAAAGATTGAAATGACACCTGCCCCTCATGCCCCTTTTTTCCCCAGGCTCCACTTCACTCCTTCACTCCCAACTCCTCTCCCACCCCGAGGGCCGCAGGGGAACGGGAGCTGTGCTCAGGCCATACCAGCTCCTCTCTGCTGCTCCTTCCTCCTCACTCTCTTCCCCTGCTCCAGCGTGGGTCCTCCCACGGGCTGCAGTCCTTTAGGAAATACCTGCTCCTGTGTGGGCTCTCCATGGGCTGCAGCTTCCCTCAGGGCACATCCCCCTGCTGCGGCGTGGGGTCCCCCCTTGGGCTGCCATTTGGCTATCTGCTCCAGCACGGTCTTCTCCAAGAGCTGCAGAGGAATCTCTGCTCCAGCACCTGGAGCACCTCCTCCCTTCTCTCACCTTGGTCGTCTCTCCTTGCTGTTCCACGCTTTTTGCCCCTCGGTCACTGCAGGGCAGCGCTTTTCCCTTTCTTACACAGGCTCTCCCTGAGGCGCCGCCATCTTGGCTGAGGGGCTCAGCTGTGCCCTGCAGTGGGTCCACTGGAAATGGCCGTGTCAGGCACCGGGCAGCCCCTGGCCTTTTCTCACGAAGGTCACCCCTGCAGCCCCTTCCCCCGAAGTCCCCCAACCTTGCCACCTACACCCAATACAGTCACTTAGGAAACAGGCATCACCACCCCCAAAACCTCTCTCCATTATTCTCGTTCTGCCTCTCCGGAGGAGCGGTGACATGGGTGAGGCTAACGCTTCCCGGTCCCGTACCTGTGCTGGGGGTACACGGAATTGCTTTTCCAGTCTTGTCAATGCGGATCTGTCCAGCAGCACCAATATTAGTTTCTTTTTCCGTTAAACTCACTCGAGAGAGCTGGGGCCAAATAAAATCCCAGAGAACAAAATAAAACTGATGATTTCAGCACTGATACACCTCTCCTCAATATTTTTATTGTGTTTTCTTGTATTTCTACAAATCCTGGGGCAAGGTGTTAAACCAGAAAACTATGCTGCAACACAAACAAAATACCTGGGGTTTTCTCTCCTGAATTATAATAATGCATACAACTGTCCTGCGATGGTTGTTCCCTCAGGTAAAAACCATTACGTCCTGACCTGGCAGATACCAACAAATTGCATGAAGCAAGAGCAGAGTAAGTAGTCCTTTAAATTGACACCTCTGCCTTCCCCACATCTAATGGACTAGTTCATATTTTCTCTCTTTCAATGCAGATGTTTTTTCTCCCCCTCCTCCAGTTTCAGTGTTTCTATCGAATTACAGGCTGGGAAGGATTCCCAGTGATATACCTGTCTCTGGCTGACACAGAAACTGCAACAACTACTATGGGCACCTCTGTGTTTCCATGGCATCTCAGAATCATCAATGGGCGGTTCATCTCCGTGCGATACAATTATCATTCAGTGTAAAATCCTCAAGTTGTGTGGCAGTAATAAGGAGGCCACAAATGCAATCCCATTTCTGCTTAGGGTATGTTACAGCTTCACAGCTGGCCAAGGTTTGCAGCCATCATTCTGTGTCTGCTTTTGGGGATACAAAGCAGACCCTTCACATTAATTATGTGTCATTTTCTAGAGCAACAAAGTCACTTTTCTCTACGCTTTGTCATGTGCCACATACACCGTTGTCACACAAGAAATAATAAAATATTTGCATTAAATAATAATAAATTAATAATAAGTGTTCTGCTCCCTAGGCTTAGGCAGATTTAAGGAACTACATGATGCCTATAGCCCAACAGAGCTGCTTTGGCTGCTGTTTATTCAATGGGTCAGCCAGGTCATGCAGAATCCCATACTAAATACCAGTTTCACTAAGGACTCCTGCAAAATTCATTTGCTTGTTGCCAGAGGAATAATCCCAATTGATACTCTTCAGAACGTACCATTTCCCTATGGTTACAGGACCTTTATTATTTGCACTAACACTTCGGCTAATGTTGATGATTAGAAGTCACATTTAGGCCCATATAGTTTAACAAACAGTGCCTGTAAGAAAAGTGTGGGATTAGGTATTATGACAGACAATGAGGTATTACTACTTAAAGCATTTTTAAGTTGCTAAAAGAACTTAATAAAAACTAAAGCGTAGCTTCTCTGAAGGAAGCAAACCATATTTGACCTTTCGCATGCTGAGGGCGGATGATGGTGCCCGTTTTGATTTGCATACGGTGCCAAGGTATGTCAAGCATTTAGAATTTCTGCCTCCTAGTTACATTCTTAAATTAGTAGCCTGAGATCCTCCTCATAACGCTAACTGTTCTTGGGTTTGTGCGATCTTGGTTCAGGCTGCATCATAACCGATCGCTTACCTAATCCTCATTATTTCCGAAGTTTTGAAAAATAACAGAACCTGGGAATAAATATAATTAATTACTTGGATTTACCAACATCTGTGACATGCTTTTTGTTCTTGGCTTCTGAAGAAATATCTGAAGAGACACATGCATACAAAGATTTAACCGCAGGATCAACTGGGCTGGCAATTCATTTCACTGTTTTTGAAATGTTTTGCTAAGTACCAAATTCATTCATAAGATAAAAATCCCTTGTGCTTTTCAGTAGTCTAAAACAAGGCTGCTAAGAAATAAGAAGTCAGTAATTTGACTATTAGTCTGAGAGTCATCACAGGCATTAAACCATAAACATCTCAAAATTCTTAATACTGTTAACTTCAATCTTCAGTCACCAAATATTTCAATGGCACCAAAACTATTTCACCAAAGCACCCATCTTAAAAGATTCCACTCATTAGGGCTTGGAAAAATATAGCTATAGCATTTTCCATGTACGTTCAGTTATTTAATACCTTTACTTTTCTGCCTTGCTATCAAACCTGATTCAGTCACAATTCAGGGCCTGCGATCATTATTGAAGACAAGAGGTTGCATTTTTCAGTGTCTGCAGTCCTTATCTCATACTGGACCAACAGTGAATGAAAAGCAGCCTGGGACTGCAAAGTGAAAGTCTGGTCTTTGACAAAACCCTTCATTTAAACCAATAGGTGAATATTCCAGCTTGCCCTTTGAAAGAGTGATGTTTGTACCTAGGGAATATTTATTAAATACAATTTGGGACCATTAGTATCAAATTACAGAGGAGTTCCCATTATAAATGGTATTTTGTAATAAGAGGAAATAAAGATGTGTTAAATATAAGCATACCATAGGAATATATAAATGGTTTACCTAAAAAAAAAAAAGACAAAATGATGAACCTTTTCCCAATATCTTTGCATTATTTGTTGCAAGAACATATGTGACCTGCATAAGGGCTATATAAAAATAACAGGCTGCTCATAAAAAGTATGTCTAGAGAAAACAGCATGTGGTGGTTTTATTTAGTGTGGCTTTTAAGTTTCAGGGAAACAGATCAATACAAGTGATCAGGAGTGAATGCTAAAAGAAGCTGAACCCATAAAAGAAATTCTGCATGCTCTTTATTCCTAAGCATCAGAAGCACACAGAAAGAGGTGAAGGTGAAACTAGGTATAGATTAAGAAAGCATAAGTTTCAGGTAGCTTAGGTTTTGTTCAAATTTTGCTTTAACTTTTTCTGATCTACGTTTTTCCCCAGTTGTGACAAGTCATGGGGAGGAAGGCAGGGAAGGGAGTGGAGTTAAAAAGAAGAAAGAAAAAAGAAGAGTTTTTGTCAGCATCGGTCAAAACCAAAAGTATCTCTGACCATTTCAGCATCTTGAGTTTCTGTATCATCAAGCAAGCCAGAGTACAGGTTGTGCTATGTGCAATATCTTTAGGGATATGGAAATGAAGGAAGCACCTTGTAAAGAACAGCATTGTAATGTAAAACACTAAGCTGGGTAACTCAAGGATACTAATGAAAAACACTTTGTGCCTAATCTTGATTTACTCTTCTGATTTTCCTTTTTTTTAAGATTAAGTTCTATTCTAAAGATAACAAAACCTAAAGAAACTGCAGTGCAGATGGAGGTTCCCTTCTTTCACCTCTCCATTTCAGCTCTCCCTCTTTCTCGACTGCATCACTGGGTTTATCACACCCAGGACATTTCTGCAAGGACTTCACAACAACTGCATTCACAACCTCAGTTTGGCAACAAATCACTTGGACATTTTGGAGCTGGTGGCACAGAAGATGCAAGACTGCTTGTACCTTGTAGTTTAAGAAGGAGATGGACTATATCGACCCGCTATGACATGCAGTGGAGCAGCAAGCTGAAGGCTTTCTTGTTATTTCCAATTCAAGTACAGTCATCTTCTGGTCTGATTTCACCAGAATGAGAAGAGGAAGCAAGAAAATACCAGCCTTCAGAAAATTCTCACACTTTTCTCTGGATGTCTTTGCTGACCAAAGTCCTGTAACTGTTCAGATAGATGGGTCTTTTCCCTGCCCTTCACTCCTTCCAGCGTCATGCAGAAAGTTACCATTGTGCTTAGCAACAACCAGCAGCTTCTGGAAATCTCAGCATTTCCTATGGAGATTTAAACTATATGATTTCAGGGATAGGTGGTTTAATACTCTGTAGAAAAAATAACTCTAATCTGGGGTAGGGAGAAAGGATATCCTTTAGCATTTATTACCAAATACAAACCCCCAAATTTTTAGCAATTCTGTTACACAGTAAAGATAAATAAATAAACTACCGAGTTTGAACTCTGGCTCTCGAAGGACAAAAATATTTCCTTTTTTGCTAATGGACTTAATTTATTAATACGTTGTGATTAGATGTAATATTTCTTTGTGGAAAGCTTTTTGGCAGTGCATAACCAGCTGCTCAGTAATATCCCTTGGACAAGCTTGACTCCCACGTGTGCCTTTCCTCATGGTTTTTTTTGCAAGGTGATTACCATCCATTCATCAAATGACTGTTTCATGGAACACCTGAAGCCCCTCCATTCCTCACCTTACGTGCCATTTTTCCTCCTCCTGCCCTCCTTCTCATTCCAATGGATTTTAAAATGGACAGATTTTAGTGACAGAGAGGAGGAGTAAATCTTCTCCTGGCTCAGCTTCTCGTGACCCTTGCCTGAGATGGTCAGACACTTCCCCACACCGTGGATATTTCTAAACTAGAATTTCCACCTTGTTTGGCAGGAACCAGAAGCTGAGGGAAGCAGCAGCTGACCAGCATCAGAAAGCCAAGAGCTGCCGCACTGCACACATCTTCCTGTTGTAAGAAGGAATATTCGGGACACATCAGGATGAGCTCATTCAAAGTGAGAGGTCCTGGGGTATGGGCAGACAAAACTGTACAGGAAGCAGATGTGGAAGCAATGACCCCCAACACATTTCACAGGCCTTGTTCCTATCCATTAAAATAAAAAAAAAAAAAAATTAATCGTGGCCTAGCCTCAATAAAATGCTGAATGATCTTGTAAAACTAATAAACTTTGTCTCCACCATAGCCTCCGCCATAGCTGATCTCCTCACATGCTTGTGCCATTGAGCACCAACTGCACAGCTTGTAACCAAAAAGGTCTCCTCAGGCTGACGATGCAGCACTGCTTTCTTGCGAGACTCCTCCAACAAGCCATAGGTCCAAGCACAACTTGGTTTTGTCTAGCACCTTTTCAGGACCATGCTAACTCACATGTCCAGTTCAGTACTAAATTGTCACGTTTCTATGGGCAATGTTCAAGAAGGTCAATCTCCAATCTTCTAAACCTCATTACTCCTGGAGCACCAGGCAGCTGTCATTTCCCTCCTGGGCAAGTTTTCCTCACTGACTTGAGCATCTCCCTGTCCCAATTCCCTTTTACTGCAGTTAAGAACGAGACATTGACTGAACTTGCAAGTGCTTCACTCAACAGATGTTGATGGGAATTATCATTGCTCTGTCAGACTGCTCCAGCTCATATCCTTAATCTCTATTTTTGCCTGTCCCCTTCCCTGTACTCATCTCACACTTTTTATTTATTTCCTTTTTTTACCTCTTCAGTTCATGTACCTAGAGCATCAGTATATATCCCAATTTCTCTCTCTTTGTTGAATTAATGTACATACCATATCCGTGGTACATATCTGTAAATCCGTGTGGAAGTGAGTGTACTTTTCTTGTGTTGTCACACTGTCTAGGACTACAGATTTCTTATCCTTGACTGGGATTAATAACCAGAATCACGTGAAGGAGCACATACAACCAGCTTCCACCTCAGTCAATAATTAACCCTTTACATTTTTTGGAATTATGGCCGGCCACCATGTGAGCGACAACTTCCCGTGCCCTCGCACACCTTTTAGATCATCCTTCCAAGAAGACATTTGAAAACATCGGTCCCATATCTAAACATGAAGTGAAAGATGTCAGCTCTATAAATTAATTCAGGAAGACAGAATGGAAAGAGGATTTATACGTAAGAGTAAGACAAAAATCTATGTGCATCAGGCTAAAGACAGACAGATACACAATTGGATATCTGCATGTATCTACAGTGGAAACATCTGCTGGCTCTTATTGCTGCTTCTCTCCTCTTTTCTTTTTCTGTTTCCGTTCTTTTGCTTCCCAGCCCTCTTTGTTGAATGTAGATGCTTTTTCCTTATTATTCTTTTTCATCTTTGATTACTAGCTTGTAAAATAATAAAAGGAAAGGAAAATAGAGAAATTGTTTCCTCTAACCCCACCAGATCTAGAATTTCATGGCTAAGGTCCGACTCAATGCTTAACATTTTAAATTGTTATTTTCAATAATAATCATTATATACAGGGGCTTGCTCATTAGATAGGCCTGTATTACTGTAGCTCTATTTATAATCAACAGCTAGCTCCACCTAGTGTCCTCTTAATTCATCAGCAAAACAGCTAAAACCAAATACTATGGATAAAACAGAAGCAAACTATAAAATCACTTGTCAGCTGGATGATGGCCACAGACAGCATGCAGTTACGATTACTGGTGTCACAAGGAAAAGACCGTTTTAAGTAACTACTGTATGATGATAGGCAGGCAGCACTCTTGAGACAAGGAGCCACTAGCAGCTTCAGGAGTATAAATATAATACATGCAGTATAAAACAGTTTTACTGCTGCCCTGAAAAGGTGAATGGCACTTAAGCTGTTTATATGGGTTATTCTCTCTATGGTTTCATCGTCATCAACAAGGACAAATTATTGTTAAATTTAATAGAACTTCTCTGAAATAGAATAACTTTTTTTTTTTTTTTAATTGTCACCAAAACTCCAGAACTATTTTTGGCTACAAACCCCATAGAGATCCTCTCCATTAATAAGTACATCTCTCCTCCCAGCAGTTACAAAATAATTTAAAATGCCTCTCAGAGGTGATCAAAGCAGGGAAATGCTCAAACTAGCTAACAGTATATCAGTTTTACTGATCTTTACCTTCAAACTTTCTAAAGGCTGGTTCACTGCTGTGTATCTAGAAACATCTATCTTCCTAAAACTGTTACAGTTTTAGTCAGCAACATTTAGTGTTTAATAGCCTGATCCCCTTTTGACAAGACTACATAGAGCAAAGTCATTTAAAATAAAGTCAGAAAAGTGACTATCCAGCATGACAAGAGATTTCTTGATCATCACCTTGGAAAAAAACGATAGACCTAATGAAGAAGGGAGTTTACATTGAAAGAAAGCATTTTGTAAGGCAAAATAATCCAAATAATTTAACATAATCATATCCTGTGAGCTATCAAGCAGTGTTTGAATGGTTGTTGGACCTCCGAAGAGGAAGGAAAGAGTGGTCCTGCCTTACATTTGGAAGACACTACTTTTACTTCTTAGATCGAGGGCGACCCACTCCGATAGAGCTGATGTCTGTTTTAAACCTGTTCAAATCACCTGTTCGAAGCTGCTTAGCGGTTTCACCCTAGTGGTGATAAAATATATTTCAATATGTACAGTGTACACTTAATGACTGCTCACGGTGACAGGGAGGGAGTATATGTTGCGGGGGGGAAGGGGGGGGCGGGAGGACAGGAGGAAGGAGCATATATTAAGATGATACATACACCAAAGCAAGCACCTTTACATTTTCTCAAACTTTCTCAAAATAGTCACTTGAAAGTTCTGTTTGTGACTCATCTACTTTGAAGTATTCATAGCTAAACGCAATGATTATATGAAAACCTCTCTGCAACACAGAATATGAATTTAATAAAACGCACACGAAAATGCTCTCTGATGTTTCAAAAATAAGAGAATACTTCAGTTCTCAATAATTTAGCAGTTACTGTCATTTCTCATTAACAGCTTTCAAAATCCTATCTGAAACAAGCTGATACAGAGAAATTAAGAGCAGTAATCAAGCGAGAAATGATAGACCAGCTGGGTAGGCATCAAGTTGGCAAAACGTGAATACAGTTCAATAGCTGAAACAGATGCTGGAGTTGTTGAGAAACCCTGCAGGAGATATTGATGTATTTTCTTTATATAATACCGAACAACCGAATAAATGTCAAGAGCTAAAAACTGATGGGGAATAAAGGCTGTCGGAAAAACTAACTATTAAGTAGAGACGTGCAATAATATCTTTTCATTATACCAAAACATTCAGTACATGCATCTTCACTTCCTCGGGATTCCTGAATATGCCAATATATCAGTCAGAGCTTGCTACTGAATCAGAGAGAGCCTTTCCCAGTCTTGTTTCACATTTGTTTGTTTCTATCTACCTGAGGCTTCACAGACTTAGAAAAGACTTTATTCTTCATTCTCATCCTAACACAACACTCTTTCAAGCAAGCGATTCCCCGAGCTGGGAGGCGAGCAGGAAAGAAAGGGTAACACAAGCATAAATGAAACTGCAAAATCCATTTTGCACGAGGAACGTTGTTTTCAGAGTTTCAAGACCTCAGCAACAAATCCTCTGCCATCGGCGGCAGCTCGTTCTAGCATATGCTTTGTCATGGTCAGTTTCTAATTACATTCATAATGATGCAATAGCTTTGATAATCCTACCTTCCATGCCAGCTGCTTTTCTTGTCACTCCATCATGCCAATAAGTTGGCTGCCGTAACAAATCAAGATAGTGCAAAACAGCATCTTTCCCCTGCATCTGTCATCTTCCTGAAAGCATTCTATTACTGCCGACTGCTGGGAACCAGAAAGTCTATTTGAATTCCAGCAGCTCCCCTTTCGCATGATTCAAGTTAGGTTAGGTGGGCATGCCTAACATGATTCTCTCCATCATTTATTATGCAGCTGCTACACCATCGGTGTGGTAACCACTCTGACTTTATCTGATACGTCAGTCTTGCAAACCTCTACCTCCGTGCAAACACAGGAGCCACAGAAGCATCTTGCATTTAATGAGCATTCTCCCTGCCTAAAGAGAGTGCATCTGCAAATCTGTTTCAAATCCTGCTGCTCGCATTGTCCTCTAAGGCTGATGCAAATGTTTGAAGATTTTTTTTTTTTTTTATTCTTGCGTTTCGTCTCTTCTGAAAGCACGGTTCTTCACGCACGCTTGAATTATTCACACTTCAGCTAAACGTTTGCTGATTTGTGTCGAACCAAAGAGCACCTTCCCGTTGAAACTCTCTGCTCGAAAGCTACTTCTGAATAACAGTGCTGTGCATTCAGGCTCTCAACTCTGTTTCATTTTAAACATGGCTTTTATAGCTACACCTCAACAAATACATTTAGTTCTTTTCATGCAATGAATAGCTGTCTAATGAGGGAACGGTACATTTTTAAGCAATTTATCTAGGTCTACCAGTAGGTGACTTTTGCTTTTTGTGCGTTATACATTTTAGCAGTAAGTGGATAGCTCTGTTAGAGCATCTCGATATTCTTAAAGTGGTAAGAACACCACGATAAGCTGGGTTTTGCCAGCCTGTGGAGGACACTCTCAAACAACAGAGTTTGCTTAACTGTTCCTGAGTATTGTGAATTAAAGGGATAGGGTTGTTTTGTTGTCTTTCTATTTATATTTTCTGTTGCGGTGGGGGAAAAACACGCTTGCATCAGTGATTTCAAAAGAATATTAATAGAAATTGACATATACACATCAATCATCCTCCAAGTGAAATTAGCTGCGTCTCCTCCCACCACTTCTGCCTGCAGTTCAGAGTCAAGGCATTTCATCTCTAATGCATCTGCTCGCTCATAAGCTGAATAAATATCCCCAACCCCACACTGGAAAGTTTGAATACCTGGGAGAGAAAAAAGGAACATCTTAACATGTGCGACTACCTGGCTAAAACCTGTTAGTTAAGTGAAGTAGCGAGGGAGAGCAAAGACTATCGCTGGAGTAATACCTCCTTCCTCCACCTTTGCACAACGGCAAAGGAGGAGAGCGGAAGGGGAAAGGGCACAGGCCCCCGGGAAGCGTTTTCCCTTGCGGCAGCAGCCAGCTCAGCATCGCTCAATAGTTCTCATATTCCCGGCTCAAAAGGCTCATAGGGTTTTACTTAAGCCTCACTTCTTCACTCAGGTAAGATGTGTCAAACTTCTCCGTGGTTTGCAACCTCCCTCCACCCAACGGTCCCTTCCTCCCCCACGATTTCCCAGTCTCAGGTAAGTTCCTGAACCTCTCGGCTGTGAAAAGAAGCCGGAAAACACGAGCTTAGGGGAGCTCTAAGTCACAGAAAGTGAAGGGGGGGGCGGAGGAAAAAAGAATCTCCTACTTTGAAAAAATAGAAATAAACCCCCAGGACATCCGATAGGCTTCCTCTAGGTGTTATCAGCGGGTGCGACCGCAGGGCATGTCCCTCTTTGCCCACCCCAGCCCAGGGGCTAGAGGCAGGGTCTGGGGTCCCCGGACTTGGGGCAGAGGGACGGGCACGCTTCCACGGCCAAAGCCCACCGAGACGGACGGGCAGCGGCGGGAGCGGGCTGGCACCGGGGGTGCCGAGCGCGGGATCGCTCCCAGCTCTGCTGGGAGGGATCCGACTCCCTGCTCTCGCCCACATCGAAATGGCACAGCTGACACCTGAATGAGCTAACATAGCATGGCGCGGTTTATATTTGATACTGTATTTATTCCTAGCATGCTGCCAGAAAATGCCTTTTTAGAGATTTCATGTAAATAAAGTAGAATTACTACATCTGTTCCTCTGTCTGTAGCAGCACATATCAACAAGCTAATTTTGCATTCAAGGCAACAGAGACAGTCCTATCGTATAGTTGCAAAGTGCACAACTATAAAGTGCCTATCTGAAAATATTGTCAGCTCCTTTTTGTTCACAGTTCGAGTCATTTCTGAAGTGAAACAAACCAGACAATAAATGAGGACTGACTTTGAAGCCACCATAAATTCAAAGTACATAAAAGGATATGTTTAATATTTCACAATTCTAGCTGCATTACGATTTTTAAACCATAGACACAGAAACAAGGACTTTCCATGGTATTTCACAAAAGATGAGTTTGAGTTCATAGCTCATATAGCCTGCAGTTGCAGGGAAGACCTGAAGTACCCAAAACCTCACCATAGGCTTGATTTCTAGTTCACTGAATTTTGAGCTGTGCAAGATTATAGATGGAAATATCCAGAAGAACATTTCACATGTTAATAAGCCAAATAATACTGGTTAGAGAATGGGGGCACCTGGTACGGCATAAATATACCTTAGCAAAATCCTATCCCACCCGGATACCTCAGAAGGAATTACAAAAAAGGGGGAAACAGCCAAAAGGGGGAAAAAAGAAAGAGGGAATTATGGAAAATATTTCCAGAGAGATAAGCATGGCATTACAAGGAGGATCCACTGGGGTTTATCATTCAGTATTACTGCCCTCCAAGCAGAGCATACAGCAGACGTGATGTAGTTTAGCCACACAGACTATTCCCATTCAGATCAGGTCTATAGGAAGTAGCCATTTTTGCCCTGGGCAAAAAATTAAAATTTTTTTAATTATTTGGCGGGGGGGGACAGACTGTAATATACCAATTTTGGCATCTTCTGTGTACACTAGCTGCATAGAAAACCAGCCCAGAGACAAATGGAGAATCTGGGAGGAGAAACCAGTATCAGTCATTCTGTCCACATACTAATAGGCCAGATTAATAGCTGGCTTTGGTCTCTGGGTTTTCTGCATTTTTCTGAGAAAACAGACGCCTTGGGTTGTGCTTATTGTGACTGGATTCAGCATCTGCATAGATATAATTATAGTAACCCACCCATATGGAATGAATTGCTTCAGAGAGAAAGCTCCACGGGTAGCACTCCCAGACTCTACCATCATAAAAATACATATTTTTTTGTCTTATACAGAACTGTCCCCAGTCTGGAAAAAACAGAAATAAACAAGTAGAAAAACACTCATCAAGTGGTATTCTGCTTTTTACAGTACTGAACTCAGTAGGCAAAGAAACTCCAGTCTATCTGGGTGAAAATGGCATGAGAAAAGAAGGAAGCTCATCACTCTTCCGATTCCATCTACAGCTTATGGCAAAGACATGTCTATTTGTTTTAATTGCTTCACTGCTACTAGAGCAACTAATTGGCGTACTCAGTGTGCTTGAGTTTGATTATGGTGGTGTGTGCACATTACAATGATAACTAAGATACCATGTAGAATCTCTTCTTGCTGCCATTTCTCTTTTCCTTTTTGTTTTCCTCTTTGGAAGTACTAGGGACTCCAACTAAGCAAGAGTAGATAATGGATCACTGAAAAAAAATGAAGCAAGAAGATTGGACTTGACCTTCAGCCCTACATGATGCACTCCCTCTGGTATGCAAAAATGAATACTGATTTTACCTAGCAAAAATTATTCATTTGTTTTGCTAATATGTCTCCTGAAGAAAGTCCATTTCTCTTCCCTTTTTCTCTGCCTCCCATTATTCTTAGGTAGTTCATCCCTCCCCAGTAAACAACTAATTCAATCAATCAATCATGCAAGAAAATACCTTAATGATATACTGTGCGTGTTTAGATTAATAAACATCTCCAATGGGAGCACTGGAAAGTTTGTTTGGACAACATAGACAGGAATTATTCATTATTTCTTACTGTTAATCATTCTATATGAACTACTTCTCAATTACAGGATTTCTGATGTATGATTATAAAAGTAACCTGTCTGTAAAGAACCACCTTCCCATAGAGTTAGAGCCATCAGTACTTTCATTTTAATGACAATATCCCAATAGGTTAGAGAGGATGACTTCTGACTGCTCAAGATTTAAAAAATTGCTACAGAGGCATGTATAAAAAACTGAAAATGAACATGCATACAAAGTCATGTCTCTCAAAACTAAAAGCCCAGTGCAACCATCATCTCCACACAGATGCTTACAAGCCCTGGGACTCCAATGGAACAGTTCAGAGGCGCAGTTACCCGGACAGGACCGCACCGTTGGCCAGAGAGACTTTTCAGATGTGGATGTCTGAAATCATCCTTCAGTCCATCCATCAGTCTGGACCTGACAGCCATCCCAGGAGCTGAAGCTTTCAGGGGTTTGAAACTGTTTGCTCACCTGCACCATAGTTCATCCAATTATTTTTGTGCAGAAGTCATCTTCATTTTTTTAACTAAGGTCAGGCATTTGTCATAAACTGAAAGCTCAGAACACAATCTCCTGAGGACATGTTAGGAGGACTCACGACCAACTTTTCAAAGTGGGATTGATCCCATTTATGGCAAGAAAGTTTTGCAAAGTTTTATCACAGATGTGCTTACAACAATAATAAGCAGTGATGTCCTCAGCAATTCCAGGATTTCATACTACAGGACTTGGATGAAAAATATTTTAAAAAGATGTTACAGAAACAGTTCTCTGAGGGCATCTCTAATGGCAGACCACAGCACGCTAAAAAGTGGATACTCTACATCATTTTTTAATATTGCTGTGTGATATAGTCATCTGAACACTGCTACAAATGTGGATAATATGGTCTCTCAAATGTGGCAACTGTTGAGGATTTTTAATGGCAACCTCTACAGATAAGCCAACACACAGTCTACATTTTGTTCTCACATAGCATATGTATTTCAGTGACAGTGAATTTAAAATACTAGGTTCTAGCAAGGAAAAAAACCATCAAGTTAACTCATTCTCCAAATATTTAACACACATCAGAAAGCAGAAACATACAAAGTTTCAGTATTTAACACTCAGAGAATTAGTGACCTCGAACTCTTCAGGAAACGCTGTTAATCTTCCTCCTTAAGCAAGTCTTGTATGTGCTGTTGGCACAAAACTGAACAATGACATGAAGTTTTAAGATGCTAATTACATAAAACACGTATTTTGTTCTCTTACAACTCATTTTAGATTAGACTGACTTGAGCTACACAGCTTTAACCTTCTTCCACTTGTACCTTTACTTCTTTGGGAAAAGATATTGTTCAGCAACACTAGGCTTGAAATAATTACTGACGCAAGCATCTTAATTTGTTCATTCTTTCTACAGCTGCAATCCATGTATAAGATGATGCATAACAGATGTACCACGAATTAAAAAAAAAAAAAAAAAAAAGAACCCAACAAAAACAAACCTAAAAAACCTGACCTAACACACATCTCACAGCCTGCCTTTCTGTGCAGCCCCTGTGTACCAGTACTCAGCTCGCTGTGGTTTTCAGCTCCTCGGCACTCTCACCTGGTACAGCTCTCCAGCAAAGTACTCGACGTTTCTCTCCATTTTCACCAAATGCAGACGATTGACACATAAGCTAAATTAGGCAACCAGTTAGATAGCAGCTGGTCGATAAATGTTTTGGAGATCACAGATCACACACTTTCAAAAGTTTTCTATTCATCATTTCTACTGCTACTGCTGTTATATTCTGGTTTAGCAGTATTTCCAATTCATTGCATTGGTTTCCCGATGGATCATTAACTGCTTGGTAACAAGCATATGATCCTATATGTTACAAAACTAATTAAAGCAATTTCTATCACATTCCAAATTCCTGTAGTATCCCAAACTTACGTTCTCATTGTTTCTTTGCTATATTTTTCCTAAATTAATGATCTATGTGGTTTGGGTTGTGGTATTAATATTAAAAACGGACTTCTGATTAAGATTACTGATGAGATTGTAACTGCTAACACTAGTCCAAAATCTCCAAGATGGCAACTGAGAGTCCTTAACTGGCAACGCTTCATAAGGCTTTGTTTTTCAGTTGAATATTTAAATTAAAATCCCAGGCAACTTTTTTCACAGGAGTCCATTAAAAACCAGTAACTGCTTCAGAAAACCCTAGCAAATTCCTTAAAAACCAAACCAAACACCCCACACAAATTCCTTAAAAACCAAACCAAACACCCCACACAGACAGCACGTATCCAGTCCCTTTCAGTACATTAGAGGGTTCCCAAAAAATTAAAAAATATAGGGGGCAGAAAGTAAATTCCTTAATACTCAGTGAAGAAGCCTGGCCAGCCAGTCTGGGGTTCCCGTTGTCTGTGGTTTCTATGCCCATCAGCAGTTCAGAGCACACAGTATAAGAACACGTGGAAACCACGTTTTTGGAGGTTAACGCCTCCTCCCCTTCCTGGGATAAATACAGCAAGGAGGGTTTCAGAATATTAAAATCTCATAAGATTTTACATTTACTGTTTCCGTAACAGGAAATAAAGCTACATAGCATCATTAGAAGATGTTTTAATGTATTTTCTAAATTAATTAAAACAAAATAAAATCCACGGTAGTTGCCTTGCACTTCAAAACAGACTTACTGCCTTAGAAAGGTGAGTTCTCCCCGCAGTATCTAGGGCTCTTGCCACAACGCAAGTTAACAGTTAAATGATCATGGCGCTGACAAATGTAACATTAACTACAATTTTCCAGCAGATTTCTCATATGCCTGAAGATTTGAGACCGTAATTCTCAAAGCTCCCTGTAAACTACAGGAACCAGGCAGCAGAGTAGGGACCATGGTCCAAGCTGTGGGGCACTTCAGCTTCACACACGGGAGCCATGCAGCTACTCCTATTTTCCCATCCCCAGGACATGCATATTTCCTATTTTTCAGTACTGTGATTTTTTTCTTTCTTTTTTTTTTTAATCCCTAGACTGTCCAGGGCACCGTGATTTATTTGGGCTGCCCTATAGGCCCTAGTTAGAAGGGCATATAATAGTAATTTAGAAGGCACTTCAGCAAGAACCTTTTCTCACTCAGCCAGAGCTGAAAGCAGATTTAGGGGAAGGCATGACCCTTAAAGAGTCGGTTCCCAGGCAAAGGCAGAAATCGGAGAACCCCGTGGCATCAGCCCTCCAAACCTCACACCTGTGGTGGCCTGGAGCCACGCGTGAGACCGTGAGAACTTCCCAAATAGGAGGGAACAAGGGAGGAAGAAGTAACACTCTACATTGTGTGGGTGATGGATGCACAACTCCCACATTAGTTGAATTAGTAAAACTGTGGCCTAATTAAACCTTCTCTCTTGCATCTTGTCAAACTTCCAGCATATCTGGGACACTGAATGGCACCAGCGAGCAGGGTGGCAGCTGCCAAGGATCACTGTGCTTGCCAGGCTTCATTTTTAACATTATTTTGCATAATATCAGTGTGCAATCAATTTTGTATTGTCTCAGTACAATAGCTGAAATTTTGATGATATCAACAGAGTACATAACATAGCTCCAAGTTTTGTTAAAACAATTATAATAGGTGGATTCTTAAACCAGGTATTGCATATGGAAACAAAGTGTTGTGGGAATACATGTTCCCTAAGCAGTTAATATTTCTTTTTTCCACTATTCAAAATTCAGGGCACATTCTACTAAGCTTATAACACGGTATTACATTACTTGATTCACACTGATTTACATTACCAACCCTTTTTATGCAAAAAATGCAGAACTTAACGACCTCATTATCACCAAAAAATAATTATCTTGCAAATTACCCGGGAAACCATGACTCCAGCCGATACAAACAGAAAGGCAGTTCTGGTAAAAGTGACAGACACCTGCATCGACTCCCAGTTCAAAAGGAGCAGCGTGTAATACGTGGATGCTGCTGCATGCAGCATCCCTCTAGGTCATTTTGGAGCTACTAGATCTGGCCCAAAGCACAGAAAGTTGTACAAAAAGGCAAGTAAAAAGGTATCACAGAAAGCAAGCAAAGAGACTGCATAAAGACAAGTTCACTGTGCATATGGTACCCAAGCTCCTGCATGCAGTTCAAAAAAGTCAGCAACGGCAGTGGCACCTGGGAAGTTTTTAGTGCCCTCCTCTCATCCAGGTGCTCAGCAATTCCACCCTCTCCTGAACCCTCTCCTTTCAAAAAGAGTAAGTACTCAGATTTGGTCCATAATCAAATCAAACCTGTCCGGAATGCCAAGGCCATCATTATCATTGAGCTTGTGTGCTTGGGGTGGACACGACAGAGGACTCAGCATTACTTTGCCTTTTTATTCTAATTCATGCCTTTTGCATGGCTTTATATTTTTTACTTTTAAACTATGCAAAACTTACTTTTTTTTTCTCTGTGTAATTACTGCAACACATTTTAGGTCAAATTAGGAAAAGCTGTGGAAGAGAAAGATAATGTCTCAACACCACAGTGCACACTGGTTTCTCGTCAATGAGTATTAACCACCCTTTCCCAGAAGGGCCCACTCATCTTCCCTCACCAGGAACAACAAAAGCCCAGCAAAGATGCTTCCCCGGTGCAGGCGTAAAGCTTCTTCATAACAATTTCAGGCTTATCCCTGTCTGACATTAATATATGCACAGTTGGAGTAACTACAGTTGCTGCCATCAATGTATTCCTGAAGCAGTCTCCATGTCTGTCAATACTTCCCAATTCAACAGACTTGAGTAAGAGCATCATTCTTCTGCTTCTCTGGCTGGCAAAATGGGGCCACGTTATCAGTCAGAAAACGCCTTTTGAAAAACACCAAGAAACAGTCATATCAGCACTTCTGTTAGGAACAGAAGTCAGCTCTTGACTTCCAAGAACAGTTTTGGCCACAAGCCTAAATCAGCATCCACTCCAGACAGAAAATGTGGCAAAAAAAAAAAAAAAAACATTCCACACATGAAAAAAAAAAAAAAAGAATGCCACAAAGCAAGTCTCTTCCCCAGCTCAAGCAGAAAAAGGAACTAAGAAATGTTCTAAGGCCTAAATCATGCATAGAGGTTTACAGATCAAGCCTTGAGCCATATTGAATAATACCAAAGCTGCAGGTGCTCTTTACATCTGCACAGATTTGTTGCATAATCTTTTCCAAAGATGGGTGTTCAAAGAGATCTACATGTGCCTAAAATACCAGAGTGAGAAAATCACTTCATGAGTCCAGTATGGCTAAGACACAACCTGAGTTAAACCAAATGCAGAAAAAGACTTCTGAAAAATAACAGTCTTTAATGAACTAGCTTCATTTTGTTCAGGTTATCGCTTCATGGAAAATACTGTTCAACTGAATGTATTCACTATGTGAATACATGAAAAGTTCTCTTAATTGTTAAGCACGCTGTGGACTGACAGCGAGTCATTCGCTGTGAGTGTTGGAATACTTGATCTTTAAGAAGTCTGTGATGTGAATGGGGAGATATGACAAGATGTAGTTTCTTTTTGCCCTATGGGATAAGTGTAACACAGTCACTAGGAGAACTTTACAAAAAGCCCTAAGGCTCCGAGTCTCTCTGTGAAAGGACTTGCAATTTATGGTGAAGCGATAGAAAAAGAGTCATGAAAACATTAAGGGTCTCTCTTTTTTTTTTTTTTTTTCTTTTCTGGGCCACTTGGAATGATGCCTCGGGCAAAGCAGAAGAAAAGTTAGGCTGCTGTAAGATTTATTGGCTGGGACTAGAGTTTGAATGCAATTTTCTCTCGTCACATTCACACAAAGATATTGCATCTTCCTGTGCTATCCTAGCTAAGAAAGGCATATTTAATTGCTTCTGTGCCAGGTTCTGGGTGGGGGTTTTGGGAACTCACTTCTATCACTGTGTCACGTAATACCACGGCACTGTGTACAGTTCCACTCCCAGTGTGCATACTCAAGTGTGGAAACTTAAAATTTGTTTACCGGGAGCACTGATGTGAGCAAAATTTGATTGCTTGAATGTTCTCAGAAAGCAAAACGTAGAAGGTGGACAGTGCCTACAGTAACTTTGGTTTTAAAATCAAGAAAACAAGCCTAAGAACTAGGGAAATTTCTAACCAGGGTAAAAAAATCCAGTTCTAAATGATATTTAAACTAAATTCAGTAAATAATATCAATTATGTCCTAGAATGCACTGATGGATGGCAGTTTATCAAACTGGAGCTGAATAGGGCCTTAAGCGATAGGACAAGGGGTAATGGTTTTAAACTAAAAGCGGGTAGATTCAGACTAGATATAAGGAAGAAATTTTTTTGCGATGGGGGTGGTGAAACACTGGCCCAGGTTGCCCAGAGAGGTGGTAGATGCCCCATCCCTGGAAACCTTCAAGGTCAGGTTGGACGGGGCTCTGAGCAACCTGATCGAGTTGAAGATGCCCCTGCCCATGGCAGGGAGGTTGGACTAGATGACCTGTAAAAATCCCTTCCAGCCCAAACCATTCTACGATTCTGGGATCATACCAACTTAATTATATACACATATTTCTGATTGAATGATCGTACCAACTTAAAATAATTATACATACTTATATCTATTTATGTACATACAAATATAAAATGTCAAAATTTATAATATGGACCTATTTCTTTCTTACTCTTCAGAGCCTTCAGCTTCAGTACTGAACTAGAACCATCCCAGGTTCATAGGAAACGCTGGACAGCCAGACTAAATCTTAATTGAGTGCAGTCACTGGCAGCCCAGGACACAGAGTGCCACGATTCCAGCTGATCTGCTCTTAGCTGACAACCCTCAGGAAAAAAAGCACAAACTCTGATTGCTCTACCAAAAGTTCTGGCGGCATTCTTCTGCCGCCTTGACTATTAAAATACAAATATTAGAGTGAACAGCCAAGAACTATTATCAGGTTATCAGCCAATGCCCAGGCTATCGGATACCTGCAACATATCACCTGAAAGAGGACTGGAGACTTTCTTGAGTATAGAAGAGAAAGGGGAGGGGAATAAAAATCAATTTCAAGCCACAAAAGCTTTACCTAATAAGATTATTAAAATGTGCCTCTTCCTTCAAGCACTGTTCCAAGTTTCCCCGGAAGTTATAGATACTAGAAAATTAAAATTCTGCCTAGTAACCAAAACCAATCAATATTTGTAACACTTGCTGTTGATCAGTACCTGAGTCTCTCCCTACGTTTAGTGCCATCCACCTGGAAAGAGCGTAAGCTAACAACTGGCCAGGCAGAACCAATGACGTTTATAGGTTTCTTCCCCTATTTATCATGTCTGACTGACAGGAATTAAAATATTTTTAAAAAACCCACCACTATATCTAGAATAAACAGCTGACTACCAGGAAATACAGAATAGGAAACAACTTATGAATATTATGCCTAATCCTTCATTCTTCCTCATATCTCACTGTCATCCCTAACAAACAAAATCAAAGCAACACTTACGAATTCTGATGGAATTTCCCAGCAAGATGTTATTAAATGTATTTTTTCATACGAAGTGATATTATGTCAATAACTGTCCTCTGAAATGAGCGTTTGGGAGATTTTTTCCTTGATTGCTAATGAGATGACTATCTCTGTGTATTCTGATCTGAAAATACAGGTGAGTTATTACCGCTGCTGTTCATACCTTGAAAACAGCCGGCCTCTGGCTGTTGCGCTGCACATCAGGAGAAAAGGAGTCCTTTGCGTGGGACAGCTTTGAATGCGTTTCTTCAGAAACCACAGCTGAACTTTTGTCAGTTTTAGCCTCAAAACTGCATCTTTCCTCCTCTCACGCCAGAAGAGCACATTTTCAGTGAGAACACCGCACTGTACTCAAAGCTACCTCCTGAGCAATGCTAACGCATCACTTGCCACCCAGTTCAAGGCTGCTTTCTTTTTCCCAGTGACACCTCCATGCTCTCAGTGATCTGACTAGTCCCTGCAGAAGCGAGGCTGAAATGAAGTGTGGATTTTCCTTCAGAGGTTTTCTGAACAATAACTTCGCATATTAACAAGAGTTTGGGTTTGGAACTGAAATCAGGAAAAGAAAAATGCTCTAAAGTAGAGCGCTACACAACTTGCACTCCTATTTTAAGCAGAGGAAAGCAATACGGTTCTGTGCAAATCTGCAGGAGAAGAACATGAAATAACAACAATTTTATTATATTTTAATATTCATAACGCAATGAGAGAATGAGTAATACATTTTCATTTCCACAACCCTGAGTGGCCGATGCCATGTTGTGCTGTTTCTGATCTGGCTGGCTGAAAAACAATAATATCTCTAATCACAGTCACAGCAGTGCAGGCAGGAAAAAAAAAAAAATAGGGGGGAGGCAGGGAAGTGGGCCTGGGCTAGTCCCTTCTTGTAGCTTCTCCTGGTTGGCACAACTATGCGCCAAATATTTACAGCCCTGCCATAGGAAAACACAGCGTTCCAGGATCTCCTTCAGCAGTCGTGGAGCACTCTTTATATAAATGCACACAGTCACCTTCAAATCCACCCGGGGTGAAGAACTACAGGCAAGGACCATTGATGAAATCATGCCCAAAACATTGCTACAGGGAAAGCTCAGAACTAGGCTGGGATTAAGCACTGAAGATCTACTCAAAAAACCCAAACCAAAAAAAAAAAAACCAACCAAACACACAGAAGGTCATGGCTGAGAAGAAAACTAGGTATTTTGCTGTTAGTAGATTACTCAACAGAAGAAATCGCAGCCAATTTTCTGAAACGAGCCAGAAGGCAACTTCTTTAGAGAATATCCTGAAGGAATTAGGAATCACCTGTTTCGATAAATTATTCCCAGAAAATGCCACAGGATCAATTTCTACTTCCTAGTTGTGGCACTGGGAGGACAAAAAAAAAAAAGCCATGCACTTTTAACAGAAAACATCAAAGACGTCTTCATGTCACTGAACCATTAATCACATAATAATGAATGTTTATTAGCCTGTCATTCCAGAGACTAAAGTTTATTCCCATTTAAAACACAATACCTTTCCCACAAACTGTATCATAAATGCACCAAAAACTGATGGGCTCTGAAACGAGACTGCCAATTTACTAAAACATGAAATACACAACTCATTTGCCATGGGGAAAATCTAGTTGAGATTAGGGAGATGAAGATCTTGGCAAGAAGTATTTCATTCAGAGAAAAACAAGAACAAGGAGACAAATCAAGACTGATTAAGGGAAGTTAGTCCTAGGATTTATACAGTCACTATTTTGATATCTCTAGGTGCTTTGGTGACCAGACGTGCTCACACCTTTATAAGAAGAAAAACTGCATTTTACCAGAACTAACCAGAATATTTTTTTTTTTTAATATGTATTTCCTGCCAAAAGTAATACATTTAAAAGTACTAACAGGTTTAAAAAAACCCAAAACCAACCAACCAAAAAAAATCCCCAACCACATACTCAGACAAAAAGCAGATGACATAGAAGCATTAATCCACTTCATTGATTTATCTTGATAGCTAAAACCATGTCTCGGGCTCTTCATCATGCTTTAACTTGGTAATTTTTCATGTTTCAGTGCGAATTTATTGATCTTCAAAATGAGAGAAAGGTGCTGTGTAGTTTAAAACCTCAGGTGTTAATAACAAAGCACAAGCAGTATTTTTTAAACTACCAGTCTGACTTTTTTTCTTTTTTTTTTCCCAACAACACATATACAGAAAAAAAAAAAAAAACAAACCTTTCAAAAGATGGGCAAGTAAAGAAAAAGAAAGGTTTGACAACTTTGGATCTATTTTTGGTCCAGCCACTTTTGGGGAATATGAGCTCCTAAGGTTGCCCGGGGTCAGAAAAGCAAAGACAATCCCTCCTGCCCCCCGCCCCCGCTATGTGTTTACAGTTGAAAAATCCCGAATCTGACATCCATAAATCCATTTCTAAACTAATGGCAGGATATCTAGTTTTAGCCAGATGACAGTTATTATAACAACACACTGACAAGAGTCATGCTTTCTATGAAATGCTAACCTCCTTATTAACATAAGCCTGAATAATTAAGTTAAAATACAAAGTACAGAAATATGTCCTTTTTTTACCCATAAACAAAGACAATGCAACTAGTGAAAACTAAAAAAAAAAAAAAAAAAAAAAAAAAGAGAGAGTTTTATGGAGATGTGTAAATAATAAAACTTTGTATAATTGATTTTTGAGTGTACAAAATAAAATATGGACTATTAAAGTGGTGGAAGTTTTTTGAACATTTTCTTCTAGAACACTGGAAATATTTTCCTCTACAACAGTAATTGTTTTTTTCAGAAAATGTCATTATTTTGGCTTTCAGATTTATGATGGAGGTTCATATAATTTATGCCTTGAGTTTTTCATTCTCCTGAATATCCTATGATATTTGTGAAATTCAGTGATTACAGCTTACAGCAGAGAAATCTTAAGCTAAGTATCTAGCATCTATATCAGTACCTTCTTTGCTACATTACTCTTAAACTCAGCTGAAAATTATGCAGTCTCCCTCTCATCCTGTTGGAGAAAGCCCAGATTTGGACCACTTTCAAAATTTAACAAACATAATGTAGACTAGGAAGGAAACATACAATGCTTTATTATTTTTAGAATCATATTCCAGTGTTCTTACCATACTTTGCAGTCAAGATTTATTATTTTAATTTCTCTTAAATGAGGAATCAAAATTTAAATATAAAATTTACTCAACACTACTACTAACAATTTGACTTAGCAACCGAAAACAGATTTTACCCCAGGAGTCTTAAGTGTTTCTTCAAATTACATTCAAATGCTTTTTATATCTGTTCCCTAACAGATACAGCAATCGCAAAGCTATAATCCTGCTGCAAACATAACCATGACACCAGAAGGCAAACTGATTACATCTTATGAGATCCACACTTCCATCTAAATGTGTTTCAGTAGCAAAACTCACTTAGGCAAGTTCTGAGCCTATTTCCCCTGTAATTTCTCAGCAGGAATCAACATAAGCAATACTTTGATGATCATATTTCTGCAGGATTACCTGCTATAGGGAGTACCTTTCTTTGCCTGTAGACAAAATAAAATAAATAAACACGTTCTCAGAAAGGCAATTCCAAAGGACTGAAATATGTCCCGCACCTTTGTGGGAATCTATGCATTCCTAGCTTTTTCATACATATGAATTCGGTTGTTGCATTTTTTAAACAAACAAAAAGGTAGAAGAGCTTCCCACAGTTTCAGCAACAGTTATCCCTTTGGGGTTTTTTCATGCATTTTTCTTTTACTACCATCCTTTCATGACCAATTCTGCAGTTATTTTCATTGCCAAAAATAATTTTAAAAGCTCTCCTCATCCCCGAGAAGAAATCCCATCTAGTGGATGGCATACAGAGCCTCCAGCGCGGGAATTCCTTATGCCAAGTACTGTTCCATCAACAAATTCCTCTAAATCTGAAAAAGTCACTCTCTACCTCATCTCAGCCTGGCCGGCTCCTTATAGTTCCCATTGACTCAAATGGTGATTGCATCCTCTCAACTCCACCTTCAAACCAGGATTTCACTTTTCTCCCACAGCCTCCCCTGAAGTAATAGCTGAGATTGGATTAGTCCTTTAAGATTAGCTGCACTGAAGTAGTGATGCACTTCTCCAAAACGAAGCAAAAGTAGAGCTAACATGGCCTGCCCTGTTTATGTCACGTTTTCACCATTTGGATTTCTACAATACCATTAAAATAAACGTACCTCACGGGTCAAGGGGTATGATAAAAGTCACAACCACTCCGCTCAACCAACTCCTTCCCGCTACCCTCTTGCAGAGAAAGGAGGAGGAGAGCCCGCAGAGAGTACAGCCACCAGAACAGCTACGGCTGGTGTCCCACCAAGGAGGGGAATCCCAGTACAAACTCTCCCTCCCCGCGGTGCTGGGGGCCACGAGAGCCCTGCTCTGTCCCGGGAAGGGTGTCATCAGGTCGCCCCGTGGTCACGCAAGCCCTGTACTGTGCCCACCAGCTGGGCATCTCTGCTACTCACAGACTTCAGGGACTCACTGATCCAAAAGGATAAACACCCTCATAGAATTAAGTGATGACGTTTGGCTCCCATTGTGGCACAATACTGAGAATTCGGGACTTTCCAAAAAATCAGACATCATGGAGTTAGAATTCAGTTCTCAGGGTGACATTCACCTTTCTTGAATTATTTAAAAGTAAATCTTAGAAATGTCATAATTTTTTCCCTTTAGATACACCCATATAAACCCAGAACAATCCTTTGATTAAATTACTAGGAAAATTTGTTCTGTCATGGCAGG
Organism: Harpia harpyja; assembly: GCF_026419915.1. Taxonomy (NCBI): domain Eukaryota; kingdom Metazoa; phylum Chordata; class Aves; order Accipitriformes; family Accipitridae; genus Harpia; species Harpia harpyja. The sequence continues at coordinate 6,913,835 of NC_068947.1, forward strand.
ATGTCTCCAACACTAAACTTGATTTTCCATCTCATCGATTGTATTTGAACAGGCATTTAACAAGTTGAGAAAATTCTCAAAGAATACAAATCTCTTTTTTCTTCCTAGGTACCTGCAGCTACACATGACTACTATCAACAATACACGTTCATTTCATTGGCATTATTTTGGTTACAACTATTTGTAACCGAAACTAGATTCTTGTCCACAGAGTGGTTTTGAACACGAACATGATTTGAGGGACCTTATGCAGGTCCTCATTATCTAAGTTTTACAAAGTGTGAAAATAAACGTCAAGCGAACTTCAATATAAATGCAAGTTCTCAGTACTAATATCTGAGAAAATCTTGACAGCAAGATCTCACCAACACTCAAAAAGTATCTGTCTTTTCACCTCAGATTATTATGTACTGTATTTAGCTGGAATTTTTGAAACTTTAGAGTCACAAGAGAGACAAATAACATATTCAATAATTTTAAATAAAAAGTCCTATCTAGGAACAAAATACTAATATCAATTCCTATAACAATTTATGTCTTTCTTCCTTTTCTTTGTACAATTTAAGGCAAACATTTCTGATGCTTTGGTTTATAACTAGTCAAAACATTATTTAATATGATGCAATTCCGAAGTGTAACTGCACAACCTTAAAAAGGTATTTACAATAGTCTCTGCCATTGAGAGACAAGTTAAAAAAGTAATGAAAAAGCCTAAGTTGTTATTGAAATTAATTTCAAACACGACGTTGCTCTTGAGTTACATGCTACTGTATGGATTTGCTGAGAAAGGTGTAACCATTACCAAGGCCACTGCTAAACACACTGAGAAATAACCATACGCATGGTTTTGTTCCGTTACTCGAAACACTTCTGGGTGACTCAGAAGTGACACAAGGATTAGGGAGACTCTGGCATTTGGAAAAACAAAACAAAACAAAATAAGCCAAAGCCAACAAACAAAGAAAAAACTAAAGCAAAACAAAACAGTCTTGACCAAAACAAACAGGATACTTGTGCTATGTTGCCTAGGAAGTAAATGGGTGAATAAGTGATAAAATATAGTGAGAAAACAGATTGTATTCTTTTTGGATGCAGCAGTTAAATATGGACAAGGAATACTGGCCAAAGCTGAGGCCAGTTCCATTACTAAAAAATATTCTGAAAGCACAAAGATTAAATATTTCCCCAGTATAATAAGGCCCTCAGTAGTGTCTACTTTGATTGGAAGTACAATAAAATTTGAGACACAAATCATCTGTTATTTTGTATTTCTCCCATGGCTATCACAGCACGGCTCCATTTTTGATTGACCTCTGGGCACTCTCCTAATAAAAATGACTGCTTGTAATGAAACAATTAAAAAAATAGCCCTACTTCTAAATATACCATCACAAAGTTGTCAGGAGCCTAGGCCTGTACCTGAGTTTTGATGCTTGAGCCTCTAAAGTAAATCCAGTAAGAGAACAAATGCCTGTAGCATAATTCAAACATCTACCCAGAATTTTCTAGTTCTACTTGTAGGAACTGTAAATACATTTGCTGTATTTTTCAGAAATGTTCAGGGATACAGAAAAGCAGCTTTCTAAAATTGGCTTTTGACTTTGAAAATCTCACAGATTTCATCTGTCAGAGAAACATTAAAACTGAACAAAAACAACCTTACAGGTTAAGATGCAAAGGTATATTCAGAAGAATTTTCAAAATAAGCAAGTTGAGAACACTTAAGAACACACTGGGTATTGTAAAGTATGTCTCAAATACCCATTTCAAACCATTTTCAATTCAAACGAAGTTTACAAAAATTCAAGTTTATTTCCTTCCTCTCACCAGGCTGACCTGAAGCAGCTTTTCTCCTGTTCCCTCCATGCTCTGATCTGGATGTTTAATGCTGTATTTTATGTCTCCCTTTTTAATCTCCCTTTCAGATAATCCCTTGGACATACACTATCTGTCTCAAAGTTTTTCCCTCTGTTTGGTTATGTTTCAGCTTTTCAAAACCACACAGCTATTTGACTGAGTCTTAAGGAATTAAGGAATAGCTATAAAACAACGGAGCCAATTTTTCTGGTCAGTTGGCTGGTTACCACAGCAGCAAAGCAGCAAAGGCAGACTAAGCCAAACTTTCCTGGAGCCAGGACAGTGTGCTCTGGAAGAACTCACATTTCCAGGGCATTAGGATAGCTAGTTTTGGGTTTCTGAAAGAGTTTTATGTTAAGCATCTCACTAACAAGTCAGGGGTACTGACTCAGGCAGGTTCCCTGATTTCTGTCAATGAAGAGGGAACGAGTGGTACAGACCAGAGATGGGCAAGAGATTTAAATCTGTTGACTGTCAGGTCAGAGGTAGATTAGAGTGATGCAGCCAAATGCTTGTTAGTTTTGTAAGGCTCATCTCTGGCCAGTCACTGAAATAATTTCAGAAAATCACAAGCTTACTTCAGCAGTAAGCGGCGGACAACATCCCTTACTACCATCGCTTTACAAATACCTTTTATGTATTTTATCTACCTTACATATTATTTTCCCCTAATTAGAGTTAATACTTTAAGCAAACAAAGGGCAGGGGCATGTTGTTCTTTAAGCAACTACCCATAGCTGCAAGGATCTTCCCTGCTTCCCAGGGCAGCTTCATTTCCCTAAGAGCCTTTGATTAAGGGGAACTGTCTAATGCCTTCTGGAAATCCTAGCAAGCTGCATCAAATAGATCAAATCAGGTTTGCCAAGCATGAATTCCCTTTAAAAAGGCTCTTCCCTGGTGTACTGTATTTAGTCCTGTGTTCCCCCAGTCACTGTTTGCTACCGTTTCTTCTCATTTTTCCCATACAGTCTTCAGCTTTACCTGGCGGCGGTTCCCAGCTCTCCCCCGGAGTCCTGGCATCAGCGAGAGGTACCAAAGTTTTACATGAAAGCTTCACATCACAGCTGGCAATTTATCTGAGCTGCTTCATCTTTGAGTTACTTAAAAACTCCTCGGTGACTAGTATCTGATCTTGGGTATTTATTAACACTGACTTTGCCTATTTATCTGTAACTCTTTCTGTCAAGCCCTTCAGTCAGATCCTCTGATAACATTTTCATAGAGGTGGGTGTTACTAACAAATATATTCACAGCTCTATTTATTTATTAGCTTCTCCAAACCTAATTGTCTCTACTGGCATTTCTACAAAGATTTTAAAAAAGGCAATTGAGGTTTCCTACGCCTCTCCTCTGAGGCCAATATTTATTTGAGCACAACCCAATTCCTAATCCAGTAAGTTACTAATTCTCCCTAATAAGTACATGCTTACACAAAACCAAAACTTTATGGAAAACCATCACATACAAGAATAAAATCCCTAAAAAAGGACTGGCCATAAACAAATTCTGTGAGCTATATTGCCATCCATTGGAAGGCAACACTAAACTAGAAGCAAGAGAAATTATTTGCTATGCATGTAGCAATATTTTGAAAATTCACGCAACTCATTCGTACCCTATAGTGCCGTTTTGTCTTCCATAATCTGTTTCACATATACTTATTGTCCTACTTGGCCTGGGAATAGCTTAAAGCATGGGACACCTTGCAAAAATGCAATGCAGGTATTGGGTGAGCAAAGTTTTCAGAAACAGTTAACGATTTTGGATGTTCAAGTTTAGAGGCCTCAGAAAGGACTACTTTTCAGATGGCAGGCACTTAACTTCTTAAAGCCTTTTTAAGACATCTTAAACTGACTTCTCAGATACTCAGACTTACCATTTACTTTTCAAAATGTCAGTCGCAGTACTGCAGATAGCTTAATGCCAAAAAAGAGAGCCTTTTTGCTTTCTGAAGCGGCTCAGATTAAAGTTATGTAATAGAGCAGATAACCATGAGCACTTTGGGAACCAAAAGGCTTTGTAATGTTTCAATATACTGTGGATTTTGTTTGCAATTGACACAACTCTGCAGTTCCTTTCACTCTGTGCAAATAACTGTTTTCTCTCATTCCACAGCTGAACCAAGGGCACGACATATCTCAAATTCTGTTTAATAGCCTTCTGAAGGCTGAGTTTTTGCCAGTATTGTGCCTGATGCAGTAGAAATTGTCACCATCTAGATATCAAAGCAGTTGGTTTGCATTCTTATCAATCCATTAAAAATGGAGAAATAAAGGAAATTAGATACGAATTGAGAGAATACGTAGTGTACATAGTTGGTTTTTATTGGAAGCCAGGGCATGAATATATCAGTGGATGCCAGGTTGAGAATCGGTCTGAATTTCAGATATTAAACCTGAATTGGGATTCTTTTGAGTAACAGGAACAGAAAAAAGCAAGTACAAAAAGTATAAGAAAACTGATCGACTGAAAATGGAAATTTTTTTTGAAAGATTTGTTAAAAGATATGAGAAAAACCAAGAGAAATCAAAGGAAGTCAAGCCACAAGCTGAACTGAACTTACCTGAAAAGCCAAGTGGAGTTAACAGATTTTAAGAGTTCGTTTTGCAAGACAAATGACTACGCCATCTTTCACTCCGATCCTTGCGACATTCTCCAGCCGAAAGTTTCTTATATCATGTTATAGTTGAAATACTCTACTCACGAAGATGCCTGCTCCCTAGACTAGATTCCACCATGCATGGTTCCCAAAGACAAAGGAATTAGAGAGGCAAAGACCCTGAAGGAAATCAACATCTAACGAGCTCACGGGCCAAGCATGCCCAACAGAAAGGCCAAGAAACTGTTCGTGTCTAGAGGAAAACCACGACAGAGGTCTGACTACTGGGAAAACACCCCGAGAGTGTCAAGCACAGAGGTCCTTTTCATGAGAGAGTGGAAGTCCCACCGATGCTGGGAGCTTGTTTGCAGTATTGCATGAAGAGGGAAGGGGAAAAGGATGCCAAGTTCACATCCCGCCAGTCTCTGTCACCTCCACCGACACTCGAGCTGAGATTCCCCAGGGTTCATGTGGGCTTACAGCCTGACAAAAGCATATTCCTGGCAAGCAACTCACACCTTGAAACTGGGAAAGCAACACTCTTTTACAATCAAGAAACAGCACTCCTTTTAAGCCTCTGGTCTATAAAATTCAATTACTGTTGTACACTGCAGTCTTAAATAAAAGGAATGCATACTCTCTGTTTTTAAAATCACATTACAGGATATAGTATTAATTATCTGTACCAAAATGTAATAAGAAATGTAATCAAAAGATTATACACAAAACTGAAAAAGAACTAATTACAGTAAAACCTTGATATTTTTGCTAGTGGGCTCAGTTGGGGAAAATGGATATTCATCATGAGTATACTCCTGGCAGGTTATTCAGACAGAAGAAATATTCACAAAAGAAACTGAAATAATTAATACACAAAGGACCTTTCTGATGATACATAAATATGCTCTACTCCAATGAGATGTTGCATCCAGATTTAACAGTGGGATACCAGACCAGTTTAACACAATCAGCAAAACCTTAGACCAGATACTAAACTACCGTTGCTTTTAATGATAGCAGACAATACCTGTGCACATACCTGTACAGCACAGGATGTAGGATAACCTGATTCTAATGCATAGCATCAGCAATCGTTGTTTGGGTTTTTTTTTTTTAATGGCCTTACAAATACAATCTAAAGACAATTTCATCTGTGCTATTAGTTATGAACAGTTTTCAGAGACTTATATATAGGGCTATACATCTTTAACTCATGTGCCTCCAAGCAGTCCTTGGCAAATGACTTAATAGAAGGGTTCAGTTTCTCCTTATGATCAATTAAGATATGTAATTTCCTTCAGTGAGGGATTCCTGTTATTCTTGCCATTTTTCAAGACACACACCTTCAAGACAGCACACTAATAGCTTCATCAATGCAATTAAACCTTGTGTATTGGTTTTGCAGTTCTCTAAAACCGGTTCCTCTCCAGGTTGCCTTCATACTGATCAATACGTGGTCCTCTGGTGTGAGGAACTCGTTTCTTCATATGTCTGTGTTTTCGAGGTCTCTGCTATGACTGTTCAGGCCACGCTACAATCATTCAGGCTACCGTATGTTCTTATCCTATAGACTGCTGTGTGCAGCAGTGGTTTCCTGCATCCATATGCACAGAAAGCATACGATACTTTCTCAGCTATTGTTATCAGTACCTAATTACAGCAAAGCTATTAAAAGCAGTTTGAATTTGTCTTTTTCTGATTCATAGCATAGATGTTACTTCTAAAGCATATTGAACAAGACTAGGTGGGGCCACCCTTCCCTTCTGCCTGCTCCTTGGTACCGCTCAAGGCATTAGAAAAGCCGGCCTAAATAGGACACATGATGATTGCCCAAGTCCATAAGGAGGATAGAAAAGGGTATTTCGATCCCTAAATAGCAGCATAATTCCTGTGCAATAAAAAAGTAACTTTCAAAATGGAGGTTATACTTCCCTCCTCATTGAGCTGCTGTGAGACAGGGAAATGAAAAATGAGGCAGAAGCAGCTACTCACGTGCTCTTGAGCGGGCTGCAAGTAATCCACAAAGTCCAAAACCCTGGCTCCAAAACTCTGTTCACGTAATTTTCTGTGTCAACTGTGCACTCCAACTTGAGCTCCTCTCCAAAACCTGGGTGTCCCCTGCCAAGGGGGGAACCCTTCTGGGGCTGCCCCAGCTGGGACAGCCCGGGCAGGCGGCTGCACCACGGGCTGCGAGGGCTGCAAGCAAGTGCTGGGTTAGCAGGCAGAAGTGGTTTTGGTCCTCTTGAATTTGTTTCATATTCTAAATAACACACAGCCTCACCGTAAAGGTTTGTTTACGTTCTTCCTATTGCACAGTACTATTTTCTGATCTCTGACAATACTACTGGTACTAGAAAACCAAAAGGAGCCTTGGGTTGTTCCACTAGTAATTAACAGTGTATTTATCTGATGTGTATCTGACTTGAGCATAAAATGCCACAACGGCAAAAAGTTCAGTATTTCCACACTTGCCAAGCAATTTACTGCATCAACCAGTCATAACAATACCGCTACACAGGCCATGTCCTCCCTAAGAAAAAAACCCTAACGAACATAGATGTCAGCCTCTATGAGTAAAATTTCACAAAAGTCTCATTGGAGGTGAGTTTTAGTAGCATGCACACAGATGCAGCACATTAGATAGGTTCTTCAGCTTTTTTTTTTTCTTTATTCCTCCCCTGAGATCCTAGCAAAAGCAGTGCTGATGATCAAATGAGAAATCCTGTAAGTGGAGATAACACCTCCAGCAATACACCTCAGAGAGCTGTTGCGCGCATGACTTAACGCCAGCTAAGCACTTACAGCAAGGTAGCGCAGATATCTGCTGCCTACTATTTCTTTTCCCTCCTAGATTATTTTCTTCAACAGAGCCACTTATTTGTATCTTTTTAAATTCCAGGAAAAATATACTAAATGAAGGTATATTGTCTGGAAAAAGCATTAAAGTGACCTGCACTTGACAGGCAGAACGTTACAACAACTGATTTGGGACTGTGTCTGTTTTCATCAGCTTGTAGAAAAGAAAAAACAGGTTTATTGAAGCATTTAGAACTTTCTTTTCACAGAGCTAAGTGCATCATAAAGAGAAGAAAAACCTAATATCTACAGCAAAATAAAACAAAAAATGCCTGTATATAAGCATCGTTATATCCACCTCTCAAAATCACAATAGTCTCATGCCAGGTTCTATCAAGCTTTTCTGATCCGTGACAGACTCTCATATTTTCACTGTTAAATGAAAACAAATTAAATCAAGTGACTTCACATGATAAAGCAGTTATAGGTCATTTTACAGCATAGGCATTTTCCATAATTTTGATTCCAGTTTTGAAAAGGGGAGTGTAAAAAGGAAAGAGGACACTTCAGATTTTCCTGATTATCCCATTCATTTTCTTTATACTTGAGTTCTAAATTAGGCAGCTTTTCATACCTCTAATCATAACAATAAATCTAATCTCCAAACACAAACCCTTCAAGAAGTATTGCAAGATCCTCTGAAAAACAAGTTTTCTTGGGTGTTTTGTATTTTTTAAACCATGAATTATACATCAAAGTCAAGAAAAGAAGAGTTAACAGAATCAATTTATGCAATCTTCATCAATTATTAATGTGAAGCAAGGCATATCAAAGATATTTTTTTTTTCTCCTCACTATATACTCTGATTCCACTTACCACTCATGGCACAACTCATTTTTGCACTGTATTTTGCTTTTTTGCCTTTTTATTTTTTGTACACACTACATAAGAACTTCCTGAAATGACAGCTAAGATAAAAGCCTATAAAATCTTTCATTTTCTTTTTTCATCTTTCTTTTCCTTTATTATTTTGAGAAGAACCAAATTATATAGACCTTGAAATCAAGACATTAAAAATAATTGGCCTCCATAGTACTTTTAAGTACATATACATACATGTGTGCACAAATTTTAAACACGTACCACGTACTCTCAGATAAATCACAAACTTTCTATACTGTGCCCACAGAAGAGATGTTTCAGCAAATAATATTTTTCATAGTTGATATTGTGTAATAATAACTACCATGCACATAACTTTTATCAGTTATTATTTGCTGCACAAACACTGCTGCACAATCGTGGTCAAAAAACATCAAAAATTCCTTGAAAAATGAGAGAGAAGAGCATCAAAATTCCATGCTTTGGTGTTTCCCTTGCCCTCCTGTTTTTTTTTTTAATTAATCTTATTTAGTGTGCATCTGTAGGAAAAAGAGAACAGATACAATTGAAATAACAATTTGATCTGTATCTAAACCAGCCAGAATCAAAAACATCAGGCATAGAAAAAATTAATGAGACATTACATTGTTTGCAGAATTAACATGAAATACTTATCTGTGATCTCCTAGATCTAGACAAATATTCACCACTGCTCTTTAGTACAATGAAACTTGAAGCGACTCCTGAACACCAGGTTTAAACATTCATTATCGTAAATGTCCTTAAGAGTTCTTCACAAATTTCCTGTTACTGCCTAGCTGCCTTTTTTACGTGGTTTCTGTTCACTTCTGGTCTATACTTAATTCAGTGGAGGAGGTATTGCACAGGAAGCCATAAAGAACCATTAGGTTAAATCCCATTTGCTCAAACTTTTGCTGTCAACTCCCAACAGAGTCAAGGTACCACCCATACCATCTTGATGTAGCTTCCCAATTTCCATGATTTCCCTAAGCAAATCCAGGCAACTCAGAGACCGTTCACTTTGTCTCATGAGGAGATGAATACTGACCAGGCAGTCCAAACACAGAAAAAATTTACTTGAAGTTATTTCTACAGCTGTATACCGATGTGTTGTTCTATTCTCTTAGCTTATAAAAAGAGTCAATTTAAGATTTTTATTCTGTAAGATATGTTATTCTGTAAGATACATTGAGCTCAAGGGCTTTTTGTTAGTGGTTTTATTTTTTGCTCAAGTTCCCAGAGCTGAGAGCTATCCCCATTTTTGGTGAACTAGGATACCGCTCTGAAACATGTAAGTATGCATTCGTACATCTGTTCATATTATTTTGCTACTTTAAAATAGTCTTTTTTTTCTTTCCTTTTCTTTTTTTAAATCCATCAAGATCCCATTTCCATTAAAGTCTTGCTGTTAGTTACAACAAGAATTCATCCTTTTCATCCCTTCTCTCCCCCCAAAGCATATAGCCTTCTTCTGAAGCAAACTTCAAGAATTTATTCTCTAAATAATGGATGAGGTACACCCCACCCTTGTTCAAAGGCAGAGGAACCACCTCTCCCCAGGAGCTGGAGCAGAGGTGTTGCTCCCACCACCTTCTGAGTGTGGTGTGTACTGGGGAGCACCATGGGGCTCACAAACCTTCTGCCGCCTGTGAGCACTGGAAGGAAAAATATGTGGCAAAGTAAGAAAGTGTCAGAATATGCTGGAGAGTCTAATTTCCCAAGAGAAGGAATCCCTAATTTTATTTATTATCTTTTTTTTTTCCCCAAAAAGGAACACATATTAGCTCTGATTGTAGCCTGCACATCCCTGTACACTTACTTGTCTAGCCCGGCCTCTGTCTCAAACCCACCAAAGCCATTGTACCTTTTCAGGAAACATTATCTATCCAACAACCTCCTCCAGCTATCATGATACACTTACCATTCAATAAAAAATGGGACGTTATTAGATAATAAGATACACGATTCACTTCCTAGTGTTCATAAAACAGTAGCTTATGAGCACACAACTTTTGTTAATTTGGGCATTCACCTACCTCCATGTTTCAGACTTTAATATTGTCACTTTGAATATTCTACATCTTGACTTGTCCCATACCCACTTCAAATGTCTCTTCGGTGCTTGCCCAAAAGTACTGTATGTATGTATATAGCAATATACGTGGTATATATAGCAAATATCAGTATATTTGTCTGCAATACACCTTTCACAGCAAGGTATGCTTTCAGCGCTCCCCATCACTGTATGATACATCTTAGCTCTTTTTACTTCCAAGTTAAGAAGTTTTACTCACAACTTTAATGACCCACTCCTGTGCAGTCAATTTTACACTAGGCATTTGTTTATACTACAAACCTGGTTCCTGTCCTCTTACGTAATCTAGCATTTTCATGGGCACACTAAAATAACTTTTCTTGGCTTTCCTTAGACACAGTTTGGGGACAGAATTCAAATTCACACCAGCTTGTTGCAGCAAAAGCATCTCTGAAAGTATCAATTCCATTCTTTTCTCAAAGATATCCCCAAACGTTGGAAAGTGATAACTCAATTATATAAATAAATGCCATTTCAATAATATAAAGAAGCATTTGAAAAGCCTCATTAGCAAGCAGAACATAAAAAAATCACCAACAGTATGTTAGAATATTGGGCTATTTATTAACAAAATTTCTTTGCTAATATAGAAAGAATTCTTAAAGCAACAGACAACTGTTCTTGGAAATAACGTTCAATTTGATTTTCCAGGACCTGAGATTTCAGCATTCATGTTATCTGCTGACTTCATCACAGCTGAAAAGACCATCCTTTCCTACAACCACTCTTAAGAAAAAGGAACTCCTTTCCTGGCAGTCTAGGTGAATGATTCTAGCAAGGACCACATGCGGCTCCTTTGTTAGACATGGGCTTTGGGTTTTTTTTTTTAACCAGCCCTGAAAATGTTGTCTGTTCTCCCTCATTTATTCACAGCAGTTCATTAGCAAGATTTTTTTTTTTTTTTTAAGAAGAAAACCAAATTACTGGGACATATAGGTCACATGGTTTATAAAGTAGCATGAATTAAACACGTTAAAATGTTATTCCCTCCCTTGCAAGAGAAAAAGAATCAGTATTAGCTGTGCTTTATGTTTTCTAGATTAATACAGTAGGTTTTCACCTTGAATAATGCATGACTGCTTAGATTAAAACAAAAGAAAGTATAGACATGCTTTTTGCGTCCTATTATCCATTTGGTGTTTTGTAAGGAAATCCCATTACGCTTCATCCATCAAAAACTGAAATTAATAATAAATCCACAGATATCTAAAATGCTGCTAGATTTACACAACTTTCAAAGGAGACAGCATCGTGGTTATTTGTGCTACCATATTAATAGTTATAGGATTTGTACCGTATTTCACGTATTAAGAAATGAACTTTTAAGAACTGAATTTCTGAGTACTGAGACTTTTTTTCACCCTGCTTCATGTATAGTTTGGCTTTCAGAAGAGCTTTTCATTCTTCCTGGAGCAGTGGAAACTATCATTTTCCGAGAAAGAAATATATGTGGGGGGCATTTGCACATGGTCTGTGGCCCTGATGTACGTGTGCGCATTGGCAAAGCAGAGTATCGAAAATAAGTTTTGTGAATCCTCCCACATTAAACATTTTCAGTATGATAGCTTCCAATTATCAGACACGGGAAGGACCAGACTATAAGACCCAGGAATCGGAATGTTCCTATAAGACCCAGAAGGATTCATAAGCCATCTATATTTCAAGGACAGGTCTCCTGGAAAAGCATTAACTGACATGAAAAAGCACACAGAAATGATGCACATGAGAAAATACTCCAAAAGGTACAATGGTGGACAATCGTAACAGTTAGTCTCTTAAATGAAATGTTCTGCACATAAAGAGGCTCCAGCCAGCAGACCTCCCCTGTTCCTCTGTTCTCACAATCCTTCATGGCTTATTGCTGAAAGTTTAGAGGTGTCACGTATAGCAGTTTCACATTTATGGCACCCCACATAAGCCATTGAAATTCAGCAGAGCTTCTGAAGTTCTGCAATTTTAAAGAAATGTCATGTCAATCCTTATATACGAGTGAAAGTAATATTTTTCATGCATCCATAGGCACTTAGAAGTTTGCTTCTCTACCTTAAGTAATAATGTGAGAAAAGGTGCCATCGACCACTCACTACCCTATTTTAAAATTTTGATTTTAAAAATACACTTTAAATAAAATGCACATATAACAGAAGGGCCCTGATGACGGTGAACTATTCTGTTCACTAGCACATAAATATTAGGTTTTATTAGGAAGGCTTATACTTAAATTAAGCATGGCTTGAATCCTTTGCCCCACTGATTTCAGCAGTCTCTGGCACGCCTGCTACAAACCTAGAACCTGCTTACATATACAGAAACTGCTTCATGTCAAGCAATAAACTTTTTATTCACGCTCCAGTGCTTTGGTTCATCCAGCTTTCACCAACTCAAGCCGACCCCTTCGGAGGAGCAGAGCCCGGGCTCGGTTGCCCCAACGGAGTCCTTCCCGACCTCCTCTTCCTACCAGGGGAGCAATGGCTGATGTTGCCACTGCCAGAAAAGCTCCTGAGGGCCCACTAAAAGGTTCTGGGCTCTCCCAAAGCATTTATTTCCATAGATTTGGAAGGAGCCAGACAAGTCCTACCCCGTTGTATTGCACCCGTGGTTTTGGGGAGTGACAAAGAACCACCTGCCCCACCTCCACGTGCAGGTTGGCACCACTCGAAGACGACACGACCGGGATCAGCCCGGACTTCGGTCTGGGCTCCATCACGATAGCGGCAAGTCGCAGCAGCAGCGTGCCACAGCACCCTCTGCCCTAATTCGGATTAAATGGCTGTCTCTGCTCCGGGAAGCTCTACAACACGTATAACCTGGCGTAACTGAGAAACATTGGGAGATAATATTCTGTAGTTCCCGAGGAGGCATTTAGAGGTATATAGTAAGTGTTACATTTTCCAGACTGCCTTTTTTTGAACATACTCTCGAGTTTCTCAAAGCTTCATTTAAATTACTGAATAGCAGGTTCAAGTTATCTTACTCGATTCAGTGAGGTATCCACAGCCTGATACGTGCCTACCTACCCCAAAATGAGATGTGCATTCAATCATGCACTTTTGTAAGACGTATTTTATGCTTCCATATAATTTGTACAACTTATTGTCATTCGTACTGTCAGAAACAACAGAAAAACTGTTCAACTAAGAAAATAATTCATTTTCCCTTTATTCTGAGAGGGAGGAATACGAAGAAGAATATGAAAAAGGTGATAAGCATGTGTTACTGATTTTAAATATTAAAGGAATTTATTCAAGGACTTTGAAATGTCACGGACGTCAGGCTGTGAAATTATTATTTTGATACTATATACAGTAAAATATAAGGGTGCATTAGTGCCATGCTGTATGACATTTCCCAAGCAATTACTTCCCCACATTCTATGTCAATTGGGCAACATTTCGCAAAGCGCCATTTACAGGTTTTTGTTTCTTTTGTGTGTTTCTAAATGAGAAAGCTATTAATAGCTTTAACTCCCCAAGTCCATAACAATCAAATGCATTACAGGTCTTTATTAAATGTATACTTTCTTAAGTGTATAGCAGTCTAAGGTTTTATGTATTTCCCAATTTGTTTCCTCAAAGTTTTCAGCCACTAATATTAAAAAGAAAATACAAGTAGGAGGTCTTTTTTGAACACATACTGGACAATAGAGAAAAGTGGAAAGCTGACTTATATCGAATTTAAGATACATTTCCTGAGGAAAAATGCTTTCACTGCTCACAGTGATGCTGTTTCAGGAAATGTAAAAATGAATGAAGAGGTTAAAAAAAAAAGAACAGAAAGTTCTCCCTGACAGGATCTGCCTTAGTAAGGTGGAGAGGAGGCGCAGGCAGACTTTGAACCAACAGTCCTTTAAACAGACACAGCACAGGACAAATCCTAACCTCACCACCACCCCAGTGAAGACCAGTTGATGCCCATCCCCTCAGCGAAGCATCCCTTGACGAGCCCCCGCAGCACCCAGCCCCGCACAGCCACCGACCCCCCCCAGGGCCCAGCCCACCCCAGTTAGCCTGTGATCCCCTTAGGTAACCTATAGACGTGGCCACGCATGGATCTGAGTTTCTTGGGCACCGTGACATCTCCGTGCTTCAGTCTGCAGCTTCTGCTTCCCAGGCCGCCGGGATTTTTCAGCCCAGTGGTTTTGTTACGCCTGAGCTCCTATGAGGTGTTTCCTCGACGCCTTGCTCTCCTATTTATGGATTTAATTGAGTAATACAGGAAAAAAATTTAGACTTATGATAAGCTATTTGCAAATAGCATACGCGCTCTTTTATTGTGCAGTTGTATAATTTATTATGGAAGTGATTAATATATTCAATATGCATTTCCTCCTAATGACTACTTAGTAATTGATTCATAACACTATCACGGTATTTTCCTGCAAAATGCGAGAGGAACGGTGGGAAAATTGACTATTGCAGCTGAGGTCTGTAACATGTAATCAGTTAGAACTGCTTTGCCTTCCACTTAGGCAATAAGCAAACACAATATTGCGTAGTAAGTCATGCCTGCTGTGTTGCTAAGGCACTATACTAATGACTATGCTTAACATACGCGTAAATTATTACACCCTAGCTCCGATCCTGCAGTGCCTTATTACAATTTCCAATTTTTAAGTACAAGTGGAAAAAGTACAAATTAAAGGAAATGCTTTACACAAAAACACGGACTTTGTTAAAAAAACAAAACCATAAAACAGCAAAAAAACTTAAAATGCTACCACTTTTTATAATTTATGTAAAATACACAGAATGCAATAGAATAATAATTCAGGTACCTACTAGCAGCATTTAATAGTAGCTTTTAGGCTGGGACCCTACTGTCCTAGCTACAACCGATGTGTGCAAGCCCTCATAGTCCCTACTCCAACATTTGCTTCCAGAAGATGATCTTAAGATTAAAAATACCCCCCACACAAACATTTGCAGTGAACGCAGAGTAGCAAATAAATATAAGGATGTATTTCAGTTGCTCAGCTGGAGCTGTTACCTTCTCCTGTTGCTTCACCTGCCCAGATTTCACTGAAAGAAAAGTTAGAGGTGGGAAACTGCAGTCGAGGTCTGACCGGCGCTTTTTAGGTTGAGAACAGCCTGTTCTACCCTTCAGTACTTATATTAATAATA
Source organism: Harpia harpyja (assembly GCF_026419915.1). Lineage (NCBI taxonomy): Eukaryota > Metazoa > Chordata > Aves > Accipitriformes > Accipitridae > Harpia > Harpia harpyja. The sequence goes on from NC_068947.1 coordinate 6,929,206, forward strand.
CTGCAGCTTACCACTAAAAGCATTCCCTCCGTCTTTAACTTTGATCTCCTCCACGCTGTAATTAATAAAGTTCAGGGCAGGGTTTATTAATGTTCATAACAACTGTCTAGAGTAGTGAGGCAACCAAAGAGAGAGTGACCACAGAGGAAAGAAGCAGGGAAGACTTCACCACTCTTCTGAGCAAAATGAAACCAAATCAAACCCCCGCTCATCCCCTGCCTCACTCAATCAGTTCAGGCACACAAAAAAAAGGAACGTTCAAAAAGAAAAATCTACCTTGTCACTTTTATTAAAATGAAGTTTTGATGCCAAACAAAGGTATGTTAAATGCAATAAAAATGAGGCCTGAGAGGATAGGCACTTGGGAGATCAACGCGTGAATGAAAGACTGAGAGTCATGTGCTGCATCCAAATGAGGAGGAACATCATGCATAATGCATCTGTTACCCTTCCATAAAAGCAGATGATAATTGCTTAAAAAATTGCAAAGCTTTCTTCTTACGTAACGGGCAAGTAAACTATTTGTTTCAGTTTATGACTAACGAGGTTTTCTGAAAGATGGAAAACCAGTCAAATCCACAGATTGTGTGGAAAAATCAATTCCTAAACATCATCATGTGAAAGATGAAAAGGAAACCAGACCACCTCTTCCAGTTGACATCTACAGATTATTCTGGAAATAATCTGAAGTAGTAGAAACAATGGGTGTGTCCTCAAACTGTGATTTGTAGACTCATAGTACAGCTCTTCCCACAAGGAAAGTGTGACTTCATAGCACTTGAAACAAAACCCATTGGTTTTAGACATGCAAGACCACTCAGTTTGCAGGAGGTTTCTGTCTGTACATGCAACTGCTTTTATAAAAATCTTAGACCGAGTTATTGATACATACAGGGTGCTATTGATGTACTGCAAAAACCATTAATACTGCTCATTTCTTTGCATCTTAACTTCAAACTAGAATGCAATTCAGTTAAATACATGCTCATATGTGATCATTATCTTGCTGCAGTATGGAATCCTTTGAGAAACAGGGAAAAATGCAAGAGCAATAAAGCTAATTACTCCTATGAAGGAACAGTAACAGCACAGTACACCTACTTGTTCAGGAAGCAAACAACAATACAAATTAAAGTGAGGTTGTTTTCAATTATTTTGCCTCTCAAATGTGTTATTGTCCTGGTTTTGGCTGGGATAGAGTTAATTTTCTTGCTAGTAGCTGGTATAGTGTTATGTTTTGAGTTCAGATGAGAAGAATGCTGATAACACACTGATGTTTTCAGTTGTTGTTAAGTAATGTTTAGGCCAAGTCAAGGATTTTTCAGCTTCTCATGCCCAGCCAGCAAGAAGGCTGGAGGGGCACAAGAATTTGGGAGGGGACACAGCCAGGGCAGCTGGCCCAAACTGGCCAAAGGGGTATTCCATACCATGTGACATCATGCCCAGTATGTAAACTGGGGGGAGTGGGGCTGAGGCGATCCCTGCTCAGGAACTAACTGGGCATCAGTTGGTGAGCGGTGAGCAATTGCACTGTGCATCGCTTGTATATTCCAATCCTTTTATTATTGTCATTTTATTATTGTTATCATTATCATTATTAGTTTCTTCCTTTCTGTTCTATTAAACTGTTCTTATCTCAACCCTCAAGTTTTACCCTCTTCCTTCCGATTCTCTCCCCCATCCCACTGCTGGGGGGGGGCGGGGAGTGAGTGAGCGACTGCGCGACTGCATGGTGCTTGGTTGCTGGCTGGGGTTAAACCACAACAGTTACATATTTAACCACACAAATACATGTGTTATACCATATAAGCTAAACTAAAAAATACAAAATAATGTTGAAAGTGTTCTCAAAATCTCCAGAAAGGACAAACAACAGAGACATTACAAAGTAACTTCAACCAAATATTTATCCAGAAAAGACGATGAAATACTGAGTTGATTGGTGAGTCAATACAATGGATGAGGACTAATGAAATGACATATTTTCAGTTAAAGTTCAGTAGTTTATTTCTCTGACAACAGAAGAAAGGCAATTGTTTCTCTAACAACAGAAAACCACATTTGTATTTACTGGAAGAGGTAAAGAAACTATCTTTTGGTCAAACATGCAGCAAAACACCAGGAACCAAATGTTCTCCAGAACTTTCAGTTATTACAATAAAGTAAAAATTAGCTTCTGATGGGGAAAGAAAAGAAAAAAGGGGGGGCAGGGGGGAATACTTATTATGCACCAACACACAGAAGAACAGAGCAGCTATCCTGAAGATGGAAAGCACATGAATGTATCTGGTGATGATCAACAGATTTCCTTTAATGGAAGGTCTCTAGGGAATGGCAAAAAGCAGAAGTTGGCTGATGAAATGAAGTCATCTTCAGCAGGAGACCTATATAAAGCATAAAACAGCCTTTATACTATTGAAAACTAAGTATGACTAATGATAGCAATGAAAGATTTCCTCTGTGTGCTTTCTGCTGTTCTGATCATGAAATTTGTTTCCTACTTTGTAGTAAACAATCTGATTTTGGCAATAGATGTCTCTAAATGTCACTCCTGTAGGTGTTTATCATAAGTGCCTCTTAAAACTAAGATGGGCATCATAAACTGTCCTTAAGTGTTAAGGTCACGTACGTGCTCAAAATTTGTATATACAATTCTAACCACACAATATCCAACTTTCTATTATTGTCAAGTGTTGTTTGTTTAAAGGTACAGGCCTTCATTTTACATTGTAGAATACATCCTTCATTTTAATTGAGTTCACCAGGAGTTAAGGGTTCTCCATGACTTTAAAGATGAAGCGCAATTCACATAGGAAGTTAGTTACGCATCCCTGCCTGTGCAGCTCTAGCGGATTGCACAACAGTCCCCAACACGCTAAGCAGCTGCACAAACTCCTCCGGCACCGCGTGCTTCCCACCTTGGAAAAGGCTCGCTGCCCACTTTCAAGAGCACTTCAACATGTTTTCACCGGAATGTTTTTGTCACAATGCATGGACAAGCAGCAGGAGAATCTAAATGCATTCTCTGCCATCACGATCATTTAACACACACACACAAAACGGAATGAAAAGGGGGATACTGCTTGCTTTTCTCTGCTGGCTATTTCTTGAAAACCACCACAAGATTTGTGTCCTTCTGTTGTTTTTCTTTTTTTCCCCTAGTCTCTTGCTGTTTCTAAAAGTGTGTATATATTTGCTTCCATAGCTTAGGAATAGACAGTTATCCTATTGTTTCTCAACTCCTGATAAAGGTTTTCCACACTGGGGAGTTGTAGGTGTTTCTTTTCTTTTATAGACAGAGCACTTTGAAAATATGCCCTTTGCATAGTAAGGCTTTTTGGCTCTTAAGCCACAGAATTGGACATCAAGTTGTCAAATGGTATAAAATAAACTTTATGGCAAATGTGCCAGTTCACAGAGTAGGGAACCTGCCAGAAAACTATTTCCTAATCCTTTTGGAAGGATTCTCTGAAACTAAATATTCCTGGCCACTGAGTTTGCAGAAGGGAGAAAAGGGGCTCTAATCTTCCACTCTGAATCATTAGGTATATGAAGTTCAGGTTTTCTTGGGAAGGAAATAAAAAAAGCCCTAGTACTGTAAACAGAATATCCTCAGGATGTATTTTTGAAACACCTCCAGCAGTGTCATTTCAGGTGGTTAGAGCCACTGAAGTTAAATAAAAGGCCCACAATAAGTGCAATTGTTCCTACCTTGGATTTAAAAAGGTGAAATATTCAATGTGTTTGTCAAAACAATTGAAGTCTCTTTTCTCACTCTTTTCTGTATGAAGGAGCATGATGTCACTCTGCAAAGAAAAGGAAATCCTAAAAAAATCAACAAAAAAAATTGTAACCTAAAGCTTCTGATGCTGGAAGAACTTCGATGGAAACCTATTTTTTTTATCCCTCTAAATTTTGGAAGATTAGCAAGAAAATGAGAAGAAAGAAGTGTTTATTCCAGCAAAGCATGTAACATCACACATCCAGCATTCTTTTTGCTACGACAGAGTACTTGCACGAAAAGAAACCAATATCTTCATATCTGGTTAGGAGAAAGAAATATTATTAAAAACCTATTTTTCCCTAACAAATATGCAGATCCTTTGGGCAAAACTAGCTAGAAATTCAAACCTTAAGTCAAGAATTCAACAGACATATTAAAATCAAGTCCCCAAACCACACTTTTTATGGATAAAGGAATTTTGACAGTCTACAGTTTGAAATAGAATTAAATTTCTTCTCTCCCAACCCCATCTTGTCAGCTCTCCTTCCATTTTTATAATGCATTAGAAGTAGTTCTCAGGAAGATTGAGACTTTGCAACAATTCTCTTAAGTTTACTTGGAAGATTCCTTTATTACCTTACTAAGTAATAATCTTGAACATGACATCTGAATTTAGAAAGTAGCAACGTCAAAATATTCTGGAAGTCTAAAAATCTGTAAACAAAAAATGCATTTCTTCTTATTCTTCATTGTTTCCATTCATCAAGTTTACTCCTGAATTTGATGCCAACCCTTTTTACCATCTTAAATTCCAACACTGTCACTAAAATCCTTTGATTCAGAATCTTAGAAATGAAAACTCATCATGAGCTAGCCAAATTAACTGATTTATGTAACACATCAAAATTGGCAAAAAATATAAAGAAAAGCACTGGAATATCCTTATTGTCCATCAATGAATACTAAATAAGAAAGACAAAGAAACTAAACAAAAATAAAATTTGGCAACAGTTAAGGCCTGGCATTTAAAAAAAAAACCAATGTGATAACTCCACCTTAGTACAAGAAATATTATTTCTGCACTTATGTGAAAAGAAATAAGGAAGACAGAAATAGCAAATAAATGAGAAGAAATTAGACATGAAGACCGAAATAGTCACAGACACTGAGTAACAAAACCATTTGTTTTTTTCTGATAACGTTCTGCTTCAGACACCAGCCCCCTGAGCAGGTGTTAACGACACTTCCCAACTTCAAGGCTGGATTTCACACAGGGCACTGGTTCAACAGTACTAACTGGGGGCCATATAAGCCTGCACTTATGCTGCCTTGTGACAAGTGTATAGAGAGGCTGGACAAGAGAAGTATAAGAGGAATCTTCCATTCCTGACATTCTCAAATAATGCTATTCCCTCACCCTTGAAAAGGAGGGGTGGTAGTCTCCAGTTTTGATCAATAAGTGCAAAACCTTCCACCTGCACCTTGATATGACAGGGCTGAAAGCACTAGTGCAAGAACAAAACCCCAGTGCTCTACATGATTTCAAACAAAAAGACACTGCCTGTCCTAAAAAAAAAATGTTATGACTACATGTATAGCAAGTAGGAGAGATGCAGCAAAAACTAGGGGAAGGTGGAAGCATACTAATCATTAGTACTAACGATGATGATCGGTCTGAACACAACTCCAACGTGTTTTCTATAAATATCATGATTAAGTCTGATGGGTGGACACAAAGGGAATTACAAAGTCAGGAGTTACAGCAATATTTAAGAGTGCTCCTCTACAGGAAAGTGGTAAATGGAGGGTTCTGCCGTTTGGCTGTGCCCAGTGAGATGCTGACAGCTGCAAATGGGGTGACATAAGGTGTGAGGGAAAACAGACCTTCCAGGAAATATAGGAATACATTGTCCAGCTTAGATAAAGAACGGAATTAATCCAGTTGTCAGAAACACAGATGTTATCAGTGATGAAACTGAAAGATACCCAATGACATATCATAAATTATAGAACTGGGTTTTGGTTTGGGTTGTTTGGGGGCTTATTGGGTTTTTTTGTTTGCTTGGTGGTTTTTTTTTCATTAACACATTGCTAAATACTTACTTTGAGAGGTCCTTTGATATAAAGATCAATATACATGAGAATCTACGAATGCAATCACGGGTAATTAGTAAATAGTGGTTGAGAAAAATTTTAAAAGCATGTATAACACAGGGGAGTGAAAAGCAGGTTTTATAATGGAACAGTGGGTTTCAACTTTGCAAAAGCCCAGATCCTAAAAATGTCTTCTCAGAAGTACATGCTTGCAAATATCCAGAGCTTTCTGCTTGATACGTGCTTCTTCCCCAAACTGTAACCAATGAGTTTTAAAAGCGATGCTAATCTTTCTGTGAGTCATTTTATTCCTACTGACAGGTGGGAACAGCAACCCAAAATGCCTCCTAGAATGGACAAAGCATGAAGTGTCCAATGTTAAGAAAAGCAAAGTCACAGACCCTTAAAGCCAAATAAAAGAATTAAGAAAACAGTCCCTAAAATTTTAGGATCGACATGAAAATAAAAGGAGTAAAAAGGCTCATCATATTTCATAGGCCCCTTTCAAAAATGTTTATTTTTTATTAAGAGATGCATTAAGTCATCATCAGTATTCACAACATCAGGGTTAACAGATTTCTCTGTTCTTCTGCCATGTACAATTACTAAACAAAAAAGTACAGTCTATGCTGAAGCCTACTACCTCCTTACGGCATCAAAAGAAGTTCCCTTTCCCTATTTGACAGCTGCTGCTAAGCTAAATCTGTGCTTCTGTAGATCCTGAGTTATATACTGTAATCCCAAAGTCAACATTTTTCCTTATAAATTCAGCAGCTGGAAAATCAATTTATCAATCAACTATTAAACCCCTGTTACTTCACATATGTATTTTGAACAGCTATTTAAGAGGTGAGCCAAAAATGTGTTACTGCTAAATATTTCCCTGGACAGTTTATATTTCAAAGTACCTATTACATTATATAAGGAATACATAATCTGCTTGCAGTTTTTCAGATTCAGAAACCTTGCCTGAGTTTCAAATAGCTGCATGGAGATTGTTTGCTCCCCTTTACCCACTTTTTAGGCCACAAGTATGATGACCTGAAAGCTACCAAGCACTGCTGTCCTGAGCCAGGTGAATTCCCAGCCACCTGCAATGCCTGCAATTAATTCTAGTGACATGAACTAAAGTGATTTTAATTATCACACAGAAAGTAAATACAGGACCAAATGCCTGTGAAGCACATAAAATAAGCTGCTGGAGACTTCAACCCATGTTAATGTGTTCTTCTGTTAGGAATACACTGCGCAGGTAATAAACAGAGCGCACTACTCAAAAGGTACAGAGGGCTAAATTAAAAGACAAACTTGAGCTCAAGATAAATCTGACCAAGGTTACAAATACCGCACAAGACTTGGAGATCAAGAAGTAAGAAGAAGCATCAGAGATCTGACAAAATTGGGGAAGGAAAACACCAACTTCAGATCCTTACTAGCTGCAATAAATCTTATTCTAATAGACTTCATCATCTTGTTTCATAAAATTCATGGTGATTTAATCCATTCTCCACGCTGCCTCATTCTGCCTATGCTATGGCGCGGTGATTTACACTACACTTTCAACTGCAAGTACAAAACCTGTGAAAACCTTGTCCATCCCAATATAATCCAAATGAACATTTCCTCCACTGTTACTGAGGAACTACTAAGGAAAAATGCCCAAGGCAATGTCACAGCGCCTTTCTAATACATCTGACATTTTGGTAATTCAACATGATAACGAACAATACTTAGCTTGTAAGCAAGTCCCATACTCCTCACCTCTCAGGCTGATAAAGCAATGCTCTCCTGTCAGCAACAGTTTCTGTCCGGGAGCCCCATCCACATTTTTGCCAGATTTCACCTGAAGACATTTCCATAGAGATTGATTTACTTATTATTTATTTTTAAAGCAGTACCTTCAGTGGCCAGGATCTATCACAACATTATGTGCAACTGCAGGGTAACACTAAGTCTGGAAAGCTTAATACAATCACAATATATCCTTCGCTGAAAACACCAGTCTGGAAAACTTGGGTGAATTAATGTTGAGGAGGCAACCCAGAGGCTTTGACTGTAAGGAAAGCAGACCACTAACTGTATATTGTTTTAACACAGCAGTCAGTCTTCCATTCTTTTCTTATAAGACTTTAGTCAGCAACCCTCAGAAAAAAGTTTTGATAGATTTGGTTAGTGTGTAAAATAGAGGTAGAAGATTAGAGAGATTAGTTTACTAAGCAAAACTAAGTTATGGGCAAGAAGAGAAAAGACCATGGCACCCAAAGGATAGCCCCTGCTAAATTCTGAGATGCAGCATGAACACAAAGTATTTCAGCAACATGGAGAAATAAATACATGATGGAACATGATGATGTATACACAACCATGTACCTCAGTTCCAAGTCCTTCAGTCCACAAAGGACCACGTACAGAAAAAGATTAGTCTGAACTGTACTTACAGATAAGACCCCCAGATCTGTCCACAATTTCATTTTGATTTCATAGCACTCTCTCTTAAGAAAATGACCTCTCTTTCTGTGCTTCAGCTAGACTGCCGGTAACAGAGGCTGTACAAACAGCCGCCTACCTCTCAAGGAGATTGTGGGGAAACAACTATTTATTAGTATTTGTCGGGGGATTTGAGACCCCATAGTAATAAATACCATAGAAGATCAAAACATCAACAGTCATTCCAAATTACTTCAGAAAATCTGCCAGGGGAAAAAATAGGTACATTTCTGTTCCACTTAGCATTAATATATTTTGCAACTTTGTGCATAAAGATATACCTTCCAAAGACTAGCAAGGAGTAGGCACTGTGAAATTTCTGCAATTATGAACTGAAACTGCTCAAGAAGTTATTCTGTTATTTTGAGATCACTCACCCACATTAATATATGCAAAGAATTGGACAGTAGTTTCCATTTATATTATAGCCAGTAGCAAACTCAATATGAAAAACAAACAAAACCAAGGAATTCAAAACTCCCTGAATTTCATGATCACCATTATTTATATTCACTAGCCATATTCTGTGAAGTGCTATAGGCAGGTAGTTACATCTTAAGTACTTTAACCACAATAAAATAGTTGATTCTTGCCAAACTGGCAAAGTGGTGGTGTGCCACACAGGTGGCAAAGAAAGTCTAATAAAAAATAATAAAAATAAAATTAAAAAACCCAGCAGCGACGGTACTCAACTGCATCCATATATTATACCCAGTTATTATCCACCAGAGAGGTAAAACAGGCTAAGTGACACAAGCACTTACTGCATTCCCAGACAGGAGTCCCTTTGCTCTGCGATTAATAACTTTAATATTTATGATGGGTATCCTATTGTTCTGCCCATCCTTACATTAACAACTCCATAAAACAGGTCCTGGAATGCCAGCTGGGAACATTTTTATTTTTGCTTACGAGTCTCCTGCAGAAGGAGACTAGCCTTGCTGCAGGCTGTCCCTGATGGTAAGGCTCCAGGACTGGATGAAGTGGTAGCACCAGAGGAGCAGGTACCTGCTCATCAGACTAATGTTATGTGGGTGCCACTTGTGTTTAATGGAGAGCCAGAGGAGCAATTCCTGCCATATTTCATTCCTACTGACTTCAGTGAATTTTCAAAAAGGACTAAATCTAGACTTAGTCTGCAGCTGCATCTTAAGACTCCAGTACTAAGACAGAAAAGATGACAAATAACCCCCCTGCCCTATCTGTTGATGAGACACCACAAGCTTAAGGGGGTTTTATTGCAGATCAAACCCACAGATCTTCAGTTTATGCCCAGCTTATATAACTGATGTCCTTTAAAATACGTATTTTTCAAAACCTCTCTAGAGACAGACAGTCTCAAACCATCGGGGAAAGGAGGGAGGAGGGGGGGACAGGTTATGGGGAGACAAGTATAGCCACATTACCTGGATTGAATTGGAGGTTATTGCATTCCTTAAGTTACGTGAAGTGGCTGGCGAACAAAGCAACCTGCAGCACCATCCACTCAAACATCCTCTCCCTGCCTTTGGCGTTTCCATCGGTTTTAAGGCTTGCTGCACAGCGTATTACATGTTCTAAATAAATATTAGGACAGTTTGATGAAAGGAAAATAAATCTCTCCATATGGTATAGTTAGAAGCATGGTTACTCACAAGATTTCAGGTTAGACAAGGTATAATAAAATAAGCAATAGAAAATAACAAGGGGAAAGAAGTAGATAGTCAGCTTTAAATTTTCATCTTCAGCGATTCATCCGTTCATTCCAACTACCTCTTTAGTTAAACATAATCTGTTCAATGCTCTAACAGTATCTAATCAAAGTTGCTTTGCCTTATTATTATCAAAGCAGGGAAGAAAGAAAGAAGAAGAAGAATGATGGGGCAGTCAGGGCAGATTATTTACTCCTGTAGATAAACTTGGAACCCAGGTGAGACAATAAATTTCAAACGGACCAGAAATAAACAGAAGGAAGAGGCTGGAAAGCTTTCTCCTGCTAATGGAAGAAAATTAGCAGGAGCCCCTGTGGGCAGGGGTCCCTTTTGGGGAGCTGTGGATGAGGCAGCCCATGCCCCATGGGACTGGCACCGCTGGCTGCAGGGGGGTTACTTCAGCACAGCATGGTTTGGCTGTGCCAGAAATGCAGATGTTGCCTGTGCACAATGGCAAGGGGCACCCTTCCCAAGCCCTGCACTGCTGCTTCTGCTACGAGGGCAGGAGCTGTAAAAAAAAAAGGGATGAGTCACTTATACAGGGCACACAAAATAAATCACATGCTGCTGCATAAAGGCAGGAGTGTGAGTGGATATGAGAATGCAGTTATTTCAGGCTACCACCAACCTGGATTGATTTAGAAGCAATAACTCAGAGGTTAAAAAAATAAAATACAATACAATTTATGACTAGTCCCTTAAATGAGAACAGCTAGACAAATACACACATACAAAGAATGAAATTTATTAAGAAGTTAAATTACATTAATTTCTATTAAGCGCAGTACCTTTTTTTTTTTTTTTTAAATATACAAAGTGCTTTTGGGATTCAAGCCTCCAAAACTTTTTGCCCTTTCAGAGCCTCTGTCCAGTTCAGCAGCAAGGCTGCTCAAAGTTTGCTGATTTTCCTTCTTATCAAAACAGAAACCAGAACATGCTTTTTTTTTTCTCTCTCTCTCTCTCTTTCTTCTTCCCTCCTAATTCTTCTCTTTCCCTATCTCTACTGGAAAAAAAAAATTAAAAAAAAAAAAAATTGCTACTACTTTTTACCAATATGCAAAAACGTTCTTTTTTTAAAGACTTGCAGTGTTAGGTTTACAGTTGGACTCTGATCTTAAAGGTCTTTTCCAACCAAAATGATTCTATGGTTAAGTTCTTCAAATACTTTGCTAAATCATGACCAGAGGACCCTCAAATGAGGAAACTTTGTCTCTTAAACCATGAAGCCTCTTTTTCCATGAAACAAGAATGTCAAGGTTCACTTAATGCAAATCAATACACAGATATTAGTAGTACCAATGTTTTTTCCTATAATATATTCAATTACTCTTTCTTATTACCCAATGCATGTTTCCCTCTCCAAATGAATTTATAATTAAACTTGCTGTATCATGTCACTCCACCATCTGAGAACACATAACTATATTCTTAGATAACCCTTTCTGATACCTATGGTTAAGTGGGCTGAAACCACGACACTCCATGTCTCTGGTCTTCTGTGTCTTCACCTTTCATCCCTCAGTACCACGTCATGCCCTTCAGTTTCTCCATCCACCTCGCCGCTGGGTCTTGTCCCGGTGCTCCCTTCTCAGTGCCCTCCCCAGGGGAGTGCAGAGATGCTGCCTGGCACAGCAGCAAGTACCTCTGAATCCAGGGATAGGCAGTAACTGCTGTCTGCAGGCTCCTATAGGGCAGGAAACCTCCTCAAGAAGAAGGATGGGTCTCGCAGGTAGCACACACTTCTCTGGTGTCTCTTAGTGCACACTCTGCAACATCTAATACAATGGCCCTGCTCCCTTTCAGTACTTTCACCTGTTAAGGAATGTGAAGAAAGGCTATTCAAAAGCTGTTATGTATTTTTCATAGCATCAACAGGTGGTGATGTAATGTGAACGCTGAGAGAGTTATTTTCAGTATTTCTTCTGTGTTACAACTAATGAATTGCATATTTACCTATAAAATAGGTAACACATGGTTGCCCTTACCCAGGGACTTTTTTGGTCCAATTTTATCGTACAGTTCACCAACTGAGGGATTAAAGAATACATTGGAGTAGAACAGCAAGTCATGAATAAAACAGGATTTTACAAGAAGTTTTTTATTGGAAGGGGTTTTTTTATTTTTTTAATCTGAAATGCTGTGAGGGGTTGTTACGGGGGCTTTCTGCAGCCTCTGGAGTTAACTCCTTTTGTTCTATATACATATACAAATCAAAAATATCTTTTCAGAAAAAAAAGTCCGTATGAAAGTACTCTGGTGAATGAAATAAAGTGCTCCAGTTGAAATGCAAATTTTTTTATCTAATCACCTCCACATAACCTTATACATGTGCTGCTGTTAAAAGGAAAACCTAGCTGGAGCACTACAATTCAGCCCAGAGAAACTGTATCAGCAGAAACACAATTCTGGAGAACATAAATTTACAGCTAAAGTTAATGACCTTCCTAGAATATATCAAGAAACCAACATAAAGAAGGCAGCAATATATTTTCTGCTATTCTTGGTAGTTTAAGTGTTTAAATCAATTCTTCACTTATTGTTAGGTATTTCTCCTCCAAAACACTACACAAAAAGAGAAAATTAACCATATACATAAGGGTTTAACTAATTGACTTTAAAAAAAAAAGCAGTCCCTCTAGACTATCTGGCAGATAAGTGTTGAGAGAAATACATTACTTAAGACAATTAGTGAAAGGTTCAAAAGTTCATTCCTGCTTGGAAACTGCATTTAGTAGCCTCCAAATCTTTTCTTTTCCATCAAAATTGGAAGGTTTAAAAATCCATCCCTTAGTGATTTCCCGTAAAGATGCTAAGGCTGCACCTCAGCTCGGCAGGGCTGAGCTGAGCACGTTCCCCCTCCGCCACGTCCCTGCCTGTGTGCTGGGGGAAGGTGCAACCCCTCGCAAACACCCCCCAGCTGCTGCTTGCAAGTCTGCCACGGCCGCTGTCCCCGTGGAGGGGACCGTGGACCTTGGGGCAGCAGTGGCTGTTGACAGACCTCAGGGGTCCCAGCACCTCAAGGGTCCCCAGAGGATCGGGGTGCCCTGACCAAGAGTGGCCCCTGGTGCTCAGCTGCCCTAGAGGTGAGCCTCAGCCACCTCCTCTCTGCTGTCCAAAACAACATAGCTAAAATGAGAAGCAACAGTATTTTAATCCTTCCTTTCCCCAGGATCCAGAAAGAAATAGGTGGGAAAATAGGATGGTAAACACAGGAAATATGGCTGAAACCATGACCTGACCACAGTGCAGCCTGGGTGCTATTTTAGTCAATCCTTGCACACATTTCTGTGCCTGCATGAGCACTCTTCCCCCAGCAATGAATTCCATCACCTACTAGTTTCAATAAAGATAGTGGAAACAGATAGCACTCTGTTTGAAGAAGACCAGTTACATTTACAGGTTTTCAGATAAGAATAGTCATATATACACATTTATTATTGCATAGGGTTGCATTCAGTAGTCACATTAAAAAGTACACCAGTAAGATAAAGGGCATGATGATAATTCTTATTTTAATTTTAAGAGTTCCAGAAACACATGGGATGGAGTGCTTAAAAAGTGCTTTTGCAAATGAAGGCACGAAGACAGATTCCATAAAACACCACAAAGGCATTCAAGACACTTAATACTTCAGAGGTCTGAGCATTAGCTTCCATTTCAAAGTGAAAGTTTTGCAAGTAATCTCTTAGCAACATTTGTAAATCCCATTGGGCATCTTCCCAAATTCCTTGTAAAATTTTGAACAAGTGTGCTTATAGCCAGGAACTTTTGTTTGAGCAAAGTATTTCTGGCACCTAAAAAAGGCACTTTGCTGAGTGGAATCTACAACAGCATCTAGAATCTACTTCTCATTGATTTCTTTAAGTGCTTAAGCATAGCTTTAAAGTTTCAGTGGTATTGTTTTCCCTTTATTGCCCATGGATGCAAAAGCAGGACCTTTAAAGATGATCCATGCAGACTATAGCAGCAGTTCTGTATTGTATTAAGTACATGAATCAAAGTACATTGAAAATATATAGATATACCTTTACACTTCATTTCATGATGTTTAGCACTTGTTATTCAAGAAACACACAAATTACAGGAGTAAAAAGATAGATAGCACAAATATCCCTGTACTAAAGAGATTACAAACATGAATTCTGCATGGAAATCCACATACATAAAGTTTTCGATGTAAGCCAATCTTGCAGTGATGATGTTGAAAAGACAGAAAGTTACACTCAGACATGACACTGGGGGGGCAGTGAAAATATAATAATAAATGCCTGTATGACTTTTGGGGAGAAAAGGGAAGAAAGGAAGCATACCAAGCATTTCTCAAGACTGTTCTCAATAGCACACAATTAAAACAAGTTGTCCCAATGGCTGCTCTTTCCATGGTTCGGTTTATGTATCACAGAGCACTCGGAGAAAGTGAACTCGAGTCAACTGGACAAAAATAGATAGGGCATCTTCCAAGAGCATGCCAAATGCTCTCCATTCCCAATTAGGTGTGTTCAGTGCAGCCTAGAGCTAGTCCAAAGGAAAGCCCCTCAACGTGTTGTCCTACAGCACAGATGTGGGGTCCTCAGCACCCGGCGTCTTGCCCTACAGATCTGCTCCTGCTGGGCTGCCCTTTGCGCTAAGGTAGGCATTGCCTAACATCACTGTCATGGCAAGGAAAGAAGATAGTTCGCACATTTTAATGGGAAATCCATTGTTAAAATCCTCTAAACTTCATAAGCAATCTGTAACAAGCATTTCACGAGGAAAGGAACTGTTCTGTCCATACCTCCAAAGGAAGTTAAAATGTTGGCTTCAGCAGTCCATTAATAGAAACGATTGCAGATGTCTATCTTTCCTGCTAAAATTAAAATGCTTTATGCTTACTCCTAGTTCTATTATTTTCCATCTTAAACATTGTCTCTCTAATCCTGAATTGTTCTATCTCTCGGTATCCTAATAGTGGCTCACATATTCTCTGCTACACATTTTCTCCTCAAGGTCCAGGATTTTCTTATCTGGCGCTTAAAACTGTTTAACCAATTTAACTACTTTTCATAGTAGCAGCACATCAATAAACTGAAGAATATTGTTTTTCAGGTTCCTACTGAGAAGATAAAACTCAGCAGTCTCCTAATGCAGCAGAGATAAAATACGCAGTATCATTCAGGTCAGAATGATGCAGAGAAAAATTGTATTTGATGCCCTTCACAAACTCCAAGAAGTTACTGCCCAAGGCCTCACACCCACGTGTGTGGTCCCTGTTAGCAAGGGCACGGTCAGAAGACCATCGGTCATCAGGAGGCAGCGTCTGCTAGGAAGCCTGCAGTCAATATTGGAAAAGTTGAGTACTTTGGACTTTCTGCAAACTGCCTGACAGGGTATCATCATGGTCATCCAGATTATAGGCCTACGTGACTCAGGGAAGTCACAAAGACAAGGACTCATTTTAGCCATAATGGCAAGATGGCTTAGCTCAGAATGAAGGTCTAAATATAGGTGGGGGGGTGGAAAAAGTCTACTTAGATACTAATTCAACCCAGGAATTCAACCCATAAAAATCACTTATGAAAAAATGACAGGGGGAGAAAAGTAAAAGGCCAGGAAGTTGTTGGGTGGATGATGTTTATATCCAGCTCCCTTGAGAAGCTCAGGCAATTTTAATAGCAGCCAGGCATTTCAGAAACAGCCGTTTTAAAAGGAAGAAGCCTATAAACTTAGCCTGAATTTATAGCAGACTCCTGGACTAAGATGATTTCATTTAACCAAGTCTATGGAACAGCCTCTTACAGGTCTACCTTGTCAGTTATCTTAAGTTTGAAAGACAACTGTAAATATATTGCAAAGAGTAACATTGCCATTAGTCCTGCCTGATATTATATATCTAGGCATCACTACCCCAGTCTACTAGCCAAACACCATTTGTATCCTCACGTTTTGGGTATAAAGATGTGAAAAGTATCTTTTTTCTGCCAGAGCTTATCCATTAGGGTTTCTGTGATGTTAATTGCTGAAGCCACCACACTGCTCATGAAATAGAAACTGCTGTTTTCTAGAGGCTACCTCTTTCCCCAATAATGTAGAATTACTAAGAGACTGACAAAGCAAACTCCAGGGCGAGTGAAAATGAAGTGGATGGATGGGAGACTCACCAAGTCATCATGAAAATCTAAACTTAACAGAAGAAAAATATAATTTGAGAACTTACAGGGGTTGAAGCTTCATAAAAGGGAAGAATATAATCCTTCGAATTTTCTTTATTTAATAGAGAGCTCTCAAAATGTGGTTGGTTCGTTGTTGCAGCGTTGGGTTTGGTGTTTGGGTTTTTGGGGTGTTTTTTTTGTTTGTTTGTTTGGTTGGGTTTTTTTAACTGCAATTTACTACCTTTCAGTTTTTATTCCCATAAGATTGAGACCTTAAGAAATCAATATGCTTTGCCTAATGGATCAGAAGGAATGAAGGCATTCTAGTCAAACAGAAACAGGATTAAATAAAATAAAGCATGCATAATTAATAATAAATTTGTTTCAGGGTTTTATAATCATTTTTTATGTGGAAATAAAAGCTGTATAACAGGAATAATTTTCAGACATGCAAAATAATGAAAACAGCAAGGAGGAAAAATGAGAAATAATTTACTTAATATTATTGTTTATCAAGCTAATAACACTTATCTCTCTGGGGCACAATGAAGATGACTTAATGTTTATATAACTCACAGAAGCTGAAAGGTGCTATTTAAAGTAGCAGGTATTAAAATATACGTGTAGCTAATTCTTATTTTAATTTTCCATTTGCATGGTAATTTTTTTTACCACTCTTGTATTCAAAAATCATCACAAAAATTTTGAATTTGAATTAAAGGAAGATCATTTTGTTCGAAAGATGACTGCTGGCTATGCTCAGTTTGAATTGCCGTACAGCTAAACTGACCTATTCCACAAAAAGATGCCGAATAAGAAGCTAAGACATTTCTTGCTTGTTTGCTTACATAGACTGCAGCCATGCCCTACAGGTGTTCACTCCTTCATTCTGCTTCCAGGTTTTGGGTTTTCGTTTTTTCTTTTATAGGTACATAAACTCCTGTGGATGGGGTTGTGCCCTGAGGCACTAAGAAAACTGCCTGGTAGCATAACCAAAATAATCTGTAACAGACTTTGGGGAGCTATTTTGGAGAGGGTGGGAGGAAAGCCAGCAGTTCCAGCTGCATGGAATATTCGCCCCAGAAAGCACACGCTCTGTCCATCTTCCGAGCCTTAGCACCAGGGAAGGCTGCAGAAGTCCTTGCCGTACAAAACTGCATTTACGTAATCTCACACTGACACTCTCCTAACTGTCAGTACATCAGACATGCAGATATATTTGGACAATGAATGAGCTGACAATATTTAATACCTTTGCATCTTATTCGTCATTTTCCAGACTACACCACCTTACTGATACACACTCCTCCAGTGCCAGTGTCATCCTGGTTCAACTTCCCAGGTCCTCCAGGTAACCCAGTTCTTCATGAATGATCACATAATTCTTCTTCCCACCAACAGTGCCTCCCTAGCTTTACACACCAGCAAACTGTGGTAGAGTTTACCTCCTAAGAAAAGTTTCTAAAACAAAAATATAACAAACAAACAAATAAAAACCAACAAACAAATAAAACCCAGAAACAGCCCCTCACAGCTTCTCTCTGCTTTCACAAGTTCCCACCACAGCACAATCTGCTGGAAATCCTCAGCTCAAGACATCGCACTAGTTTTGGTATGAGCTGCCTTTGGAAAACTTCTTTTGCACATTGATTCATTCTCTGTTTATCTCCTTACCTTTAATTTCTCTTTCCATCAGCATTTATTTCACAGCTTTGTTTCATGATGCTGTTTTGATGAGAGCAAAAGGTCTGCAGAAGGTTGTATCACTTTCCAGCTTTCCATCCCTCCTTTAAGCAAGGAAACTACATCCGCTACTTCTGGGTCGTATTTCCAGTGTTAGGTTACCTCTGGTTCCGCCATGCAAAATTGCTCTCACATCAGTGCAGCACACATCAAGAGAGTAAAACTTGGGAAGGGTTATCTGCCACTGCTGCAGAGCTGCTGGGTACCACCACACCTCTCCCCGGGCTGCAACAGGCTGCAGAGGCAGTCTGCTCAGTCCTGTAAGCTTTGACCCTTGCAGCAACCACATTGCTAAGGAGATAGCCTAAAAACATAGCCTGCCCTTTCTTGACTTCTGTTGGCATGACAATAACAAACATCTAAGACTACTGAATGGAATGGGTAGACTCTGTGAAAGTTATGCTGCAGGTCTGAGTCACCATCATACAACTGCATTGTCCACGATAAGCCAGATAAAGATACTCAGAATCAAGTCATGATTCACATTATTCACCGAAACCAAATAAAATCAGAACTGCCATAGAATGAGATAACCTTTAGTTTTAGGACACCATTGTAAATCGCAAAAGGAAGATCTCACTTTAGACAGAGTATTTCTAAATTTCCTGGCTCACAAAGTCTTTTCTATGCCAGTCAATTGTGGACTGAGAGAAGAGGGTACATGACTCATTTATCTTTATTTCTATAAACATAAAGTTCTAATTTTTTGAAAGATCTAAGAGTTAGCCAGACAGTGAGGTATATGTTTCATTATTAAAACTGATTTGCCTCACATTACCCATGAGAGCTAAGGGGAATTTAAGCTCCTACCTTGCAAAATAAAGCATCCCCATCACAGAAGTTGCTTTTCTTGTATTTACAACAGTGAAATATTAAGGCTTGCAAAAAAAACTCTGCCCATTTTACTTTTCATCACAGTTTACAAAATTAAATCACATTTTACAGTCTGGACACAGCAGTCCAGGACTGGGAAAAGGCAGGATATTAAATCTGCCAGGTCAGCCCAGGACTAATGGTAGTTCAGTAGGTCCATTCAGAAAACAGGGGATTGGAAATACACCACAGGAGAAATCCTAAGGAAGCAGAAGTCAAGATACTCCCATGGTGCTAGTTTGGGAATACGTGTATAAGTACAGGAAAAAATTGTCCACAATCCAGCTAAACATTTTTTTTACTTTCCTAGTGAATCAATTGACATAAACACAGAATTTCTGACCTGAAAGACAATCAAGAGAAAGTGGATTAAAAAAAAAAAAAAAAGAAAAAAAAAGCTTTTCCTTCTATGCAAACTAACATATCCAGACACAGGCTGAGTAACCAGCAATGCACATGGATGCCTAACAATGGCAGATAGGACTTTTATTCTTTTTCTTCCCAGCACAAGTTAGTCTAGTTAGCTTTCTGCAGAGAATAAGCCTGCAGAAATCACGACAGTCTAAGAGAACTCTTGGGGGTCAAACAGACAATGTTTGCATTAGAAGCAAAATAACTCAAAGTACAATCAAAATTACAAAGAAAGCTGCAGAAAGTACAAATACGTCCTGCAGTTTAAAAATGCCTTTTAACAGAGAATCAAAATGGATAAAAGAGAAGATGTGTTATTCTCTCTTCTGTCTCTTTGAGAATATAATAAAAAAAGTCAAGTACAAAAAACCCATTGGGAAACTCTGCACATTCAAAATTATTCTACTTCAAGTCACAATGTGTACTACAGAGGTGCTTAGCTTGATAAAGGTGAAATCTTGTCTCTAAAACTCTGCATGTTCTTCAGACCCAATCTTATTTTAAAGTAATAGACTGAAACTTAATCTCTGGATTCAGTCATGTAGAAAATAAGTTTGGACTACTAAAATTAGCAGCAAGTCTTCCCAGAGCTTAATGTTTTAAAGTATTTTAACAAAAGTTTTTCATATTGCATTTCAATGGAGTGAGAGCTCAATATTGTCCAATGTTGTTTTCTAATAAAAACCTGAAAGTCCATTCTTATCCATAAAAGAGTAAGTAAAAGGTTCACATGTTTTAATGCATTGTCCTAGACAACAGAAAGAATAATATGTAGCTTTTCCTTTCCTTTAGCCATAATACAACGAATGATATGAGTGGATTACTGTCGCTGAATGTGACACCAGAAAAAGCAAATAATGTTACCTAATAATCACGTTTTTTCCTTCTCCCAAAAGAAATAAAAATAATTGGAAAAAAAAAAAATCAGTGCTTGTACCTCAGTTTTTTTCTGAGGAAAGTTATTCTTCCCAGCTGCTTATAAAGGAGTTATGAGATCAGCCTAAAGATAATATAAAGCAACAATGTAAATTAAATATTCAAAGCATAACAATTGAGCTTAAAAACTTATCACTCATCCTTGCCATTAAGAAAAATAAGTGAAAAATCAGATGGCGGTTTAGTCCTTCTCCAGAAGGACACCATTTGTCAAGCTTGAAAAAGCTAATGAACATTTCCTCTCTAAAAAAATAATCTTTTTACATGTCTGTTAATTTAAAAAAGGAAAGTAGAAATAATAGAATGAAGGTATTATCATCACCAAAACAAAGGAAATACTGGAAATCTGGAAGGTATTTTTTGGGTGAACTTCCAGAGGGGCCTGTGCAGGAGCAGAAGTACCCCTCTGATTGTGCCTAACCTTGCATGGGGGCCTGAGCAGAGCTCACTTCCAGCCATACAGCTCCTCCTCGAGCATTGTTTTATGAAGCAGATGGAAGGCTGAAGCCTAATGAAACACAAACACATTGCCCAGCACCTATGTGAAGAGACCTTGCAATCAAATTTCCAAAAGCCATGGGAAATTGAGTCTAAGTAAAAATTCCAGGACTAGATCAATTATTTTTAAAACAATACTGCCTCTTTGGAGAAGACCAGAACACAGTTTTATGTCAAAGAATGAAACAAATCAAGTCATTCAGCATAAACCACTGACCAGGAGAAAAACAATTATTTATGCTCTATTATATACTACGTGGTAAATCTTTTGCATTATTTATAATACCTGCATTCATTATACCAGAAATTGCTTGCAATATTCAATATCACCGAAAGGTGGCATTTGTAATATCACAGAGTAGCACAATTTCATCATAAGCTTTGAGTAATCAAAAGCTTCTTACACAGATTTATTTTAATTATTTTTTACTGCTTGTGTACTGAAACTGACCTGGCCAAGTTGTCTAACCACACACAGCAGGTGACAGATAAACGGACACAGACCATAACTGTACATCCTTAGGGAGCCTCAAAGACATAAGAGTATATGAATCAAATACAGAAAAGGAAATACACAAAATAATAATGTTAGATTAAGAAAAAGGTCATAAAACTACCAGGCAGGCAATAAGTAGCTAGGAATAGTAACCAATAATTCGTTCAATATATGAAAAAACAGTTTAAGAAAGAAAAATAAGACACATAGTAATTTCACTTTGCAATTTCAGAAAGAGTATCTTTTTTAGTCCTGCACTACATTCAAATACATCATTTCCTTAAAGACTAATTAAATAAATAAATAAATAAAACAACCCTAACTGAAAGGTATAGAATATAATTTTAAAAGCACTTCCACCATTTTTTCCCTCTGGTAAAGGAATACAATTTTTTTGTTGGTTTTTTGAGCTCAGGCTAACAGAGTATAGTAAGCAAAGGTAACAATATCTATAAGCCCAATTTAATTCCCCATTAAATTTTTATTGTGGTTTTGTTTATTACACAATTTTATGTCACTGCAAGCAAGACCTGCTGTGAATGAGTGGAAGAGAAAAAAAAAAAAAAAATAGAGAAGAAAACAGTTCCAGGACTTAATGTATGCAGAATCCTGAGAACACGCTACCTTTTACACCAACACCCTCCAGAGAGAAGTAACTCAGTGCTATCTCTGCGATACAGGAAGCAAGCACACATGTTCAGTGACTTCCCCAAAGGCACACAATAAGGCAGGGAAAGACTAAACTCGAAACCACTGTAATCTGTTTCCCAGCATTATACACAGGCCTGGAGATTACAGCATCTCTTTGCTGCATTTTCCTCTCAATCCCATTAGAAATTCTGTATATAATTTTCCCTACTCCATCTGCATATAATTTTTGAAAATTGTACTACAAAGATTGAAGCTAATTATTGTCCTTCAGAATTACAGAACCTCATTGATTTTAGTAGCTGTGGGTGTCCAGAAGCTTCAAATTTGTTCATCTATGGCTAGTTTTAAAAGAGTAGGAAAAATAAAACTGGTTATAGCTGTTCTGTAGACCAAGCTCGTCAAAGAAGCAATTTAATTCCAGTTCAGGTGAGAGCAACACAAATGTTATATTCTTCACTTCACTGGGAGAGCTAAGGAACAGCAGAGGAACAATTCCTTTGGCCAGTGGGTTTCACGAGCAAAGATGATGCATTTCTGGTCAGCTATTGTTTGTATTCAAATAACTTTTATTTCTAGATTATTTTGGAATCAGTACCACTAAAACATACTGTGGCAATGGTAGAGCGCACAACTAGAAGAAGGAACAAGCCTAGGGGAGAGCCACCCCGTGTTGATCCACATCTTTACAGCTGGAAGGTGTTCATGACCATCCCAGAGAAGCAACCTTTTAGAAATTCCATTTAGAGGAATTTCTACAACCAGCAACATGAAATCTTTCATTATGCTGCTTCCACAAACTCTTTACATGTTTCGAGCAACAACTGTAAAGACAAAGAAATGGTGGTCAAGATATTTGTAATACACTTTCATGTATGTTTTATCTAAACAAGGCATCAAGACATCTGTTAGTTTAGAGATGACTGCTTTCAAGAAATATCTACTATAGTATAGCGTACAACAGATTTTGAGGTTTGACTTGTGTATATTCCACCAAAATCAAAATTATTTCCAACTGCTGTGCTGGTGACTTGCTAGGTCCATCAGGTGAGACCTGAAATTTCACAATCAGCATTTAAACTAAGCAATTGCTGCATGTTTTGATAAAAGGTATGTAATTCTCATTCAACACAGGACATTATGAATAGCACAACACAGAGTTTTCTAGCATGGAATTAAGGTAGTGAGAAGCTGGGCTTTTTTTCTTATATCAAAAAAAAAAGCTACAGAATATAACAACCCGTTAAATGAAAAATAGTGTATGGCAGAAAACAACTGATCTGTAAATTTCCCAAAATACCACAGCCAGAACTTGAGGAATATAACCCAGGAGGAAAAACTTATAAATCTTTGTCCAAAGGCAAGCAAAATTCACGTTTTTCTTCATTAGTAACCACTTCTCAGTTATTTTTACTTCCAAAGACTACAGCACATTGAGCTACACTTCTAATGTTATAATTTGTAAATAAGAGGGAGCAGCACTGAACGGTAATTATGATCTTGTCATAAAAATGTCACATTTGGAGTGTAAGCCTAGTTGCAAAACATTTCTGTGTGTGGCTTTAGCAAAAAGCAGGCACCAAAGCCTCTCAGGAGCAGCCAAGTGCTGGGAAAGGTGCTCATGTGCAATGTGTAGTACCCGGCAAGAGATCTGGTCCATCCAGTCTGGGCTTGTTTTGCACTCAAACACACAGTCCATGTCATTTGTCAGCCACTAGGGTCACAAATTTAACAAGCTAGCATGAAGTTTACAATACTGGGGTTTAGAGGACCAGACCCTGGAAATCTCATTGCACGGCACACATCCATGCTCTGGCCCACCTTGCCCACTGCGGTGCGGCAGAGCAGAGGACAGCTTCCAAAAGCCATCCATTAGAAACGGAGCTAAAAGTTGCAATGCATTTGTAGAGGTCTCAGTCAAGCCCTGTCCAGTTTGCCTTGCCCAATTTCACTTGCTGTCAGCTCGAATCCTGGACAGTCGTTCCTGCTATGCTCTCCAGAGCTGGACGTGGTGGCTAACCAGTGTGTAACCACCCTGTTTCATAGCAGTGGAGAGGTGGGTGCTTAGCCTACCACATAAGGTTTTCAGACCCACTTTTGGAGTTCAAAGTGGATCCAAGTAGTGGATCTGAAGTAGCCACAGCAAGTACACAAAACTGGAGCAACCTTCTCGGCGGCATTGGCACTAGGGCTGCCCAGGAAGGACAAGGCAGCTAAGACTCGGTTACCTGCATCGCAGCTTCTTCTCCGGTCAGCAGCGCAGTCTCCTGCGGCCTAATTTCTGAAGCCAGCACCGGCAGCAAGCGCCATGTGTGTTACAGCGTATTACAGGAGCACCATGGGGCAGGAGAGCAGGCCACGGAGAGCAGCGTGGATCCGTGCCACCCATCAGCCCTGTGTGCAGTTCCCACTCGCAGACCAGGACGACCCAGACCCTTCCACTACTTGCTCTTTAAACCCAAAACTGTGGCAGGCATGGCCAGAGCACTTCATCCATCTGGGCTCTCCTGCAACCCACCCACAGCTGCTTCGCTGAATCCCTGCAAACAGGTAGCAAGCATTTTGCTGAGCTGCTGCTGCCAAAGCAAAGATACAGGGAAGCAGCCGAGTAAGCCAGGCTGGCAGGGGGAACTGCACGAGAGAAAGCTTCTGCTAGGACAGAAATCATGATCTTGTTGGGAGGAGGAAAGACGCAAGATGACGGTGAAACAGATGATGGAATAAAGGGAATGAAAAAAAATATGCAAGGAAAGAAAAAGAAGCCTATGAAATAGAAGCTACCCTTAGTGGAAAATTTAAAACTTCTCTAGTCAGAGAGATATAGCTCTGACCTAGGTGAAGTGAAACAAAAACTTCCTTTAGCCAGTTTCTAGGAAAATCTACAAATAATATCTAAAATATTAGAAAATGCATCTGTAAGCTAACACAAAAATTGGAAGCAGTATTAGTAGGAGAAATTTAACCACATCACTGCAGTGAGTCATGTGGGTCAGAAACTGAAAAAGCAAACTCCAGCTGCTTCCAGACTTCTCAAGTTCAGGATATTCTGAGTTGATATCTCATTTATAACCAGTTTCAAAAGATACGCTTCCAGTTCTACCTAGTGTGAGTTTTAACAGCTATAATTGTTTCAGTGGTATCAAACAGGAGGAACTGGAGCTCTGTGCCCAGTCAGAAGGTTATGATATCATAGGAGTAACTGAAACACGGTGGCACAATTCGCGTGACTGGAGAATCGCGATGGATGGCTATAGGCTGTTTCGTAGAACAGGAGTCGCCGCGCTCTATGTTAAGGAGAACCTTGAATGTATGGAAGTCAACTATGGCAATTGTGGAAGCCCTATCAAATTGCCTCTGGGTCAAGATCAGAGGGGTTGTCTCTGAAGGGGATCTTACAGTAGGCATCTGCTACTGACCTCCAATCCAAGACAGTAAGACCAACAAAGCAATATTTGGGTCACTTAAGGAAGCTTCAGGACAACAGAACCAGGTTCCTA
This sequence comes from Harpia harpyja, assembly GCF_026419915.1. Lineage (NCBI taxonomy): Eukaryota > Metazoa > Chordata > Aves > Accipitriformes > Accipitridae > Harpia > Harpia harpyja. Next base: position 6,954,432 of record NC_068947.1, read on the forward strand.
TGGGTGACTTCAACTACCCCGACATTCATTGAAAGAACAATACAGCAGCTCGCATGTCATCCATCAAGTTTCCGGAATATGTAGAGGACTGCTTCCTCATACACGTTAGATGTGCCAGCCAGGTATGAGGCACTGCTGGACTTGCTACTCACAAACCAAGAAAACCTGCTTTGTAATATTTTGGTTAGTGATAGCCTTGGCTGTGGTGATCACAGTATTGTGGAGTTTGGGATGCTGCTGAGCATGCTGAAGGGTAGTACCAAGGCAAAGATTTTAGATTTTAGAAGAGCAAACTTCATCTCGCTCAGAGATCAGGTGGGAGGGATTCTGTGGGAAGCTTCCATGGAAGAAAAAGGAGCTAGCAAGTGCTGGGAGTTTTTCAAGAATGCTCTCCTGGAAGCTCAAAACCAGTTCATTCCCTTTAAAGGTAAGGGAATCAGACAGAGAAAGAGCCCCCTTTGGCTTAAGTGTGAGCTTCTGAGTCTTCTCAAAACCCAAAGAGAAGCGTATCAGAGATAGAAAAGCAGACGAATACCTGTTGCGAACTACAAGAGCGTTGCCAGAGAGCAGAGCAGTGCAGAGATGCAGTTAGAAAAGCAAAAGCTCAGCTCCAATTGAAATTGGCCAGAGATGTCAAAAACTACAAGAAAGGTTCTTCAGGTACATAAACAACAAGCAAAACCAGAAGGAAGATATTGGCCTGCTGTTAAACAGGAGAGGTGAATTAGTCACCAACAGTGCTGAAAAGGCAGAGGTTCTCAACACTTTCTTCACCTCTGTCTTTACCAGCACTGCTGGGCCCCAGGCCTTGGGAACAAAAATCCAGATCGATGCAAACACAGACCCACCATCAGTGAAGGAAGAGTCGGTATGTGAACTGTTACAGGAGCTTCACCCCTACCAATCAACAAGCCCTGACAATATCCACCTAAGGACGTTAAGAGAGCTGGCTAACATTATTGCAAGGCCAGTCTCCAGAATCTTTGACAAGTCATGGAGATTGGGGGATGTCCCACAAGAGTGGAAGAAGGCTAATGCCACCCCCAACTACAAGAAGGGTTTAAAGGAGAATTCAGGAAAATATAGGCCCATCAGTCTTATTTCAGTCACTGGGACAGCTATGGAACAAATTCTCCTGCGGGCTATCACAAGCCAAACGAAGCACATGATTGGGAACAGCCAGCACAGATTCACCAAGGGCAAATTGTGCTTGACAAACCTGGTCTCCTTCTACAACAAAGTAACCTGCTCAGTTGACGTGGGGCAAGCCGTGGACATCGTCTACCTGGATTTCTCCAAGGTTTTCAATACAGTTTCCCACAGCTTCATCCTAGACAAACTGATGCGTTACAGTCTAGACAAGTGGTCCAGGCAGTGGGTGTGGAACTGGCTTACAGGCTGCACCCAGAGGGTGATGGTAAATATCTCCTTTTCCAACTGGTAACAGTGGGGTCCCCCAGGGATTGATACTGGGCACAACGCTGTTTAATATCTTCAGAAGTGATCTGGATGATGGGATCAAGTGTACCCTGATGAAGTTTGCCAATGATACCAAGCTGAGCGGGGAAGTGGACACTTTGGAAGGGAGAGCCACCCTGCAGGAAGACCTGGATAGGCTGGAAGAAGGGGGCTAACAAGAACCTTATGAAGTTCAACAAGGACAACTGTGAGGTCTTGCATCCAGGAAAACATAATCCAGGAGTGCAGGACAGGCTGGGATCTACCCAGCTGGGGAGCAGCTCTGTGGAAAGGGACCTGGGGGTCCTGGTGGACAAGCACCTCAAAATGAGCGAACACTGTGCTGCTGCGGCAAAGCAAGCCAACAGGATACTGGGCTGCATCAACAAGGGCATCACCAGCAGAGATAAAGGAATCATTATCCCACTCTGCTCAGTGCTGGTCAGGCCACACCTGGAATACTGTGTTCAGTTTTGGTCCCCGCTATGCAAAAGAGATGTGGACAGGCTGGAGCGGGTCCAGAGAAGGGCCACAAAGGTGATCAAAGGACTGGGAAGCCTGCCATATGAGAGAACTGGCTTTGTACAGCCTTGAGAAAAGAAGGCTTCGGGGAGACCTCATCACCATGTTCCAGTATTTAGAGGGTGGCTACAAAGAAGATGGAGACTCACTTCTTACAAGGAGTCACCTGGAAAAGACGAGGGGTAATGGGTACAAGTTACTCCTGGGGAGATTCCGACTGGACACAAGAGGACAATTTTTCACAATGAGAACAATCAGGCATTGGAATAATCTCCCCAAGGAAGTGGTGGATTCCCCAATATTGGACACTTTTAAGATTCTTGTCTAGACTGTGCTTTTGCCAAGAAGGGCTAGACCAGATGATCCTTGAGGTCTCTTCCAACCTGGTATTCTATGATTCTATGATCAAAGCCACCTCCGTAGACAGCTGCAGGTTCTGGGTGGGTGCCTGACAGAGGGTAGCACCAAAGAGATGATTCAGTAGGCTTGGCACCAGCTTTTAGCAGTAACATAATTAAAAAAAGACTGGGGGTTACTCAATATCAAAACTGCACTCTCTACAAATCTCCCCCCCCTTTTTTTTTGTTTTTATTAGGGTGCCATCTTCCACTTATAGCAAATTATGAATTACATGATCCCTTAAATCCCACACAGTCATTTTTGTCAATAACACATTTTTGTTGTCAGCTGCTTATGCTGAATCTAATGTATTTGACACAGGCTGCAGTAAGAATCAGGCTGAAATTCACATGGAGTTTTGTGTAAGAAAGGCCCCCAAATAAGGTGTTAATTGGGTAAGAGCATTTCTAAATTCCTCAAAGACAATTCTGCTAAGTTGTATTCTCTGAGGAAATTTAAAATGGAACCAAATGGGTATTTTAAGTATTTTCAGAGGCAATGAGGTGTTTGCTGTAATTCATATATTTTCCAGTCACTCCAACATTTCCAGCTTTGTTATGCCTCACTGCCTGCAAAGTCAGCCAGGTTCCAACTCTCGAACACCATTTATTATTAAAGCTAAAGGTTTATACATAAAGCAGACGTTTTCCCCCTGTTCTGGACTCCTCTTAATTGGTATGATCCGGCGTGCATGTCTTTCCAACTCAGTTAAAATACATAACCAAAAATCACAGGCTTCTACAGAGCCAAAAAAAAAAAAAGGTTTAAAGTGATTTATTTTTTTTTCCTTTTAATACCATGCTGTCTTTAGAATTATACTCCTTTTCCAGGGCCCGATCCAAAGCTCAGTGAATTCAATGGAAAGACTCATCAGCTTCAATAGCATGGGAGCAGGCTTATAACACACCATATGCCAAGTATGAAAGTATCCATCTGTCACTGATCCATATCTTGTTATTGTTATGTGCATTACATCAAGGGATTAGTTTTCTAAGAGACAAAGCTTGTAAAGGAGTTGCTGGAGAAATTTATAAACAAGGTTTTATAAACATGTAAGTACACCACAGCAGAGGCACACATCATCCAAGTCAGCAGTGCTACCGTGACTGTCCAACAGCATTTTGTATTCACCTCCACAGTGGCAGAGAGAAAATGCACTATAACCTACAAGCTCAAGCCTCTGGCTTTTGGGTTGCCAGAAGATTATACCTGATGGTACCTTCACTGCAAGTGAGCGCCAAGCAAAAGCCTACGTGACAGGGGACTCAGCAGCAGAACGGTGTGACAGTGGTCAGGGTCCTGTCACTGGTAGCACTGATAGTCAGCATCAGTCTCACAGGGGCATCAACACTGCTTTATCATATTATTGAATTATCTGCCTTTATTTTGCCCGAAAAGCAGAGAACAACATTCTCCCTGATCACAGAAGAGAAGCATGATGGCACAAGTCATTTTTAAAAGCATGCTAACGAAAGTATAAAAGTCCTCCAGCAATTAAGGATCTTGCTTGTTTAGTTAATTACCCTTTTCAACATTTCTCTACATTTTGGCAAACACGCACAGCCCTCAAAACAAGAGAACAGAAGGCAGGCGCTAATCTGAAGATCCCTCACCATCTCCTTTCTCTCCAAGATGAATCAGTTGCATTTGAGAGCGTGATGAAAATTCATTTCACAAACCCATCCCTTTTGCTCACAAGTTGAGATAAGCAGAAGCAACGCTGCTCTGAAAGCAGCGGTCGTGATGAGTGGGCTCCTATATTTAGGCACTCACCTGATCCACAGTAAGCCCCAAGAAACTACCCTGTCAGCATCTTGCCCCACAAACCCACTGCCTCTCGTCCTTCTCTCAAAACAGCCCCCACAGCCAGCTGGCCCCCAGCTTCTCCCCATAGCCTCGTCCCACAGGTGCTGAGAGCTGTTAACCAGCAGCCTGTACGCACGCAGTCTCCATCCTTCTCCCCAGCACCTCCCAATAACCACCTCTGTCCTCCCTCCAACCCTTCAGTCCTCCCCCCATGCCTCCTACAAAGTCTCACGCTGGCTCCTTCTCCATGCTCTTTTTCTCCACCTCACACTCCTGCATACTCCCTGTTGTTACCCCAGTGACTCACACCCCCACACATCCCCATTCCTTGTTTATGCCCTGGGTATAATCCTACCTAACCTTTGCTAAATTCCAGTTCCTGCTGCATGAACAACGCATGTGCAAAACCTAAAACTTTCCTAGCACAGGCAGCCATCGTACTCAGGAGGACAGTTAAGAAGTAGGTCTGATTAAAAACAGCCTTCGTAGTAACAGAGCTTGCCTAGGGATGGTGATCACAATAGTGCTTCAACTTTTCTTAGGCACCTCCAAATACTCTTTGAGCTTGGTTCTAGTTATTTGAAACAGTGTTCAGTGTTTCACCCTTGGCAAAGCTTACCTGTTCATATATCACCCATTGAACCAGCTGGCATAAATTAGTATTTGGAGTCAGATCTTCTCCAAACCCAAATACATGTGTGTTACGATTAAATCTATTTCTTACTTTAGTCCGACAGCCTTCTCAAAGGCTATCCTAATTATCTAATACTTACAAGAGATTAGCATATCAAAAAAGTGACTTCAAACTGATGAAGCTGAGCAAAAGCTTATTTTGCTCTACACCAACACCAATTTTGTTTAGCGTTTGGACAAAGAACAACAGTTTACACCTAAGCTATTACAGACAATTGGGGTGTTTAAATCACTAGCATACAACCTTTCAACATGTACTATCTTAATACAGCCAAAAATATGGAAAAAGCCTTATTTGATATATTTTTCATTTTATCAACTATAGCAGCTAACCGGCCAAAAATACCCTGCAACTTTTTCATCAGTACTGCAGACAGAAAATCCACAGTATTACACACCTGCCCTTGTCATATTGCAGATTGCAGAGCAGTAATGAAGAAAGAACCTGAATGACTAAGGAGGAATTTCTGCACTAAGCAGGTTACAGTCATGCATGATGAAGAAAGGTGCTAACCTTACAGAGCAGAATAAAAATTAAAAAGCCCATCCCAGCACTCCACAATACTGCTTCATTTAAAAAAAAAAAAAAAAAAAAAATTCTCCTAAGAGACCCAGAAAATTCTCAGTATATTTTCCTAACTGCACTGCTCATCCACATAAAAGAAACCATCTTTGGGCAGCTCTGTCCCTAGAGAACTGGAAGCTACATGTGCTTTTCCACGTCATGTTACCCTTCTCTCCTCCTTCATCTACCAGATTTTGAACTTAAACATTACATACAACACTAACTCACTCTTCCGCCAATGCCTCAAAATTGAACACAGATTTTTGTTATTGATATGAAGATACAGAAATTTGATCTGCCAGGCTCCCATTTAAGATCCTTGGAATCAAAGTGATTACTTTCATTAGTAGTCACGGGGTGGGGTTGCCCCCTTTCATTTCTCAGGGGAATGATGAGTTTTACAAGAAACCCCAAACAAGTTCCATATTAATTTCTTGGCCTACAGTTGGATTAATTTTTTCCGTGTTTCATTGTTTTTACAAGCAAATGGACCGCATGCTACTGTTTCTCATTTAGAATAGTCATTGCCACCCATTCTCCTCCTGAAAACGTCTATCTTCTTGCAGCAACATTCACTTGAAATGAATATTACCTTTGCAGTTCAGAAAAGGGGGGTAGAGCTGACAGTGCACATGTGGGATGTCCTCACTGGAGACTACTTAAAGAGGACTAGGAAATGGAACACAAAGCTTAGGATCAATTTGAATCTTATAGCCTGGCTCCTAGTAAGGAGAACATTTTATTTAAAAAGCCAGAAAAACTTTCACAAGAACTGATAATCTCTCAAAGAAAAGCTTGACAGTCTTTGCTTTTCTCATGTTTTCACAATTTTTTTTCCCCAATTCAAAATTTTGAAGTTTATCATTACTGAATAATTGATCTTACTGAAATTATGGACCCAAATGGTGACATTATTTCACCATAGATGTCAGTGTTCCTACAGACAACATCACTAGACTGGATCTCTTTTGTTAGGTCAGAAGCACCATTCTATTACAGAATTAGTTGCTAATGTTTAATAATTTTATCTGTCTTCCATTCATTTGCAATGGGTAGCAGTTATCTGCATGGATAGCAGTGACTTCATTGCTCTAACGGCCTCATGGATATCCAGTCAATAGCACATGATAGACACTGAAAAATTAGTGCTTGCTTGTGTTTCCCAGCAGGGCTGATGCAGAACAAGTCCAAACTTTTCAACTTGTCGGTATAAGATCATAGAAGTTACTGATATTATGTTGCATTGAATCAGCGGGGCTTCTTTTCTTGTTTTTCTTTTTTTTTTCCTCCAGAAGCATACTTTATCAGAACTACATTTATTATTCATATTGAAGTTCTGGCTCAGGACTCACTGTGCTAGGCTTTCACAAAACACTGATGAAAGGTGGTTCTGGATCGCAGAATTTACAGTCTACAAGACAGATGAAAGATGAATATAAAGAAGCCTGCATTGAGAAACATGAGTGCTCAGTGTGCCAGAAACTGTCTCAGTGCAGCGATTGCTAGAGAGGTTAGACCAGTCCCTATGCTCATTTCACCTCAGGTTTAAGTGAGAGCACTGGTGAGTGCCAGGTTTTTCATAAGGAGAGCACATTCCTTGAACTGCACCTGAGATACACCGGTCTCCCACAAAACTCCCCAAATTCAGTAGCTTAAGCTGCTAATTAGCCTTCAAAAATAAATTACTGCAGTCACTTCCTAGCTCATTTAGATTTGAATTGGTGATAGAGGAGAAAAGAAAGTATAAGTGATAAGTTGTTATCCTACTCCCATGACAAATTATCTAGAAATGCTGGGTTTTTTTCCTGAACCCTTATCACTTATAACCTCCCAACAGAGCTTTCCATGTGAAGTTATTACTGGATGAGTGCCTTGATTGTGTATGTTGTTTTGTTTTCTCTTTGTAGGTTCTGTTAATTTTATAGATGGAGACTAATACTGCTAGTTAATCTATGTCATTGTTTCTACCGTTTCTATTCAGATCCAGTAAAAAAAAGTTAGGATTGTTATGTAAGGCATTTCTTTTTTCTGCCCTCATACTCTCTGTAGTATCAGACAAAACTATTATAAATCTAAGGGAGGTAATTATGTCACTGAAATTACATATTAAGCCTTCACTGCTAGTATACAGTCACCCTAGGAAAGAGACAGAAGAAATAAATAGGGTCTCATGATTGTACTCCTTCTTTCCTTTTATTTCAGAAGAAAAGTCTCCGCAATGGCTTATGCACCTTACTATTTAATTAAGCTATGAAATCAATATTAAGCTACAGTTTGACTTTAGTACTATTGAGCTCTTTTATTCCTTCAGCATTTTTAAGTTGAACATTTAGATGACTGGTCTGACTGATTGGTATTGTACCAGAATAGTTACTTCTCCAAGGTTTCAAAAAAGGGGGTATTAGCAAAGTACCACTGCTCAGGTCCCTCTTGAAGATGAGCATGTTCTGCCAGGAAGTAAATGTCTCCCATCCACACATCAGTTCCTTCATCATTTTTCAAGATAGCTAGATTTCATAGGCGTCTTTATTCCCCAAACTCTTCTCCAAGAGAACAGAGATACTACATAACCTGTGGTTTTATTATGACACACACACACTCACCCTACTTGTTCCCTTCAACATTTAGTTAATCTTATTGCTTTTCTTCTCTTTCAGCAATACCCTTTACCAAATCCGCTGATTCTGCAAGTCTGGCTGAATCAGACCCCTAAAATTTCTGGGAAAGGATTACAGAGGAGATAGACGTACAAGGCAATGCAATTCAGGTATAAATGAGGACTTAAATGTACAAAGAGACTCCAAGTAAAAATGCAAACTTCCTGATACACCAGTCCATTCTAGAAGACACACCTCCTGCTTCTTCACAAGGCGGGGCAGGGGAACCAAACAAACAAAACCACAAAAAACCCCACACCAACAAAGAACTCAAACACCAAAACACCACACTTGCTATCTCAGATCAATCTAAAAGTGGAATAAGGGGGTTTTTTAGCTCAGTTTTTCCTGAAACTTTATAAGACAGCTGAATATGAAAAGAAAGCACAGAAACACTTTATTGCATCTTGAAGCTTTGCCTAAAACTAGGTAAAAGTGTCAGTGAGAAACATCTTCATGACTGCGTTCTCAGGGAAACCAATCTTGAAATGGCTTTTTGGAAAAACAAGGTCTCTCCTACTCTAGACTGCTTCAAAATATGCTTTTTTTTATAGTACCACTTCCTATGATACTACTTAAACTTCTGATAATATAACCAAATATATGCCACTAAAAATAGAGCACTTTTTTTGTAATTGACACTTAATGAAGTCTTTCATACATAATTTAAACTGGTTAAAAGAGGAGCAACATCCACTTTCACAAAGATTTCTGCTTCTAGTTGAAAATCAGGGGTGGGTGGGGGGAAATCCCCACGCTCCCAAAAAACACATTTCAGAGAAAAACATAATCCTACTACACAATCCTGCTAGTAACATGGTCTGTCTTTACTTCCCTGGTGGTAGAAACCATCACAGATAGCTCATGACATCCAAAACATGTCTGAAGTGATCACTGAAGATGTCTGCCTCCTTTTAAACACAGAAGTATAAACTGAGAATATGCATAAGGCCATAATCTAAGGCGTCTCTAACATCTTAGGGCTCCTTTTCAATGGAAACAAGAAAACACCGTGTTTAACTTAAATGTGGACAATTATTTGAGTTTGTATTCCCACTAGTTTTGAAAAGCCATTTCTCATTTCTTATTTATTTCTCTCACACAATGAACTTATTCTAACAAGCATATTTTCCATTATTAATGTCAGGTTTAAAATACGCAAGATACTTTTGGAGAGGAAAACAGTAGCATTCTGGCATATGTGAAAAAAAATTGCTCGTGTTTGTTTCTTTCTGTAATGAAAAGTATTCACGTTTCAACTTGCTTTTTCTAGTGAAAAGCAAGAAGTATACCTTGGTAGGCTTACAGAGGCTGAAAGAGTTTTGTCATCTTTGGTCCTCCCTACCCCCTTTACTGAACACCAGTTTTGAGACGCTTACAAAAAGATGTCATTTTAACATTTAAAGACTGCTAACCCACCTTCCAATGATAGACTTAAATGTAAATGTACAACTTGGACATGGTTATCGAGTAGATTCTAGGAAATATATATACACATTATGCTATTTTGAAGAGGTTCGTACTTTCATGAACTGAATGCACAAGAAGCCACTTCATCACTCCTCTGTAAATCAGACACCTTGTTGCAGGCACAGTTGCTTAGATACAGAGTAATTGGGGTAAGTGAATAAATCAAATTATCAATAACATACAGGATTGCATCCTATTATTGAAACAGTCAATTGAAGTAATTTTTAGATTAGTTAGAAAATAGACATCTAAAACTTACTGGGTAATATGATATGCCAAATAACTTAATTAAATGAGCATTAGTAGACATTTTAGGATTTGTTCATTGCAGATACATTGGAAACACTGTTGTTCTCTTTACAACAATAATTGCAGGAACTACTCATGTAAAGTATCTCTCCAGTCACCCTGAAGTAAACACTCAACCAAATGCTTCATAAATTGTTATTCTTGATACAAGGTAGACCCTTATGCAACAAACTTTCAATACGACCATCTGAAACCACTCTGTGCTTGCACTGATTTTACTGCATTTGACAACAATGTGAGACTAAAAGATGGGGAAGGTTCTGCTTAGAAGAGAAATGATTAATAAGGAACAGAATAGAGGTGCACAAAATAACATATGGTAGAGAAAACGCAAATTAGGCACTTCTAATCACTGTGCCTCCTAATGCAAGAGCAAAGGCCAATCAATGAAACTGAAAAGCAGACTTTATAAATTGATGATGGAAGTCTTTCTACACAAGCTATAATTAATCCATGAAAGTCACTTGCATAAAGTAGAAAGCCTCACAGCTTATTAGAAAAAAAAATATGGATAACGAGAACATCTATTTGTATTTAACAGTATGATAAATAAAATAAATTCATAATTAATTGGTGGGAGCTTCAAGGGGGTCTAAGGAAACCAATTTTTAATAAGAACAACTTATTCCATCCTCATCAAGCAAAATAATTGTTACATTCCTCTTGGAGCTCTCTTAGAACTTACCATTGACAAACAGCGATTTGACTACATAGGTAATTGTTTTAAGATGATACAATACTTTGGAGTTCACAGTCCTCCAGAAAGCATCTATAAGGTCATTGATCTCACATTGATTTACTTGGTGAGATCTAGGGAGAGTCATTGTGGAGACTTTGCTACAACATCTGTAACAGCAACGACAGCTACTGTCCTTTCAGAGAGAATCCTGTACTCCAGAAATAAATGAAGCACAAAACTCATTTATTTACTGTCTCCCCCCCCCCCTTTTTTTTTTAAACTTTGAGTTTCTAGAGTTTCTGAAGTGCATTGGTGATAACTTCCTGACATAGCTGATCAAGAATCCAACAAGAGGAGACACTGTGGTGGATGCAATGGTTAAAAGTAAGGAAGAATAGCTTGAGGGTGTGAAAGTTGGGGGCAGCCTTGGCTGCAGCAACCATGACACGGTGGGGTTCAAAAGCCTGTGAGAAATGCAAAGGGCAAAACCCAGGACCACAACCCTGGACTTGAGAAGAGCAGACTTTGGCCTGTCCAGGGATCTGCTTCAAAGAATCCCAACAGAACACAGCCCTGAAAAGAAGAGGGATCCAGGAGAGCTAGTTGATTCTCAAGGACTACCTCCTGCAAGCTCAAGAACTGTCCATCCCTACAAGCAGGAATACAAACAAAAGGTGACAAGAGATATGTAGAGATTAACAAAGTGCTCCTTACAAAAGCCAGACATAAAAATGAAGCGTGCAAGAGTTGGAAGCAGGGGCAGATGACCCAGAAGAATACAGACATTGCCCAAATATGCAAGGACAGTGTTAGGAAAGCCAACCTGGTGTTGAATCTGGTGAGAGACACAAAGGGCAACAAGAAAGGCTTCTGCAGGTACAGAAGCAGCAAAAAGAAGACTATGGAAAAAGGTAGGCCTGCTGAATGGAGCAGGGGACCCAGTGGCAAAGGACACAGAAGAGGCGGAGGTGCTCAAGACCTTCCTCACTTCTGTCTTTACTGGTAAGAGTGGCACCCAGCAATGACAGGTCTCTGAGATGAGCTGGGAAGTCCAGAACAAGGAATATTTACCCTTGGTAGAGGAGAATCAACTTAGGGAACCATTTAAACCAACTGGATAGATATAAATCTATCGGATTTGGTAGCTTCACCCACAAGTGCCGAGGGAATAGGCCGATGTCATTGCAAGGCCACTCTCCATAATCTTTGAAAGGTCATGGTGATCAGAAGAGATTTCCAAGGAAGAAATCAAATAGCACTTCTATATTCCACAAGGGCAAGGAGGATGATTTGGGCAACGATAGGCTAGTCAACCACACCTTGATCCCTTGGATGATGATGGAGCAATAATCCTGGAATCCATTTCCCAACATACTGGAAAGACATGGACAAGAAGGTGATTGGACACAGGCAGCAAGTATTCCTGAGGAGGTTATCGTGCTTTAGCAATCTAATAGCTTTCTAAGTGGATGAGGAAAGAACTGCATATGTTTATCTTGATTTTAGCAAGGCTTTCAATACCCCTGATACTCTAATAGATGAATTACTGAGGTACAGACCAGATAAATGAAATGAGGTGGACTGAAAACTGACTGAAATGCCAGGCTCAAAGGGTTGTGATCAGCAGCACGATGTCCAGCAGCTGAAGGCCAGCCATCGGTGGTGTACCCCAAGGGTTCATATTGGGGCCAGTACTGTTTAGTACCTTCATGGGAGACCTGGATGAGGGGCAGCGAGCACCCACAGCAAGGCTGCAGATGACATAACTAGGAGGAGTGGTTGATGCACCAGATGTTTGTGCTGCCACTCAGAGGACCTCGACAAGCTGGAGAAATGGGCTGATAGGAGCCTTCTGAATTTCAGTGAATAAAAATACTAAGTCCTGCACCTGGAGAGGAATAACCTCAGGCACCAGTTCAGGCTAAGAAATAGAAATAGCATGAGTATTCCTGATGGACACCAAGTTGAACATGAGATAGGAGTGTGCCCTTGCAGCAAAGATGACGAACACCCTGGCCTGCATTAGGCAGAGCACCACCAGCAGGTTGAGGGAAGTGATTCTTCCTCTCTGCTCAGCACTGGTGAGACACAACTGGAGTGTTGCATCCAAGGCTAGCTCCCCAGTACAAGAGAGACACAAACATACTGGATTAAGTCCAGAAAAGGGCCACGAAAATGATTAAGGGACTGGAGCATCTCTCATGAGGAGAGGTTGAGAGAGCTGGGACTCTTCAGCCTGGAGAAGAGAAGGCTCAAGTAGATTCAGGGGGAATCTTATCAATGTATATAAATACCTGACAGAGGGATTAAAGATGACAGAGCCAGACTCTTTTCAGTGGTGTCCAATAGCAGGACCAGAGGCAACAAGCACAAACTGAAACACAGGAAACTCCACTTTTTTTTTTTTTAAATACAGTGAAGGTAGTCATCACTGGATTTAGAGACATTCAAAACAAGTGGACACAGCCCTGACCAACCTGCTCTTGCTGACCCTGCTCTGACCAAGGGGTTGGACCAGATCATCTGCAGAGGTGCCTTCCTGCCTCTGCCAGCCTGTGCTTCCAAATTAATTGTAACAAAGCACATAGGGCCATTCAAAACACAATACTGGAAGTTGCTGTGTGCCAAAGAAAAAAAAAAAAAAATAATGGGAGAGCAAGGACTGCTAACTGAAGGACCCAGGTAGGGTGCCAAAACAGAAGGGAGTGTAGGCATTTCCCTCAAGGAAGGGAAGACTCCCTTGTAGGTCCAGTGAGCCTCCACAATTACCTTATTTGTGACTTGGATTCAAGCTTAGGGTTTTATTTTAGTAAATTCACATAAATGGAAGAGGGGGGGGAAAAAGCAATTAAAGCAATTGCACAAACTTAAACAATTCAGAAGAGTTGGGTTTTTTTAAATCCACTGAGATGTACAGTAACCAATTACCCAGCTACCACAGACAAGTAAGACTGCGCTTTGATTTCAGGTCAGGATACATAGACGGAAGCTCTCAAGGGCAAGAGCGAAGAGATTTTCATCTCTGGAGCTCTGCTGAAGACTACCTGCTTCACAACAAAAACCACTGTGTTGTCTCTTGCTCTTCTACATTTTCAGCTACCTCAAGTCTAGGAGAGAGGCCAGAGGACATGCTTCTCCTACATGTCAGGGAGCGCAGGTAAAACAGGCACTTGCTCTCCCCAGGCTTAACATGCTCTGTACTACCCTTGGATACATCTGTGATGATCAGGCATAGCTGACCACATAGACAATATAGAAGAAACCTATAATAATTTGACACATCCTCTGAAAAACAAATCAGAGTGCTCTTAAATGAAATAAATCATGCTCTGCTGATCTTGTGAAAAATGGCCTTAGCTCTAGGCACTGGAAGTAATTCCCCTCAAATCACTAATAATACTTGAGCTTAAAATCCAGGCCTTGCTCAAGGTTTTGCAGAAGTAAAGTGATAGAGAAATACTAAGAGAACACAGTCCTACTAGCAATTAAACTCTTGGAGGATTAAACAGCATATATTTAAAAAAATTTATTGCTCCTTTTTGCACAAACTACAATAGCTACCTTCTGCACCATGGTCTAATTAAGCATTTTTAAAAGTAATTTCTGTTTCACTGGAGATATCACAAAGAAAGTAGGTTTTATTCTTTTTTTGTTTAGACAGCTTACTCTAATATATTTCTTTACCTTAGTATATTTTATCACAGTTCTATAATTAAGAAAAAAACCCACAACACAGTAAGACTACTTCCTTTTTATTCATGTCACAACTAATTAAAAAATACATACACACACACTTCATTCTTTCCATATATTTTGGGGTAAGTAGAGTGATTTGGGCAATTCCCAGGACTTTGAATCTATAATTCATCTGGCCTGTCAAGGATATTCTAGCATTCTCCCAAGGGAGGCAGAGTTTTCTTACTGAACAGAGGGAAAACCAGGTTTCTAAAACTATTTGTGTTAGAGATAAGGGAAGGAATGTGTGTGCAAGGCTTTTTCAGCACCTTCAGCCTTTGAAAGGTTTAGGACTGGTTTGGCTTAAGACCAGCATGACAACAGATGTCTTAAAACAATGTTTAATTGATTAGAATACACAGGTGAATAAAAGCAGACAATCAGATCAATTTAAACATCCAGCTGAAACTTTATTACTTTAACAGGCTGAACATTAATGCATCTCTAGTGCGAAGAGGTGAGAGTATATGACCAGTGTATGACTCACAACCACAATAAATCCATTATATATATTTTCCTCACCGAAATATAATCTTCCCTCAAGAGAGCAGGAAATCACTCAACTCGGAGCTGCAAAGATTTCAGATTTCCCTTTTGCCCCAGGAAAGATAATCCACCAATAAAACTCCAGGTTTCTGGTTCTGAAAACTATTCTTCTGACCTTTATATTTAAGCTGGTGATTCAGCTATTCCCTTACCTGCCATCCAGGCAGGACTCTATGCATAGAGAGCTGGGCCACACAAAGGATTTGCCAATACCTGCCCAAGCATTCTGCCATTCAGCTCCCCACCCCCTTCTGCAAAATAGGACAGGCTTACTAACAGAAGGCACTTACTAACAAGCACTTGTTCAAGTTCTTCTGTGGAAGCAATGCCTACATATTCAAGCAGATGGGGCACTGGAAACAAGTAAAGGGGTGCTGGGCTAGTATTGAAGTTTAGCCATATCATCACTATTAAAATCAAAATAACCCTAACAGGTAATGCATTATAAAACAGAAGGTAAAATGCATACGTGGCTAAAAAAAAAAAAAGAAAATAAAGAATGAAGAGAGCAAAATGTACCTAAATGCAAACATAGTTGTAAGTGATGGCATGTTCTGGGACATTCCTGCCTTGATCTGTGGACCACTTCACATGCTGTTCCCCTCTCCTGTCCCTCCATCTGTAGTCAAGCAACATCCTAAATTCCTCACGCCAAGCGAAGGGAAGTGCAAAACTGCTCAGGCTAACAATTCTCACAGAAAGGACTTAGATGTGAATTAAAAAGGAAATTACTACCAAATGCATTTTCATTATAAAACAAGATAATTTGAAAGATTTCACTGTTAGATATTCCACTGTCAGCAACCATTCCCCCAACCCACAGCAGCAGTTGTGTCATTTCACCATAGAGGGCATCTTCGTTATCATCTCTATCCACCTCAGCTTAAGGGAGTTGGCTGCAAAGTTCAAATAAGAAGAGCATGCAGAATGAAGCTAAAGCCCTTTACTGCTGGGTGTTTCTACTGAACAGCAACACCTGCAACTGTGCACAAAATTAACATGTATCAATTATCTATAATCTGAAACATAAGAACCATATGCTTTTCCATGTATTATGCTTCCCTTTGCTTCTGGGCATGGAAGGAAAGCAATACTTAAAAATAGTTGGCTGACATGACTAGGAAAGAAAGGATGCTACCATTCTTCTAATGCAGTTCTCCCTTCTTTGAGAAAAAGGGTCAAGATTATGAAAGATTATGTCAAGCTGTTTATTTCTTACTGTTACAAAAGCAGTACAAATTCCCTTCATTTTACAGGCAATGGCTATACTCCACAGCAGCTGCAAGACTGTCAGACAAATAATGTGTTACCACATTAGGCAACTAAAATTAAAGGGAATTTGTCCTTCAACATAAGTTACTTAAGAGAATAAAAGTTTTTATAAGCCAACAAGGTGGATTTTTTTTAATCTTTTCCACCCCAATGAGATACAGTATGTTAACATCCTTGGATAATGTCATTGTTATCAATTGCTTCCAAAAGAAGATTGCCATTAAAAAAATGAAAATTATTGTGCAAGACCTTGAATGAGGTAAAGCTTTTTTAATAATTTCAAAACTATTTTCAGGAGGTTGTAGACATACTTCTTTATTCCATGTTTTTGGACAACAGCTAGAGTTGCTTCAATTAAGATGATACAGGTAGGGGTTTGAGCAATAGTTTTTAAAGATTCCTGCCACCCTGCCTCCCCAAGATGGACCGTGCTAAATGCAAAAACTGAAAGGAGTTGAATGGTGTATAGATTTTAAATATAAAACAAAGTTTAAGGAAAACAAGATAAAGGTCTAAGGTAGAGAAGCAGCACCATATTTCTAGAGTGAACCATTCAGTATTGGTCAATATAATAACAGAAGAATGATTTTAAAAGCACCTTAAAGCCTTAAATAAAGTGCATTAATAATGAGGTAAAAGGATAGCATATTTCTGTTGTTCTTTTTTCAAAATATAAAATAAGCATTGTGTCCCACTCAAATCTGAGCTCTGTTTTAAAAAGTGATGCTAACGTGTCTCACTTGCACTCTATCAATGTATTTGACCATTCTAGCTTCAAGGAGATGCATAAGATGACTTTGTTAGGAATAGCAGACTTTGACAGAACACTGCATTTTTTCCAGAGAGCCACTTTCTACTGTTCATAAATACAATTTATTGCTTTCATCTACTTGAAAATAAATTGGGATTAAATAAAAATGTGCAAGTAAAAACTAGCAATTCAAACTCTAAAGTAATCTGACTGTAGGTATCAGAATTAGAAAGAAGCTCTCTACCTGATAATTTCTTCTGCAGAGGTTTACTCAGATTAAATGCCTGTGTTGATTCCGCCCCACCCTCCTCAAGGTAAACTTGGTATTGCTTAATAATAAAAAGAAATCCTCCTCTCATACCACACTAGACTCAAGGATAAGGCACAGTATCTTAAAGACATGCACTTCTGCCAAACAGTCACTTTTACCAAATGACTGAAGCCTGATATGCAGAATCATCAGTTTTTCTTATGGGACAGTCCTAGCCAGACATAACAGAACAAGAAACAACACATTCCTCAATTTACAATCTGTTACCATAATATGGATGCATTATGAATGGGCAATAGCTTTACAAGATGGCATATTACTTATTCATTAGACCAAAGGGGATCTTCATAAAAGCAATGCTCTGAAAGCTGCTTTTCTGTTTGCCCTGTCACACTCAATAGAAAGAAACAAATGTTAGTTCATGGGGAATTCAGAGTTAATTTTGAGTTTTTTTTAAAAGATTCTTCATTACATTTAAGACAAACAATTCTGCCATAGCATTTTCAAAAAAGTCCAAATTTAATTTTTTCCTTTTAGTTTCCTTCATTATTAATTAGGCAAAGTGCCATGTGCTAAAAATATGTTTAAAATGGGTCTCAAAAGTGAGCCTTAAGCCCTAAACATGCCACAGGAAAAAAGACTTGGCACCGTCCTTCAGTAAGTTACTGTCTCACCTCACAGAGGAACTCAAGCAAAGAGATCCACAGTTACTTTGAGCTTTCATGTGTTTCCCATGGAACACATTTAGATGTTTTTCCTTAATGAATTGCCTTAAATTAGATAAAGCCAGCCAAAGTGGATTATGTTATTTATTGTCCTTTACTGTGCAGAATATACTTACTGATCAGAACAATCACATCATTTATCTCCAAGACATTTCCTAGTGTTTTATCACATTTCAGAACGCAGCGTTTCCTAGCTCCTTGTGCTAAATTATATCAATGAAGTGCTTTCCTGCAGGAGATTCCATTTTATTTTCACAAAGATACAAAAACTGGCCACACTAGAGTAACTGGTGACTAGCAAAAGCACATAGTACCTACAGAACTATATTTGAACATTTTCCAAATATGTAACTCTAAACATACTAGTATGTTTTGTTACCATACGTTTAACAGGCAGTTAAACAACATTAAGCCCCTTTCAAGTTTGTATTGGTTTTGTGTGGCAAGGTTTTGGTAGCGGGTGGGGTTACAGGGGTGGCTTCTGTAAGAAGCTGCTGGAAGCTTCCCCTGTGTTCGACAGAGCCCATACCAGCCGGCTCTAAGACAGACCCGCCGCCGGCCAAGGCCGAGCCAATCAGCGATAGTGGTAACGCCTCTGTGATAACATTTTTAAGAAGGAAAAAAAGTTGGGACAGCGGTTTTTCGGCAGCCGGAGAGAGGAGTGAGAACATGTAAGAGAAACAACCCTGCAGACACCAAGGTCAGTGAAGAAGGAGGGGGAGGAGATGCTCCAGGCGCCGGAGCAGAGATTCCCCTGCAGCCCCTGGGGAAGACCATGGTGAGGCAGGCTGTCCCCCTGCAGCCCAGGGAGGTCCACGGGGGAGCAGATCTCCACCTGCAGCCCGGGGAGGACCCCACGCCGGAGCAGGTGGGTTTCCGAAGGAGGCTGTGGCCCCGTGGGAACCCCGCGCTGGAGCAGGCTCCTGGCAGGACCTGCGGATCTGTGGAGAGAGGAGCCCACGGAGCAGGTTTGCTGGCAGGACTTGTGACCCCGTGGGGGGCCCACGCTGGAGCAGTCTGTGCCTGAAGGACTGCAGCCTGTGGAAAGGACCCATGCTGGAGCAGTTCACGAAGAACTGCAGCCCGTGGGAAGGACCCACGTTGGAGAAGTTCGTGGAGGACTGTCTCCCGTGGGTGGGACCCCACGCTGGAGCAGGGGAAGAGTGTGATGAGTCCTCCCCCTGAGGAGGATGAAGCGGCAGAAAATAACGTGTGATGAACTGACCGTAAACCCCATCCCCGTCCCCCTGTGCCGCTGGGGGGGGGGTAGAGAATCCGGGAGTGAAGTTGTGCCCGGGAAGAAGGGAGGGGTGGAGGGAAGGTGTTCTGAGATTTGGTTTTATTTCTCATTACCCTACTCCGGTTGATTTGTAATAAATCAAGTTAATTTTTCCCCAAACTGAGTCTGTTTTGCCCGTGACGGTAATTGGTGAGTGATCTCTCCTATCCTTATCTCGACCCACAAGCTCTTTGTTATATTTTCTCTCCCCTGTCCAGTTGAGAAGGAGGGGGAGTGATAGAACAGCTCTGGTGGGCACCTGGCATCTAGCCAGGGTTAACCCATCACAAAGTTAAAAAAAAAAAAAAAAATTTAAGAGCTTTATAAGTAGTAGTAACCAGGTTTATTACTATATTACTTTATTGTATAATATGTTCAGAGAAGCCACCACCTTTTTATTTTTAAAAATCAGAACATTTTAGCATAGTGAACAACTGAGCACCCCCTTTCAGATGTATAGGTTTTGTAGGTCTATCACATGAAATCAAAACATAAGGTTACATTGTAGTCATGAGAATGTACAAGGCTATTGGTTTATTTTACAGACAAAATAATTACAGACCATTATGAAACTGTTTTATAAAAGAACTTCTGGCAAAGTTATTAATGGAACCATTTAAACATTAGATTGATCTCTATGAAACTGCTGGCAATAAAATGAATTATTAAAGTATGATTTTGCAATCTATGTCTGACAGCTCCGAAGTAGTTTCCTTAATTTCAGCAAAACCAGAGAAAGTCCCCAGCATATCAGAAGGAAGCTAAAAGCCAAACACTTTAAGATGAAAGAATCAAGAGTTCAGTTACACAACAGTAGAAATTATAGCATAGTTTTATATTTTTGCATTGGTGCTACAGTAAGTGTATAGTAAGCAGCAAAAGAGGGTAAGGTACCATAGGGCTTAAAGAAAAGTTATATGGTAAGTGTTTCCAAGTTTTATGCATTCCATTTGAAAAACACTGAGTAAAGTCTGTTACCAAGAACTTAAGTGCATTAAAACATTTTCTGTAAAACCCGCTACATATTAGACATCTTCACAAAAAAATATGCTTTGAGAACATCACAGAAGAAATCAAGATTCCATCCATGCAAGCTGAAGAGGCCGGACAAGAGCTGGTTCGCATCACACTAGCGTTCTCCAGGCTTAGCTTACTAATTGCATTAGACTGAGCACACTGAGAGAATTAGGATCCATACACAGAAAAAAAACTTGTCGTTGCCTTCTCTTTAAAACACGCATCGCATTGCAGCCTGTTATAAAACCCTCATTAGGGAACAGAAAGCCTTGGCTCCCCACTTCCAATGAGGGGCTCTAACCTGCACCTCCTTCCATACAGGTCACTGTGGGCACTTACCACCCTCCTGTGTGGCAGCCATGCCATCCCCGAAGAAAAGAAACAAGTTTCATCCAGACTTGGAGGCAAATAAACAATAAAAAAAAAAAAAAGCACAAATCAACAGGCAAAGACTACAGCACTAAATAGAAAGACCATGGCTGCTCTGGGTAAGGACTTTTTCCCCAAAGACTGTGTGTACACTTTTGACATTAAGCACATGGGTCATGGGATTAATTTCCCATCATTGTTCAGATATGCAAGAAACATTCCCTATATATTGTAAGTAACAAAACATAGCATCACACAAGTGCAAGTCCCTTCTATGCAAGGCGTAAACCCTTGCCCTCTCCCTCTGTCTGGATCTACCTAGCCTCAGGCTTTTCACTGTGAAAGTTTTCACATGTACTGGTTATATTTAGAAAGAACTAATACAAGAGTGATTATTTCAAAAGACATAATTAAGGAATGTAAAAGCAGGCAATATCATGAGACACAGTTAAGGAAACTAATCAACAGGCTATATTCCTGAGATCTTTTCCAGTGTCTTGTGTTATTCAAGTGATGGCATTTCACCATTTGCCTAAAAGACTGTAATATAGTTGGGGGTTGTAGGGTTGGTTTGTTTTTTTTAAATCGAAGTGTTTTCTGCTACTCGGTTTCAACTCGTGCTTCTAGTTTCACTTTAGTAAAAATAAAGATATCCATTTAAAAAGCTAAAATAACCACACAAACCAAGCCACCAAAATACTCATTTGTTACAGGAAGGGTAATAAGGTATGGGCACAAATACAAAAAATAACATTCTTAAAACAATCTAAACTAATGCACTCTGAAGAGCACATTACCAGAACAACCCTATGATCTGGTGACCCAAAGTCACTAGTGAGGAACAAACCCAGAGCAGACAAGCTCTCATTTCATTAAGTCAGTACTGTAAAAACCACAGGTCTCGTTAACATTAAGCCCATAACTCCCACCTTTTTAAAAGTGCCAGAGAGATTGTATACAGGCAGATTTCACTGCAAGTTGCTTTATCAAACCAGTTTTATTTCTAATGCCTTTTATTTCTAATGCCTTTTATTTCTAATGCCTTTTATTTCTAATGCCTTTTATTTCTAATGCCTTTTATTTCTAATGCCTTTTATTTCTAATGCCTTTTATTTCTAATGCCTTTTATTTCTAATGCCTTTTATTTCTAATGCCTTTTATTTCTAATGCCTTTTATTTCTAATGCCTTTTATTTCTAATGCCTTTTATTTCTAATGCCTTTTATTTCTAATGCCTTTTATTTCTAATGCCTTTTATTTCTAATGCCTTTTATTTCTAATGCCTATGAAAATAGATTCTTTTTTCTAGGTTAGACTATGAAAGTAAAAACTGGTCTCCAGACGAATAAAACAAACTACTTCATGGAAAAATCAATTTGCCCTGATATGAAATTGAGTATACAACATCACATTGGAGGCTTACATTTGAAGAATTCAGGGATAATTTTCTAATCCTTTCAGAAGCTACATCTCATTTTCAAATCTATATAAACTGTAGTTCTGACAACAGCTTTTGCTTTCTATCCTCCTCCATTCATATATTCCCCGGTCTGAGCTGCTCTGAAATTTTAAGTTAATACAATAAGTCTTATTTCAATCTCCAAAATTTTATAGCAAGAAATGCAATGTTTTGTCAAAAGAGGGGATTTTAGACACAAAGAGGAAGGTTTAAGGCATAAGAATGTCAGTCCCCCTTTCCCGACAGCCAAATATAACAGCTTGATTACAAAAAAAAAAAACAGTAGTAATATGGCCTACCAGAAATAAAGTGGCATACTTGTAGTATATCATCAAACAGATTAGTAAGACAATGGCTATTTTTGGATGTGAAGTCAGTTTTAATTAGAGTGCCCTAAATTTAGGACCTCAAATTACAGACAGAGTTTTATGGTCCTCTTCCCAATGGATTTCTAGCAGGCACTTGTCTTTTTCAAATACACTAATGTCTGTGCCCTGTAAGGTACGTTGGAAATTTAGCTGACCTCTTTTTAAATTGTGATGAAATTGCCTCATCAAGATTGAAAGAGCCCTCACCTCTTCTAAAGCAGTTTATTCACCGAATATAGCTTTTGAACCTTAATTCCCCCATTTTAAATTAAATCTGCCAAATTAACGCTGAGCATGTCTCTGCAAACACTTCAGTAATGATAGTGCAGATGAGATGTGTTGACTTTCTATTTGAAAGTTATCCTGAGCAGAATCCCCGAACAACAGAGTATCCATGGATACCCAGGTCCACCATCTCCCTCCCTACCTAAGTAAACTCTTAAAAGTTACATCTTGCTCACTTAATTAGTACAAAGCCTCATAACAAGCCATATTACGATGGTAGAGGAAAACTAGCAAGTTAGAGTTGAAAGCTAGGCTAGAGGCACACCAGACTACAAGCAGCATTTTTTGCTTGTAGCAGCAGGTAATTACTTGTTTAAATGCAGAACAAACTAGTTTTGATAGCAAATAAATAAGGTGGTTTACAAATATATTTTTGTCATCAGAATTAATGAGGGGAACTGTAGTAATAGAAGAGAATCAAAGAAAGCAATGGTAATGCAGAGACTACCAGTGTCCTTCAATATGGTAACAGCTGCATTAAGCTTAAGAAGAAACAGGCAGGAACATACTATCAATTTCAAAATAGTTTTCAGTATGAAGAACAGTAGAACTTGGCATTTGATACTGTAAAGAATCACAACTGAGGGGGGCTGTTAATCATTTTAAATAATTAAATCTTGACAGATAAAAGTGTGTTCCTCAGTTGAGAAAACTATTAAAGTGAATTAATTTTGAAAAATTTTAAAATTAGAATGCCTTTTACAAAAGTGAAATATCTAGCGGTTAACTGCATGAGACCACAAATGCAAGCTTAATTCAGTATTACTTTTTCTGCCATGAAATCTGACAGGAAGTTTCTCCAACCCTTGACTGACAATTTGAGCAGTTCTATTTTCGTCAACCTCTATGATTCATCTCAAAAATATTCTCCTAGGAAGAGTTACTATGTTGAAAGTATCAGCTCCAGCTTCGAAATATATTGGAGGCTCCGTTTTCTACAAAAGCCTCTAAAGCAATATTATGCAGGAAAGCTCTATGAAGCCTGGATCCATCCTTGAGCACAGATTAGGTTAAAGATCAAAAAAGCTCTGTAGATAGCCGTGTTCACCACCCTGGGATACTCTTCTCTTTGCTCTGCTTTAACAGACACTCTCCAGCCTATTCAACAACCAAACTATGGGCTTAAGCTTGTGATACTCTCATGCATTCACTTCCATTATGGCCATCTCATAGCACTTTGAGCACTGAAGCCTGAATATATCCAATATATAACTCTTTAGCTTGTCACACTCAGAAGGTTTCTTTCCTACCTATTTCCAAGTTACCCAAAACAGACCCAAGAGAAACAGCTCTTGGGAATTCATGATATTTGAATTGATACTTTCATATCCAACTCAGGTTTACAGTGGCATCATCACCCTCCCCTGTAAAAGTTTCCATCATAAGAAAGGTTAAGGTCCTGCCAGGTAACAAAACACCATACACAGTATATTCTCACCTCTCAGAGAAGAAAGGGCTATTCCTACCTCTCAACAGGTTTGGGGGTTTTTTTGTTTGTTTAATTTTATCTAAAAAAATCAACATTACAGAGAACAACCTGTTTTCCAGAAGTCATGAGACTTGTGAGAGCAAATATTTGAGGACTGCAGTCAGTAACAACTCTATCATAATGAGGCATTCCATGAATACTGTGCAGCATGTGTATCTCCACCTGGAGATGGAAAGTGCACATTAACTGATTCACACATGGATACTTTTCCATTGATACTGGTTATTCTCCCTTTTGATTAGTAGCTGAAGGAGATTCTCTAGTAGTTGAGGAAATTAAATCCATTTGAAATTTAAGCTAATGTTTATATGCTTTCTCAAGCGGAGACTTTAAAATATTTTTTTCTTTTAAAGTCAGCTAGTCTTCCTCAAAACATCACTTTAAAGAAAAGGTAGCTGAATTCAGCCCTCAACTAAAACTTTAATGAACTAAACTTCATAATTTTGCCAAAGTTATTGCACATGTACATATAATGAAGAGTGATGTACAGAGAACAGTTTAAATTCTGAATTACCACCTAGGACTAAGCCTGGACAAAACAGACAGACGGAGCTTGAGAGGGAATTTACAGGGAGTTGCCACTAACATTAGATTGCAAAATCAATCTGCTAAGATGAGAAGAAACATAAAAAAGCTTGTCAGAAGTTATGTAACAAGGCAGCAGCACCACTATTTTTAGGTAGTGTCCTTCTGTGAGATATTGAGCATCTCTTCAAGGTACCAGGCATCTTCAACATCCATCAATGTCAGTTGAAACCAAGGACAGTGTCATGACATCATGCTAGGTCAGGGAAGAATAAGAATTCCTATCCCAGTAAATCATAAAAAGAGATGATTATTAATTCAATTTCCCCAAATGGTTCTTGTAAAAAAAACCCTGCATTTCCAGTTTTGGAGGGGCTGGGGAGCGGGTGTGTGGTGGTTTGGGTTTTGGGGTTTTTTTAAATCTATCATTACATGATAAAATGGGTCTAATCTACTAGAAACTTCTCCTAACCCCCAAAATTATGGGATTATTAATAATCCCATAATTGCAAATATTAACACCTGTCAAGACCCAAAGGCCACCTGGATCACAGCCATGTTTCAATGTTCAATATCGAAGGAAACAAATTGACCTCAATAAAGTTCTAAAAGCAGAAAGATCGCAATTGCTATGTGCTTTCAAATAAACCATAACCTAACCCAAATTGTCTAGTATGAATATAGCTCTTCCTAAGGTTCAGAGATGCTGTACAACAGACTTTGAAAGAAGATAAAGATAGAAAGAAGAAAAGAGAAAATATTATAGTTTAGAAGTTATTCTGGAAGAGGCAATTAAAAGTTTTGCCCCCACATCTGTTAACTAGGGTTTGGTTTACCGCTCTAGTAAACCAATGAAGATTGCAAAACACCATTAGGAAAGCAAATGGACTAAAATTCACATAATAATAGAAAAAATAACACACTGTACTTGGTAATGTCACTGCAATTTTTCTATAATATCCTCCACCATGCAAAAATATTAAATTACAGTAAAACATTTGAAAGAACAGATTTTTTTTTTATTTTGATTATGAAAATAGCTTTTTAAATATTTAAAACCCACTGAAAACACCCATATTTATCTAACTAGTTCCTTCTAGACTCCCCACATTTTATGCAGCACTGGTAGAATTATTCCTGTGGACTTAGGGCAGTGTTGGAGCCGAAGGAAACACAGCTCTGCTGGGAGAGACTGAGACTGATAAAGCCAAAAGCAACTAGACTCTGCTGGGACTGGGCCTGAATCTTCAAGATTTTTCTGGCAAAGGATCAGTGCCTTTTTCATCTTCTCTTTCATAAACTTAATGAGACTGACCAGAGTTGGTTTTTGTTTGTCTGTTTTTAAATTGACCAAGACTATAAATTAAACACAAGTAAGCTGTTATGGGTCCAGTGTACCAGGATGGAGAAGACTTGCATTAGGCATATAAGCAATCCTATTTGAAGGCTACACAAACACTTAAGCATATAAATACATGTCTTGTTGTTCTAGAACAAACACATAAATTGACTACAAAGTAGGGGTTTTTTTCTTATATACAATAAATAAAGAATTTTTTTTTTAAGGAGCTTAAAGTAGCATATTCCTGGTGTTAGCACTGATTACAAAAAAAAAAAAAAAAAAGGACTTTTTTAGCCAAATCATTTTTAGTCAGACAAGAACATCAAATAATTAAGGTCTGCAATCGCATCACACTAAGAACATCACAAATACTTAGCAATGAAAATTGTTTGCAGTTGAATGGGACAAACCGAAAGACAAAAGAGGTCTAATATATGTTCAACAACCAAGAGGGTTTCTTTAACTTTTAGAGGTGAGGCGTCCTTTGCAGACAGACAAATGCGTGTGGACACAGACATACAACCCATAGGTTACATGTAGACTAAAGATATATGACAAGTATTAACCTGATGGTCTAAGAGGGACAGCGGCAAGGGCTGAGAAAAAGGAAATGAATATGCAAGTAGTGCAGCAAGCCAGCAAACTATCCAAAAGGTAAAGACAACGTTCCAGTGAAAAATGAACACACTTGAGTGCAAAACAAAACTACCAGCTTCAAAAGGCTACAGAGTAATACTGCATTTCCTCTTACTCCAAGCAGTACTTTGTAGGGATGCACTTCTCTTACAGCCTCAGGTGGGTCTAAACACTTAGATCCTATAAACACATAGGTCCTATAGCCCAGAGACAGCCTCTGATATACTAAAGTCCAGAGGAGCTGCAAGGAATCCCTAAGACACCACATACATTTCCAGACACGCTACAGGGCATGCAGGATTTGGTTTCTCATTTGTCAGCCACTGAACAGTTGGATATTAGCTGCAGCTGCTACTGGCTTTTATTATGGGAGGGAGGCACAAGGGACACAGTGATGGAACGGTTTTGCATTTTGTTTTCTTCCTTCCCGCTCCACAACTTTCCTTCCACCCCCATATCTCTCAAGGTCAGAGAGGACACGCCTGTATGATTAAGAGCATGAAATTATAGAAAGTTTGTGATTTCACAGTATTGGATGATTAACCTTATTTTCTCCCCTGAAGAAATCCATTAAAGAAGCACACAAGATCTGCACCATGGACATCAGAGCCCCAAGAGCAAAGCTGCTGATGTTGAGAACCAGCCTACCACATAGTTTGTTTTCATGCAGACATTAAGCAAAGCACAGAGTTTCAGAGACACAGAATACAGGGGGTTTGTTGATATTACCATTTTAAGGTGAAGAATATTTGCTTTTCCTCTTTTCTTCCTCTTCCCTCTTCTTTAAGGGAAATAAAAGTTTAAACAAAGCCTTGTAATTCTCCTGTACTACTTTTAATAGAATATACCACATCAATCCGGAAGATAAGATCATTAAAGGCCAGTGACTTTAAGCTAACCTGGCAATGCCCTGGAGGATTCAAGATCTCCTACCCAAAGAATCATTGTCTTGATTTTCCAACAACCTTAGGGAACAGCAGAAAAGCACGGGAGCAGCACAGCATGGGGAGAGCTGGGCAGACAGAGCAGTGAGGGATTCTATAGTAACAGACACAAGAAAACAGAGGGGGGAAAAATACATGGGCTAGTGGACAGATGCTCTGGCAGTGATAGGCAACAACCATCCTGGTTAGCTCAGCATGAGCATCCCAGATGGGTATCCACTGGCCACAGCAAGACCAGGGAGTGTTCTGGGAGATAAAACTGAGCCATTCACAAGCTACTTCCCATTCCCCCTGCTATTTCCACACTTCCCTCCCTATTCCCCAACAGTCTTCCCCAGCACAGCTTCATAGGTCTCTAAGCCCAGGCCCAAAAGCAGTAGAGCCATTTCTTCACCTTTTCTACATCTAATCCTGCCCACAAACGCTTCTTATTCACACTATGTGCAAGAACTCCTGCTGCAGTAAAAAATAAAAAGGTATCCAAATACAACAATTTGAATGGGAGTTTCAGCTGGAGACCAAAACAAAAGGAACTGAAGTTGATAGCAGGGATTTTCACAGAAGTGGGTAAAGTGAGAGAAGGGAGGCAGAAGTTCGACTAGAAACAGGAAAAAGAGCAAGCCACCCAGCTTGACTGACTACAGGAATAACCAAGGCATTTTGGGGTATACTGCAAGGCACTTCCTCAGAAAGTAAATTGGGTCCAAATCCCCCAAATCCCATCGCTGAGATAAACAGATGAGGTAACTTTTAAGTAACACCTGTAATATAGTTGTGTTTGCATCCATAAATAAACTGAGGCTAAATCAGAGATAAAGATGCTGAATTTCAGCACAGCACACTGTGGGCAGAGAGTAAAGCTGAAAGAAACATGTACAGGGATAAAGCAATGCAGGAAAAGCTACAGAAAGGAAATTGGAATTGTTCAAAGATAAATTCAACTACGCTTCTGGCAAGTATTCTAGCAATAAAGGCAGTAACACTGAGAAAAGGCCAATGTAGATAAACAGGAAAGTACAGCAAATAATCAAGGTTAAGAGAGACAGGCATAGGCATAGCATAAAAACACTGGGTATACAAGAAAAAATACACAGTAAAGAGACTGAAAAAATGACAGTTGAAAAGGTAGATCACGAAAGTACACTTGCCCAACATGTTCTGCAAATAAATATATTTTCAAAGTACTTTAAGTACAGCAAGTTAGAAAGAAAGGATATATGAAAGTAAGGCTTGAAGGATGGCAAAGTAGCTTTGGCAGAAGAGGTAAAACCAGTTATCTCCCCTCTCAAAAAGGATGAGGATCCAAGCAGACGTTACAGTCATACTCCTTGTATCTATCTATTTGAGTTTAATTGGCATGTGTAGATTGAGGGCTATGAAATATTGCAATACTGCTCATTTTTAGTGGTTTAATTTCAATTAATTGTATTGTAATTGCACAAACACACACACCCCTTATTGAGTGACAAGCTCCAAACATCAAAATGTTGAACCATATTTTTGACATTTACCAGAAGTATTTCTGGACTATTTCTGGAAAGCACAATATAATTAGTTCTGGATTTAATTTAATGCTGCCTAGATAATTATAATGTCATGGTAATGACCTTCAGTCATAACTGTCAGCTCTCCGGCTATATCACTACTTTGCTATTTGCCATCGGCTTACCCTCCCCCCACTTTCACCTTGGGTGGAACCAGCCTGTATGATGCGATATATTGGCCTAGAATGACAGAGCATACAGTTATTGGATTTGCTTTTCATTGTATTAATCCATTGCTTATTTGTGATGAAATCTTTATAACTTTCTAAATGGGTAATCCTTTCAATATCATCAAAAGTCAAAGAAAGTTACATTAAGTCCTTAAATGTAGTTTATCACCATGTTTTATAAACCTCTACCAGATTACAAAAGCAAAGACGATGCACAGGCTCTACTCTACTAGGCTGTTGATTTCTTTGTTTGTTTGGCTTTGTTTGGGGTTTTTTAATCCTAAAAGTTGTACATGTCTCAAATAAACACTCCATTTTCTTCAGAGCAAGGTGATGCTCACAGGGCAATTCACAGTAGCATCAGAGCATTAGCAGCACATTTTGAAGAACTGGATACCTGGCATCCTCCAAGGGTGGAAAGGGAGAGCACTTATTTGGTGGCAAAAGACTTTTTTGTGAAAACTAAGCGTGCCAGACCAATTGCTGGAGAGCAAACTGGGTAAATGCTGATCTCGTGCAGATATTGAGTAGTTTATTTGAAGATTGCTGCTTCCTGTCCATCTGTGTAAGCTTTTTGAAAATTCTGACTTGGCTACCTGAGAACTTGGAGTTTATTTCTCTCCAAGTTAAGAGCTGTTTATAACAAGGTCCTTGCAAGGATTTGGCTCTGCAGTCAAAGGCAGTCCTAAGAGTGCCATACAAAGGTTTCTGATTCTTAACAGGGTTTCTTTAGCTCAAAAAAATATTAATTAATATTTATGAACTAACATTCAAAACTAGATTTCAAATACTTCTGAAACATTCACTTTTGCTCCTCAGGAAGCTTTGAAACTTGCTTGTCAGAGCATCCACTGAAGGAAGGTTGCAGACACAAGAAACACACATGCACTTAAATTTCATGTTTGTGAGATTTCCCATTTTTGCAAGATTTGGCTGGATGCTCTGCCTACCTGCCTAACACTACCCTGCCTGTCTGTTAACAAGCAGGCTTGGATGCATGGCTTTCAATGATGTCCAAAATAATTAGACAAGTGCACATCCAGTCCTGTCCCAAATAGCTGACACATTTCCTTTGAGCCATCACCACTCCAGCGCTTCTTAAAAGCTTACTGCTGTATGCCTCTGTAGCAGATGCTCATAACATGGAATTTGCTAGTATTTTTGGACAGTTGTCTATAGGTAATAAGCAGCATGGGTCTAGTATTACTTTTCCTTTTTAGTCTGGCATAAGACATAGACAGCGTAGCTGCTGAAGAGGTTTACTTTTCTTCCTGTGCAGCAGCAGTTCTCTCCCCAAATCAAGTGCAGGACAAGGACACCCCGCCTACCATGCAGATTTCTACATGCTGAAGGAAACATGTTACTTTCATTATTAAAAAAATTTAGTTCTGGACAGATGTGAAAGAATCACTGAAAATTCATTTTTTGTCTTTCCAGTAAATTTCTTTATTCACACTGTTGAGTCAACTGGAGGCCAGGCACTTATGGTACTCTTTAGTTATAAAAGTACAAGTGAACCAACCCAAGATCCCCTAGGCTGAGGGTGCAGCACCCTCTAATGAATTTGTTTTCCAGGGCATCAGAGTAGGGTCCTGGCTGTACCTTGGACTCTGCTTCTTGAAACTCTTGTCAACCCCTTGAGGAACCAGAGTGTTGCTCAAGTTTACATGTGTTTTAAGAGATTTGAACACATTTTTGAAAAAACAAAACAAAACAAAAAGAAAACCTAAGCACATACCCATGATTTAATGTTGTTTATCTGTGCAGTTTTTATCTTCAGTGTTTTATTTCTTGGATCTTTTAATGTGTTTAACTTTGTTGTCACACTGCCTAAGTTCAGACTATAAACTAAACTGAACTATTCACCAATATGACGCTCTCTTGAGTTTACTAGGAAAACGTACCTACCTATGAGAAGTTGATAAAAAAAGCTAGAAAGCTAGATTTTGCTCTTATTTTTAAAGATGAGAAGATATTTAAAATGGCAGTTCAGAAAGAAGGCAGAAAAGCAAGCATTCATCAAATAAGCAGAGTAACCAGACAGCTTTTCTTACACAGGCAGGTAGGTACCTGCACAGGTATTTCCAACGTCAACTGCCTAATTAGAAAATCATTCCTTTTAAATCCTGCCTGCCCCATCCTAAAACACAGTACATTATCCTGAATCTGACTTTTTAAACATGAAGTTATATTTTCAACTTAGAAGGGAAACATAATGCATTAACAGGTTTTTAATCAGCTGTTGACAAATAGAAAACAAAAAAACCAGGAAGTGGTGGATTTTTTTTCTTTCTTTCCTACTCATCTTTTTGCCATATTACCCATCCTCAAAGCAGAAGACTACTTGTCTTAGAATCTCTCCAGACCCAGCTACTCACCATCTCTTGACACAGTACTAAGATAAAGAGTTGGGAGAAAAAACAAAACAACAAAAAAACCCCCACAAAACAGGTGCTATGGTGCTTCAATTCACACACCCCACAGACTCATTCTAGCCTTCTGAAAGGTTGCTCTGTACTGTTCTGGTCATTCTACTATTAAAAAAAGGGTATTACAGAAACCATGACACTACTATAGAGGACAATCAAGCCAATACAAAGACTGAACAATCAGAGTTATTTAGAGTTGCCGGAAATAATAGGTCCATTCTCTGAAAGAGCACAAATTGGGAGCAAACTTCACTGAGTTCTGCTTCTGATGGGAATAAAGAATAAGAACAGCACCAGGGCAGGAGTAGAGCCAAGGATAATCTGAAACACATTAAATTTTAAGGGGTTTTATTTTTCATAGTCAAGTTCACATAACTACTAGCTTTAAAAAAATATATATAAATCACACCATGCAAAAACTAACAAAAGCACACAAATGAATTCTTAACACTTACCTGGGAAGAGATCCTGATTAATATTCAGCCAATGTAGATTAAACACAGGGGGTGGTAGAGAATGTTTCCAAAAGGGAGATGGGAAATGAGAAGCACATCCTCATTTTCCCCAGAATCAATCCAGAGAAAACAGAAATTATGAACTACTTAACCACAAAAGTTAATTCTTTATCCCTATGGATGACCAATGTTTCCCCTCACACCAGGAGTCTTTCTGGTTCATTTCTTTAACTGCAAAAAGCCTAAGACCAAGCAGTAGATAAAACCCACACTGCCAGGCATGGCAAGCTGCAACCATTGGCAACTGAATGTTTGCCCCCATCAACAAAAACACCTGCAACTCTGCTGTACCTCCCAGGACACTGGAATACACAAAAAAAAAAAAAAAAAAAAAAAAAAAAATCAGGCTCACTCCTGGCTACTACTGCTGAGGAACCGGGGACTGTGAAATAGTAGTTAAGAGAGAAGCACCTCTCCCTTGCCTGGTAACAACAGATATAATGTCAACTCTTCTCCCAGCTCTACCCATCTCCCTTTCTTGGTTGCTTATCATTTGAGCAGCAACAGTTACTTTGGCCTAAACACTCTGAAGTTTTGAGGTATCTCCACAGCACAGTGAGCAGGAGTAGGGACAGGGATCACAGAATTACAACCTATGAAAGTTATTGTTATATTACATTCATGCTGCACTGTTTCCCCATCTAATAACGGTTTAGCTATATAAGAGCACAAAGCTTGGAGAAAGAACCTGGTTAAATGCTGGAACAGATGGCTCAGCCATCAGCGACCCTCAGCTCATTTCTCACTCAGATGGGGTGGGTATCAGTAGGGCTTGCTAGTGTTTCTGGCTACAATAACCACAGGATAGCATCAGCAGGCTGGTGACAGCACTGTATCCTAATATGCACAATGTACAGAGTTGGTAACAGAAATAAAGGAAATCAGCATGCCATCTACTTCTGACCTCAGTTCATAACTGGTCATGACTGTCTCTAGCACTGACCCACTACAGGATTTTTACAGGGTTAGAAGAAAAAGGGAACAGTCTGTGGAGTCTTTTGTTCTTCCATCCTTGATCTGGCACCTGCTGTCATTGACCAGTGGTCAAGTCTTTAAGATAGCTCAGATATATCACCCAGCTTCTCTTTGGTCCAAAAAGATATTTGCAAGTCTTTAGGAATGCTAAAAACAATTCAACAAACTATTAAATAAAATACTACCAAAACATAAATAAATAAGCACTCTAAAATTAAAGATAAAGCCTAGAAATTATTCCTACTTGTATCACAGCTGGGTGAGTCATTACAAGGCAGCTGGCAGCTGAGAGGCATGCCAACATCAATCTATCAATCTGCATTTTCCTATATTAATATGTCACAGGTCTTGTGACTTGGATTTCCTATACCCAAATAAAGGGGTTTCAAACTGCCTGGCATTTAGCAAATGGGCAACCTGCTGCCTTTACTTATGCTATATGCTGCCTTCTGAGAGCCTATGTCACCTACAGTTCTGTTTTGATCCCACTGAAAAATCAGCTGAGAGATTTCAATACACTTCAATGAAAACACCGGTGAGCAGCATTCTGGGGAGAGCGAGCCAACAAAGCCACCTCTTTTGTGTCCACATGGCCAACAAAACAATTCACAACTTGCTATTTTCGTGCCCAGCAAGGGAAGACCGACCACCCCAAAACACTCACTAGAAATATCTGCAATGCCTGAGAGCCGAGACATCCACAAGCATCCCAGTCTAAGACATACACCCGGGCAACTGTGTCATTTTGCTCAAGTAAGCTCACTAGCCTCAAGCTGTGTTTATTCCTGTGCCTTGATCTGGAAGTGCAGGACAAAGTCTGGAAGGAAAATTTACAAAATGGCAGAGGTCTTTGCAAGATAATCAAGAGAAATCAGAAAGTAAATTCAGAGAAGTACCATGGTATTACATGTTTGGGCACCTACTCAAATTCTTGGTGAGGATTTCAGCAGTAGCTTTCATAAAGGCCATTAACAGCAACTGGAAGAACACTGGGAAAGCTGAAAGCAAAGCCACCTAAAAAGCAATGCAGCTAACAAGTGATTCTTGATCTACAGCACTTCCTAAAGCTTAGTGCAGGCTGTAGATCCTGGGCAATGCTGTTTTAACAACAAAGGCAAGGCTGTACTGATGCAAACTAATGGAAGCACCGCACTGTAAGAAGTCTTCTACTTTCATGCTCACTAACCCAACTATGTAGTGCACATTAAGCACTGTAAAACACTGCAGAAAAGCTATACTATCCTAACATAATGCGATTACAGAGTACTTAATGGGAAGACACATCAATAATACATCATTATAGATCTAGTATTTCTCACCAGTGGCTCATTTTTAGACTGCTAATGTCCCATATCTGCTGCAATAATATATGAGAAAGAGGACAGTTTTGAAAGTAGCATTGGGTGATCTTTGATGCTTTTTAAGAAAACAGTTCACATTTCAGGTGCAATTCCTCTGTAAAATATGTTCCTGCTTATAATACCTACCTCAGAGCTGTAAATGACCAGTGACCTGACAGGCCAAACATGTAGTTTTAAGGATGAAAACTTTTACTTCCAAACCAATTATCCTTGCATTTCTTTGCTATTATTCAGGTCCTCATCCCTGACTTACAAATACACACAAGGGATGCTTTCTCTCTCTGCTGATCAGACAAACTTGTTTTCTTCTTCTATGTGAACCTGTCAACACCTAGCAACACAAACACTGCAAATCAGTTCCCACTCTGTGTAGGTGGGATCATACTCACAAACATCTCATTTCTAGGTCCAGTGCCACAGGCAGACTATTTTGGACCAAACCACTGAACCAAAATGAAAAACATATAGCTACAGAACCAAGCTGGTTTCACCACTGGCACAGGACCCACTATCTCTGCCTCAGGCTCATTCAACATTAAGCAAAATTCAGTTGGCAGGCACTCAGGTGGCAAGGTTGAGGCATTAATTTAATAATAGAAAGGAACTCACTGCACAGTGCTTTCTTGCGGTTGCTTCTATGTGATAATTGCACAAGAGAAGTGGTTTGTATTGAAAAGTGGTTTGTATTTGCATTATTTTTAATGGTTCCAGTTCTTACCAGTATTACGTTTCCAATATTCTTGCTATTATGTCTAAAGCAAAGGTATTGCCGTGTAGTTAAAAGGACCCTTTGATGGATCCATGTTATATTTCAGGTTCCCTTAGAGACTTTGCATGGCCTTTGGCAAGTCAATTTACTTTCTCATCTATAAGGTAAGGTAGTAATAGTACAGTAGCTCCCAAAGGTGTTCTGTGTTGTCCTAACTTCTGAATAGAAAATGCTTCATAAATATTAACATCCTCCAGCAAAAATGCATAAAATATCAGAACTTAATAATGCAAGTGGAACTTATTCAGGATCTGGAAGATCAGCTAGCCCTACTCCCACAGAAAGCCAGGCAGAGTCACCAGGGATGGGCCAAGGAGCCCACTTCCCAGCCAGCAGGTCTGCACAGGATCCTGAGTCCCAGAGGGTAGGAGCAATGCCTTTCTTGCCCCCAAGGCACAGGTGCTCAAGACATGGGTGCACAACAGCCAGGATGAATGTGGACGCTCTGAAGAGAACAAGGAGGGCATGACAACCTTCTACGAGAGACAGCAGAGCTGGGGTTTTGCTGTCAACTGGACAGAATTACCTTCTTGCTGTGCTGGACTGAAAAAGAGATGGATTAAGGAGTTCAAACACAAGGCTGGGTACTCATTGTCCTGGCTGGCTGTTCTCAGATGGATTTCATTAACTGACCACTGAGAAAAACCTAAATTTGGTCCCCCCAGCCTCAGCAAGAAGATATGAACAAACAACAAAGCTGGAGAATTACTAGTGTTTCAACAGAGCCATAATGCTGTGATTCAAAACCCTCACTTAAGGTGCGGTGGCTAATGATGGATAATTATTTACTAGAGCTTTTCATGCTTTCCTTCAGACTGACAGCTTGAAGCCAAAGCTCACTTTCTCCTTCTCAATGCTAGTAACCACATGGCACAGAAAATTAAAATTTCTCTTGATCTAGCTAAAACCAATATTGTAGATGTGCTGTATATTGCATTTAGATATTTTGCTGAAAAGAGGTATTAAATATTCATAAATACGCAGAATTTATCTTTTTTGCTTTTTATTGGTCCTTTTGCATCCTACTCTTTTCTGACCATTGCAGTCTAGAGACCGTGTTCAGTGCTAACAAGTAAATACTCACCACAGTCCAAAGTAAGCAAGGTCATTATTTTACAAGAGGAAAAAAAATACTCATTTTCTGAAAGTAACAGGGGTACTTCTGACCTCATGCAAAACATACAGGAGAAACTGAATTTTCTGTCATTCTGCAAGGACAGTGTGTGCTGCCAACAACATCATCATATTCATCATGGATGTGTCATCTTGATAACGATCCTCATTGTCAGTGGCATAGACTTGAGGGCACAGTCTTTATTTTACACAGCTCCAATTGATAAGTAATTAGTTATGAACAGTGGAACATTCCCCACAAAATCCAAATTAAGCAAAACTACTTCAATAGGAACAGCAATGTAATGATACACACACACACACCAGGTCTCAGCTACTGTGCTTCGATTCAGTAGATAATTTTCAAGCTCTTAAATGCCTGGATTTGTTTACAATTCTGTTACAGTTACATAACTTCTATAAGACAATGAAATGTAAAGATAAAGAACAAATACAGCAAGAACGAGGCTGACCATACCTGCAGCCCTGCTCAGAGTCACAACTGAACACTTAGTTGGCAACACCCAATTATAATATTCACTACATTGTAGATTCTCAGCTTAAATTCATTAAAATGAGTCATACATTAGGTATTATCATCTATGAATTCTCCAATAAAAACCCAAACATTAAAAGGTGCTATGAATATATTCAAAATTAAGTTCTCATTTCTTCTGGGTTAAAAAGCAGAAAAACATTATTCTGAGATGTTCCAAGTACTCAGCCAAATCTCTGAAGCACGGAAGAGGAAAAAAACTATTTTAAAAGCTCCTTCCCATTATGATGATTTCATTTGACATCAACTCCATTTGTATTTTGCAGAAGGCAACACTCCACTCCCACTCATTCCAGGGCAGGGGAGGCAGCAGGGAAAGGGATCATAAATAGGTGTGAAATCAAGCTTAACAGAAAAAAAAAAATAACAAAGTCACAGACTAAGGGTAACGTTTTATTAGAGGCAGTGTAATTCGGGAAAGGGGTGGGGTTGGGAGGAGAGTAAGCAAAGAGCTTACAACTCCTATTGCAGTCTCAGCTGTCACAGGGCTGCTGTGCTGAATGACTGCTGAGACTTGCTATTCATTTCCTCATGACATTTTCCTTCTTGTCAACAAGTAGGCCCGTTATACAGTTAGTGGATATAAAAGCATTAACTCCAGTAGAGAACTTTATTTCACCCTTCTTTCAGTCATTTTCTCTGTGGTTGAGATTAGACTCCAGAGGTGCAGTAATGGGTAATTAATTGAGAGGGAGGGGGTACACAACAGCTTTGACAGGAAGAATCCCATAGATGAGCCATCACAAGTTTCAGCTGCTTGTACACAGTATCACAACTTACTGCTTCACATATAAACAGGAGTGAAATCTAACTGATTCAAGGGAATAACAAACTAGAGTGATATAAAGCACTTTCTGAAAGGAAAGCCAACTGCAACACATCTCATGCCATTTAGAGCCCAACACCAGCCTCTGAAGGGACAGATACACTCCAGCTGGATCATAGTCTAGAGGAAAACACCAGTTTCATAGATTTTATAGACCAGAAAGGGCTTTTGCCAAACTAATTCAAAGTCAACTTGTACAGAGGCTTAGGACATAAGCAGCCTTTGGAGCTTTCGCTGTTTAATAATCCCCTTTAACAGTATTTTTAAACTCTCCTCCTGTTGATCCTACCTCTGAGATCCAGTACTGCTTATGCAAAAATCTGAAGCAGAGGCATAACCCTGTAACCGTGGTTAGGAGAGTCTCGTGAATGCATGAGACCACACGCTTCAAACCAGAAATACATAATCTAGCAATAAAATGAAGTGAAAAGGCCATCACCGCCAGCCAGGCTGAGAACAAGTGCCATCACTCAGGGCAAGCAGCAGCACAGCTACCACATATAAAAACACATTATAGGTAGCATCAAAGAAGAGGGGGAGCAAGCAGGGATTTGAGGAGAATTTACAGCAGATGGTAAATCAAAAGGGATCCCCCCCGTTAGTCTCCCGTGAGTCAGAGAGCTTCAGGGAAAGGAGCATTTGAGAAAGCAGGTTTACAGAAAGACATACAGGACATGAACCTTGAAAAAGCAGCCACTTACCAAAATTTATAGCCTAGAGAATTTTACTATGTTGTAAATTACATTCCTCATGAGATTCAATTGTGCACATATGTATGCAAGATTGAGAGTCACAATGCAAATATAGTCCTGTGTATGTACACTAACTTATGATATGTGCCCCATTGAGTTTGAAGATTGAAAATACTCTGCTGCAGAGCTTATGAGGTCTACAACACCATTAATGCTTCAGAAAGAGCTTGCAAGCTAGAAATGTACATATCTATTATCCAATCATTTTACAGAATACATTTTCTCTTCCTTAGATAAGCACCTTCCGGTCCTTCTGTCATGTTATAAAATATATGCATCTGCTTTGAATAGATATTTAATGAAGGTATTCCTTGTAAAAGAATATCTGTTTATGTTTACATTGCATTAAATATTTAAACAACTTGTTATGGAAAAGCACTTAAAGAAATCTTTCTAAAGATGAATAGATTTTTCCATATCTTTTCTTCTTAACCTCTTCCAGCAAGAGCTATTAAAATTGAACTGCTTATACTGCTATACTAGAGTACATATTTTGTAAGGGAATGCAGATAGGTGGATAATGCAGCTGAAAACCACAAAATTGTAAGGCAGACCCAAGACTGGGAAATTCTCCTTCCCTATACTGATAATCTTTATGCCTACACCACCTCCAGACAACACAGGCTACATCTGGCCATCAATCAAAATCTGAACAGCATTCACATAGGCCTGTAGGTAGGAGAGGGCTCTATCTCATTGCTGCCCGAAGTCAGGCTACATGGGTTTAGTGCACAACTGGCTTTTAAATTATGGTACAAAATAATAATAATCTGAATGAAGTTCTGATTAAAAACAGAGACAGTAACAAAAAAAATTGACTTTACTATACAAAACAGTGATTCCCCTTTTCTTACCAACAGAGTCCTACTGCATTGCAGTCAATCACTATGGATGCAGGAACAGGATTTAACCTGAAGTATTCAGATCTGCCTTAAAGAACTTCCCTCAGAGAACAGGCATGTACAGGAGAAGCTTAAGGTCACCACTTCAACAGCTCTGAATTAAAGGGATTATTTTGTTGGGGTTTTGGTGTTTTCTGTTTTTAAAGAGGTAGCTTGACAGGGTTTAGTACCTCATTGTAGCGCTGACTATTCAAACTGTCTAGTAGTTGTTCAAGTCTCATGCTTAGTTTGAATATATTCAAAAGCAGCAATATAGAAAGGGTCAAAAGCTCCAGTACATTCCCCACTAAAG
The DNA here is from genome assembly GCF_026419915.1 of Harpia harpyja. NCBI lineage: Eukaryota > Metazoa > Chordata > Aves > Accipitriformes > Accipitridae > Harpia > Harpia harpyja. The sequence goes on from NC_068947.1 coordinate 6,994,206, forward strand.
CTTTAAAACACATATAAACCATCTGACACAGTCCAAGAGTCTCAGATCTTTTGCTTTAAACAAATGGGCTCAAAAAGCTTCACTCACAGCATGCTGACATTTTAATATTTACTCCACAAGTCTCAACAAGAGAATATAACAGTAAAAATAAGCCTTAAAAAGCATTATCCTCTGATCAAATTACTTCCAAGCTTCAATTAAGATAAATATAATGTCACTTACTGAAGCAGCATCAGTATCAGCCCTTTATGATCTCAAAAAGGCCAGTTACTCCTCAAGAGGCCAACCACAAGCGACCTACATTGTTTATTTCTAAAATGAAGAAGGTCAATAGTTTGCCATTTTCCATAGAGTATTTTCACTCTGCATAACTTACATTTCCATTTTTTATACTACTGGAAAATTACTACTAGAATACATTGGTTTCTTCTGGTAAGAATTGTCTTGTGAAGCAACGGGGATCCAATTTTCCATGCTATGCAGTTATTTACATCATTTTTGTCTTTTTTAAACTTCTCTCACTACTAGTCAGGAGTTTGTCTAACTGATACAGCTGGTTCTAGGATAATAAAGTGTCTTTTCAAGTAGCTGGCCACCTTCTGGCATAGGAACTATAGGACCAGGGCTTAAAATTTTTTTTTATTCAATACTTCCACATTATATGTAGCTATAGTTAGAAAATACAGTTAGACAATGCATTTAGCAATACAGAGAAGACTTCATACTTCATAATTATAAAGAGACACACATGAAAAATGACCAAAATTCTAATCCGCATCCTTTACCATGCAACCTTCTCAAGGAACAATGTGTTACTTGAATACTAAACTCTTCCAAGGCTACAGTGAGTTGATAACACCTACCACTAATTGGTTATATAACCATTTAAGTAGGATTGGTATCATAATCTGCTGTGAAACCTGACAGCAGGAGATGTGGTTCTGCAAATAAAATATTCATTTACAAAGACTTCTTTAAACCAAGGTGGTTTATGTTCTTCAAATTTTTATACAATTAAATTGCAGCTCCATACTCCTCTGTTGAACATTGAGACAGTTCAGGCTAACATCACTTTACCCCTGACAGCATTACAAAAATTGTGCAAGGCTTAAGTTACAAATGTGGTACCTTCACTGCCAATCCTAAATATTGAAGTAAGACAAGCCCCCAAGAGTAGAGCTTTATCTGTGGACAGAAGGCAAAGTAACAGACACTGGTTGATCCTTATTTTCCAGCTCTACAAGTGTATAATGAGGGTGAGATTCTTCCTTCTTGTTCTTCACAAAAAGCAGGGATTCAGTACAGTCAAATGATTTCAATGACAGGGCTTCAAAAAGGAAAAAAAAAACCACAAAACAAAAAACTACAAAATCTTATCAGAATAATGGTTTGCCTTGCTGAAAGAGAGGAGTCCATTTTATGTGCTACCTTTTCCACATTTCAGGACATCTTGTCTCCTCTACAGTTTACTAGCCAGCTAGTTATTTATTGTATTGTACTACAAAACGCAACAGAACTGTTAATGCACCTCTGATGTTGAGAGGTACTGGTGGGGAAAAAAGCCACCAAAACACACACATGCACGTTCCCAAAACACTATCCCAACTGCTATTTTTTCCGATTTCATACAGAGGGAGAACAAGACCACAGAACTTGCCCAATCCCCACTAGCAGACAAGAGCCAACCCGGGAAGCAAACCATAGATCCCCACGCTCATCTGACTGCTGTTACCATCACACTTTCTGTCCACAGCATATTCTTCTCAGTACAGAAGCTTATGTCCAGAGGGATATGCTGCTAAAAAGAGGCAGCATCCAGAGGGAAAATACTGCTAAAAAGCTTTGGATCTTTTCTCACATGCCTCAGTCTCCATTTCCGTATAGTACACATCAGGGTTATACAGCTCTGTGTAAGATTTTTCCTAGTCTTGGTTGCTGTACTGACTAGCATGCAGAATCCAGAGGGTGGGAAGAATGCAGAAGCACATGCATCTCCAAGGCACACGCCTGAGTTATGGCTTTCAACCTTGCATGTTTTTATGCACAGACACATGGGTTTTTTCTAAATAAAATATGGTCAAGTTCAGGAAGCACTTACAATGCAGTCTCCTACTCTAAGAGGATAGAGAACTTTTAACATAAATCAGTTTTTCTGTTGTTAACAAAGAAGTTATGATTCTGTGGCAAAATTGAAACAAACTTCATCAGGAAGGAAAATATATATTCTACACATCCTGATCAATAGACACGGTATTGACAAAGGACAACTTGCATCTTGTGTAATTCTAATTAAGATGCATTCCTATGAAAGCAAGCTATGGATATTAAATATTACAAGACACTATTTTCTCCTAAAAAGAAAATTAAGCTCTCTTAACCAAAAGCCTACTGTAGTTATTGCTTTGAAACATACCTGAATATAAGACCATTATACTAGATCACAAATCACTGGATTTTAGTCCTCCTGGGGAGGAAAAAAAAAAAAAAAAAAAAAAATCCTTAAACAGGTAAGCTGATCAGTGGAGTCAAGAACATATTCATTTTACAGAACACCAGAGTCTGGAACCATGCCTCAAGCATCACAAGCAAGACCATGTATGGGATATACTATGTGCTATGAAACAACTCAAAATTAACTTACAAGCATTACCTGAGTGCCGGTGCTATATTTTAGAAGTGAGCAATCCTATGGCTTTGCCAGTAAAGTTTCCTGAATTGAGATAGAAACTCAGCATTTAAATAATACAAATACAAGTGTCAAATACAAAACTCCTCATTATATAAACTTGACCTGGTTCATTACTAAACATCAAGCACATTTTCTATGTAAAAAAAAAAAAATTACATTTCACACACCTGCATTTTTTACTGATTTTATGATTGACTCTGAAGTCTCTGGGTTCATTCTTGAATAGACCATCTTTGAACAAATATATGCATTGAAGAAACAGCAGAATTTAGCTTTATGTTCTTATGAACAGCAATAAGTGGATAAACTTCCAACCAGGGCAGGGGGGAAGGAAGAGATCAAATCCTGTGCATAATTATACCTAGAAAACTCACAGCTTTTGTTGCCTTTCAGCATATTCAGGCTTACATACTTTGTTCATTAAATAAGCTGCATACACACTGAAGGCAAGTCAATGCAATTTCTGGTTCACAACAACCCTGTAAAGGGATATCCTCATTCTAGTCACACTCATGTCTGCATGAAATGCCTGTGAAGTCAGTTCTTACACAGGTAAACTCTTATTAAACTAAAAAAAAAAAAAGCAGGTTTAATTCCAGTGCCAGTTTTACGATCTGATTGGCTTTAAATGATTTGGCACTTGAAGTTCTGAAAACAAATATACGCCAAGTTGCTCTTTACTTTGACAAGTGTTCTGTAAACTGCTGTCAGCAGCATTCTAATTGAATTACATAAAAATATTTAATAAGCAATCTGAAGTGAAATTAAACTTTTCTTTTTCTTCCCCAGTGAGCATATGTATATATCATAAATACCTGCAACACAGGAGAGAACTACATATTCCTTCCCATCCAATCACTGTCAATTAATTTAGATTTTAACATACTATACCTTTCTCTTCACAAGTTTTCCAGCTGTCTAGATAGAAGCACATAAGATACACTCGTTCTAGTATTTAGCAGTTACAGCTTCAGAACTTTTTTTTAAACTAATACAGCACTCCAGCAATAGCACTATCTGCCACACATTCATGGTGTTATATACAGGGAATACATTTGTCTATTTTAAGTCTTCATCTCTCCTTTATTAACAGTGCTCTGGCAAGGAACAGCAATCAGAGCATCTGCAACAAACAAGCAAGCCTTTCCCTTCTCTACTAGAATCCCCAACCACCCACTACTTTCAATCACTTGGGTACTACTACATCCCATACTTTTTCTTTTACAATTCAACATTGTCCACATAGTATTTTGCTTCCAGAAGCACCAACAGCTACCATCACGCTATTTTGGGGACACTCTCTAGCAACTAGGGGTAACACGTCAAGTGCCCAGAGTACATTTCAGGCTGCTGGTAGCCACACTATGCAAGAGCAGTTTGTGCTAAAGTTGTAACTTTACTCAAGCATTGTTAACTTCAGTGAGTTGCATCAAGTTCTGACATAACCCTCAACTCCATATGATGGAGCTGTCAGTCAAGCTCTGGGGTACACAGCAGTGGCACATGCACCCTGGAGGCAGGTACACCTGCTGAAGCACCCTCAGAAGTCAGAAGAAAGCCTGCTCAGGAGTTTAGGCTTAGAGTATGAACATGAGGTAAAGTCGGATTTGATCAGAGAATGGCCATTCACATTTGAAATATAATGCAGATTCATCTTGCTCCCTTACAAGTAGATTAACAGTAGTTAATCAACACTGCAAAGTCAGAACTGCAACATATCACACTGCTATGGCCAGGAAACTCAATTAGCCTTTCTCTCACAGTCTGGGAAGCAAAAAGAGGCCATTTTTTTTTTTTTTAACACTTAGAACCTGAAGGTTTTCAGGGATTTTCTGTAGACCTATATTGAGTAGAAGGTTCCCCATCAGTCCCTGTTATGGCATGTACTAGCAAGTAATCCCAAGTTTCACTGAAGCTGGGCTCCCTGTTCCACAGCTGCAATTCTTGGTAAGCTTTACTTTTCTTACTTAAAGAACATTTGTTATTGAAATAACTTTCGCAGTTTCAGATAGAAAGAAGGATTCTTCATTCTGCCAGATGTAAAAGAGGTACTTGTGAAAGACAAAGCATGAGTTCTAAATATCATATCTCTGTAGTTTGATTGATGTATAGCTTTATCTGTTTAGCATGCTAGAAGGTATAACATTTTGGAACAAGCAGCATTAGGCTCATCTTTCATAACGAACTCAGGATTTCAGTGTTCATACAGATTCATACTTCCAAAACATCCCCTTTCATTAGTATAACTTAAGTAATGAATAATTTGCAGAACAATTTCAGGAAGTGAATAGTTCAAAACTCAGAAGTATTTTTCAAATTACAGCAGCTACAAGAGATGAAAGATATTGTTAATATAAATTAGCAGAAATAATTGTTTTAAAAAGCCTAACTACAAAAATACAGTGCTTTCATAAAACTTAAGCTCTGGAGCTTTTAAAGCTATTCTAGATTTGCAGAAGCTTTAAACTCTTCCTGGTGACTGCTTATGTTTTGAATATGAATTAGTTGTTTGACTGCAGTAGTCATGTGTCTATGCACTGTACCTTCTCTTCTTTCCCACGACAGATGATTGAAATCCTGACATATCACATCACTAAGAACTTTACTGCAGAATATTTTACATAAGTCTAAATGAGTCAGTCAGGGAATTTTTTTTTTTTTAGAGCCAATTTCTAAGAAAAGGGGAAAAAAAAAATCTACTGTAGCTGATTTTTTCCTCAAAGTATCCTGAGGGAGTTTGTATTAAGAGTTTAAAGAATGGAACTGGCTTTGGTATTCCATTCCCAGTTGCTAATTTATTAGCTGGAGGAAGTCACATGAGCCTTGAAAGAAATCTTGATGAAAAGGGATCTGTCTCAGCTGCATGGGGTTTAATTGACTTCTCAGTCTTGCAAGAAGAATGCATTAGTATTATCTATGCCTCTGTTTAACCATCAGCCAAATGGCAATCATCATGATGAATTAATTTTCTACACTGCCATGCAAATCATAACCTCACACTCCTTTTGTGGACTCATTTCTCTGCTTAGCAGGACACCTGGTAGAAATCTGTAAGACCACAATTCTAGACAAGGTCACATGGGATAGCTCAGCAGGAAGGGAAAAGAGTGCCTAAGGGCCATCACATTTACCCATCTGGTTATATTCAAACAAATAGTTCTCTGTTTTTCCCCCAAGGGGGTAGGCAAAGTTTAGCAACTTCTACTATAGGACACTATATCCAATTAGTACTCAGTGTTTCCTTTAATTATCTCTAATGAACCAAATTCTCTCCTGATTACTTTCAGAGTCTGGAAGTGAAGGAGCCTACCTCAACAGAAGCAGCCTTGGGTTACGTCCACATTGCACAGCTCTGATGAAGCCAGCATGCAGATGCTGAACAAGTAGTATATTTTGGTGCAGTATGACCAGGCCTCAACCTGTAGCTCTTTTCTGCACTACTTATAGTCTTTACAGCTATGAAAAACCAACAAAACACACAGCAGTCATCCCAGAGGACGGGGCATCTTCCAACACTACTGCCTTTATTGCTGTCACCGGACATCAGCATCACAAACAGAAGGGAAAAAAATATGACTGCATTAACATAAATGTAGCAAGTCCAAGAGAATTGGGAAGCAGACCAGAAAGTTTCTTCACCCAGTAGAAGTGTTCTTCACCCATCTGTTGGATGCAGGAACCCACGGAGAAAGAATCCCAACCAAGCAGCAAGTCCTCTGCAGTTTCACGGAGTTTTTGCAGCACACTGACATTTCAGTCAAGCTGGAGACTAGCAGTAACCAGCGAGACTTTTCCAAAGTTGCAAGGTTATGAAGTTATCATTGTTTAAATCCACACAACTTGATTTCCACAACAACCAGAAGTCCTTCTGAGGAGGTAGCTAGCATTCAGCTGAAGAATTTAATATTTTGCAAGTGCACATTGCCAATCCTTAGTTATTTCCCTCTAGTGTTCAGCAAAACATTACACTTGAGATAAAAGGGGAAAGATCACACAAAGCCTAATTGAATTAGCCTAATTATTGTGGGTGTAAAAACCAACAGAAACAAGAGTGCTGTATAGAAAATTTTGCTTTACCAGTTGCTAGTTTTTTCAGGAAAATACATGCTTACTGTGATGCTAGGTAGTCTAAAGAGAGCATGCCCCTAGAATTATAAGGTACACTTAGGACTAAAGAAATAGGTTTTCATTGTAGGTGTAACAGATTTATGCTTCACACTTTAAAGGCAGTCTGCAACGCTGAAGACAGTTCATGAAGATGGTTCACAGCAGTTGTGGGCCATCAAGAACAGAAATACTATTGAATATAAATTTATTAGACAGCCTTTATTATGCTAGCCTACTTCTACTGATCTTATGACATAAAGTTGAAATGTCATATTAATCCATTTGTAAGCAGTTTGATAAATTCCAAACATCAAAATAACAAGTTTGCCTTGGCATTAGAGAAAATGAAAAGGGCAGACTCCATCATCTAGCAAAAAGGTAACGTCACAAAGTCATGAAATCATAGCTAAATAACAGTTTCGCTTCAATGATTGCTTGTTAATATACCGCCTCGAGATAAAAGTCAGATATTATTTCCTAAAATATGCCTTGCCTTTTGAATAAAACAATGCCAGACATTCTTTGCAGCAAGCTTATTTGGGACCACAGCTCATCCAGAAGTTTTCACTAATTCACATTCTTTACAGCTCCTCCTCTCTTCCACCATTATCTTAAACTTAGGTAGAACATTAGGTTTGGAGAAAGTCTGATTTACATTGCTTTTTTCCTTTTTCTGCTTGTACAACAAGGTGGAAATGAAAAATGCTAGGCAGCACAAACATCCTAAATAATTTGATAAGAGTGCACTTCCTGTTTGATAAGGACCACGTACACTGACTGAACAAGAGGTACAGAGAGCTTTTGCAAGCTACAAACAAAATATAAACCTGCTTTAGTTAGTGCATATTTCTTTATATTTCAGTCAGCCTTCCAAACAAAAAAATAAATTAGTTAACCAGTGTATTATCTGCCTTAAAAACAGATTGATTTTTAAAATGATGATCCCAACTATGGCTTCAACATCCAAGCCAAAGTGCACTTTAGAAGCAGGCCAGCAACCACTTCCAAGACTTTATGCAGATAATACTATTTATGGTATCTGATTGCATGCTGCAGCATAACTCAATCACATCATGCTCTTGATATCAATCACATAGGATAAGGACAGTGTAAAACTAACCTTGAAATTCAGTACAATACTTTTGCCAGATTACACAAAACAGCACATTGTCTATCAAGCTCCAGAAATAAGAGGTGGAGTTTTATTTAAAGTAATTACATAGATTCAGCAATGGATGGAGCACCACACAGCCAGACATTGGTACATGGTAGGAGATCAGTTAGCTTTCACAGGGAAGACATTCATACTTCAAAGTTAGTTAATGCCAGGGTGGTTTGTGGGGGGGGTTTCCCCCACTGCTGATTTTCCCACCACTTCAAGTCAGTGATGATTCCTACCCTAAAAAGAGAGAGACAGAAGAAGTGTTGAATTGAGTGTTCTCAGTTTGAGATTAAAATTGCAGGAGACCCCTTTAATGAAAATAAATCCATTCCCTTTAATGTCCAACAAATCTTACAGTTAATCACAGGATGTGGGTACTTATCCACAGGATAGAATCAGCTGTAGTACACAAGAAAGAACCCACATACCTGCAATTAACTAGGTAAAATGTTAATTGTTTACAGATGTTGCAGTTCTAAAGCTAGTTTAAGAAACCTGTAGTGTTTCTTTGGATTTACATTTGAAATATAAGAACTTCTTAGCATACAAAAATATTGTTGCCAAGGAAACAGTATATAGAAAGCAGGCAATTAAAAAACACAGATATTTAAAGAGCAAGATATTAAATTTAATATCTTAACTAAACTGCTATTTAAATGACCTTTTACCATTGAAATAAAAAATGCTCACGTCTGAGCAAAGAGACTACTGCTTAACAGGAGTTAAGTTTTGAGACATTTTGCTAATGCTTTTAGGAATGATTTCTCTCCCCTCCAGTTCTGCTTAGACTGAAATGACTGAGTACTAACAGAACCTGCAAGTGATCAGCACTTCTGAACATACCAGACCCCATGCTTTTTAAATGCATAAATAAGGGGGGGGGGGGGGGGGGGGGGAACACTTCACTACCCAAAAGTCAATTTTTCAGCCTACAGAATAAGGCATCCAGTCTACCAAGATGAGGACATTATATGATGCATGGTTAGATTCTCCTTCTGATAAAAAGAAATAAAGCCTGTCAAGTATAATAGAAATAATGGAAATACCTCAAAATAAAAGAAAAACAAAACAAGCTATAAACTTAATTCCAGCAAGAGAAGCATAAATAATCTAATTTTATTTGCAGGAGGGGGGGGGCAGATTGATTTGAGTACAATAGTTTAAAGCACAGGATGAAGTCCTGAACACAGCAAAATAATTGTGATTTCAGCAATGAAATTTTTACACATCTAAACCACATACTTAAAAATTACCTTCTACAAAGACACCTTTACAGGCTGCAATTGTGAACATTACAAGAAACTTCTAGTTTCACCAAATCCCAACATTCAGGCTAAAGTCAGCAGTTCATTCTGCTTATTAGATCCATCAAATCTATGTCCTGAAGTAGATATTGGTACCGCATCACTAGTGGCTTTTGTCCTACAATTGCTTTGCATGCTACAAGTGTCCCACAAAACCATGGCTGAACAGGCAAGGCCAGGAATTATTCTGAACAGTTTATATCCATATTTTAATTCTGTTTCATTCAGATTTATCAGCACAGTTTCCTTTAAGTCATATGAAAGTGTATCCATCCAAAAATCAAATGTTGTATGTAAAAATATTTATGTATAAATATATTTATTTTAACACATGCATGAGCTTTATGACCACAGACCCTGTATTTTCCCCTCATACAGTACCTTGGCTCAGCCCCTAAAGCTGTTTTGGACAAGATCCACAGTTCTTCCCACACGCTGCACTTTTAGGAATAGAGATATCGCATACAAGTCTCCCTTCACTGCAAAGCACTGATTCACCAGAGCCAAAACTCCACCTTCAGCAGCCATGAAGGTATTCTTTTATTTTTGAAGGGGATCCAACTCTTTGCAGCTGGGGTAGCAATGCCACACCAGCATGCCACTACAGCACAGACAGATTCAGCGGAGATATCGCTTTTATCTTCTTGCCCAGAAGCACTCCATGAATGCCATTTCAACACTCCGACAACGAGCAGCACGCACATTTGGGCACAGTGAACGCTCTGTCTCAGCGCCCTGGCATGCTCACATCGCCGTGCTCAGCACGGCAGAGCTGCGCTGGCAGACGAGGTTCCCCTGATCAGTGAGCTACTACACCTCGGATACAGCATATACACTTTGTTATGCATAACCATTTGTCAATTCATTTGTTTTCCCATCAGGCATACTGCTAATATTCACCAGGCATCATTGCGTGGAGGGAGAGTGCGACAAGTGCTTCAGCCAAACAGGCAGAGCACATCCTGTGCTGTTCCCTCGCACTGACGAACGCAGGGAACTCCGTCAGGTCTCCGGATGCTTGAGGGAGAAGGGGAGAAGCACCCACGCAAGTTATCCAGTTTTGGATATGTACTAACAGCTCTAGTGACCCACAGTTTCCACACCAGTGAAGCTAGGGGAGAACAGGGGGAGCAAGGAGGAAGAAGAAGGGAGAACCACCACTGTATGTCTATTTAACTATCTGTATCACCACTATACATTATATCTATACCTTTTAATAGCATTAAAGTACAAGAGGAAACCAAGTGTCCAGAATATGTACTTGCTTAACACTGCAGGGTGACAACTCCTAACAATCGTTATTCTGTATATAAAGACCAAAACGGCTGTCTTCTACTCAAAACCTCAAGTCATGCAACTTAACAGAAGGAAACGTGGAGAGGTTCAAGTCCTTACTCACAAACCCTGAACCACGCCAAATCATTCTACTAAGCAAAGTCATCATGTCATAACAGCAGCTTGCTCCAGATCTGCATAATTTTGTGCTAGAAGTTAAGAACAAATGAGGCCTTAAGCCTTTTTTCTAAAGACTGTCTATGAACTGAAGAAATTAGAGGGCTTTCTGTTGCTGATCATGACTACAGTTACTAAGCTCTGCAACAGTAATAATAAAATCTAAATCTTCATTAAATTGATGAGAAAGTATTTATGCCATGCAGATTTTTATTACAGAAACCCACTCTCTGCTTTGAGTTGTATTTACATTGGTTTTTGAAACCGTTCTTCTAATGTAGCAAGCATCCAAATGCATTTGAGACTTGATGGTGGTATTTTACTCTATAGCTAGGAAAGAAATTCTGGGCAATGGAAACCACATGTTCTTCAGAGAAATTAAATCACAAAGATAGGTTTTATTAAGCTCTGCAACATCCATTTCCCCAAGCATGGTCTCCATGTGTTCAACAAGCATGACATCAAATACAATACATTAAAAGACCTTCACTTACTAGACCAGCATGTTTAATAATGGTTTGGGAAGTGACTGAAACTTGTAACATGTTCACGTTTGCAGTTGTTTTACACTTTTTGCTAATACTAACTTAACAGCTGTCTGGATCAATCTTAGCCCACTAACCTTGAGACCCAGATGGATTCTGGTTTAGTACTGGCATTTTAAGAATTGCCAGCACCACCACACAGGACAACGGGAGGATGCTCAGCCTAAGTCTCACACCAGCAGGGTGGTCCTTCAGGTCTTGAGAAGGCCCAGTTCAGATGGCAAGCATTAAACTGAAAAGCCAGGTAGAAAATGTTCTTCTATTAAGAGAAGATTCACAAATGAACACTGTTATGACCAGAAGGGACCATGAGACAGATGACTGGACTGATGATTTATGACAGGCTCTTAATATTGAGTCTAGTAACTTGCATTTGGATAAAGCTCAACTTAAAAAGTACCACCAAGTGCTGGACCAAACACCTCTAGAGATGGAGGATCTATCCCCAGAGGTTAACCACCTCCCCTTCTCAAGATATCAGATGCTTTAATGTGAATTTATTAGCTTTCACTCTTCCTTTCTTGTTGTGCCTTCCCCTGCTAGACTTTCAGCATCTAGGATTTTCTGCCCATGAATATACTGACACAAAGTAGTAGTCACTTCTGTAACTTCTCAAAAAAGGATTAAAAAAAATTACTGGCTGAGCTCCATATACATTCACCTTGGATCTCAGTTTTTGTGGAGGTTTTTTTTTGTTGTTTGTTGGGGTTTTTTTAAACACATTTCTCATACTAGAATCAGCCATGCCATATACAAGAATCAAAAATAACTTTCCTACACCTATTGCCCTATGTCATCACATTACAAGCACATGCTGAACAGAGCCCCTGCAGTGACCACTAAATTCTTCGGTGCTGTCCCTCTATCTGACAGCACAGCTTACATTCCTCACTCCTAAGCTCTGCATTTGCATGAATCTTCTTTGAACACCCAGATAACCCAAGCCATTCTGTACCAGTGGAAATGAAAAATGATGAGTTATTGTTGGAGCTAGTAATTATCCCCATGGAGATGCAACAGGGAAAACCCAATTCCATTACAATTCCCCAATGGCAACTTTTGCAATACAACTGTTTTGTGGGTTTTAAACAATTTACTAGGTATTTTATTGCCAGTACTAATTTTTGTGTGTGTGTGTGTGTGTGTTGTAATATTCTGTGAGAAATTACTTTATCAAGACAATTTGTTAACAGAAAATTTGACAGAGCCTGCTTTCCCTTAAATTGTGCTAACAAGCTTTAAGATTTTGTCTTTACATGAAGTGAATCCTCATAACTTTTTCCAATTATTTTACCTGGAGTTGACAGCAGGATGCCCAGATTAATGCTATCTGCATCCACCCATTCACCTTATTAAAATATTGGTGCTCTGAGCTTTTGAATAAGACCTCAGAAAATAGGAGTATGGAATATTTTTATATGGCAAGTACATCAACATATCCTACCCTACCTTTTCTCCAGTTTCATGAAAAAGCACAACCTGCACCTACCAGAAGTCAAGTTCTGTACTGAGAAGGGCAAAAATTTCCTCCACACCATTCCAGAAAGCAGCAGACCCCTGAAGCATGAAATTAATATAAACAGAGCAAAAACCAGGTGGGATACAATCTCTTTTAAAGCTCCTTTGTTATCCAATGCCCTAAATATCCAAGGACTTACTGCACTAGCTTCACTTTCAGTCACCACGAACTTCCCTACTGGATCACAAAATCTCTTCTGCAGGTCTAGGAAGTGCCTCCTGAGAACAATTTAGCCTCCTCACTATTACTACATGGTTAAGGAGGCTGTGCCAGCATTTCACTCCCAAGAAGCCCTCCTAAAACTTCCAATCCAAAATTGTTCAAGGTGAATGTGTGTCCAAACAAATGGCACATCCCAACTCCAGAAATGCCTTGCCTAGGTAATAGATTACAGAAAACCCCAAACCAAAATGAACCTATCCTCAGGCTTGCAAACACCATCTCAAGTTCTTCTCACCTCACTTGTGCTAACAGCTGTGTTAATTTGTTATATGTTATTTCTCCCTAAACCCATAGTCAGATTTTAAGCAACACATTTAAAAGTTAGATGGTAACAATGAAGGATAAGCAGGAATAAGAGATCACTGTGGGGTATATTGCCGGGGAAAAAAAAAGTATACCTGTGATGAATATCACCATGGAAATTGAATTTTCTCATCTCTTCAGGCTTATAAACATCTGGGGCAATTCTATGATCCTTAAACTGATCCTGTTTCTTATTCATCATAGAGAATAGACCAGGGAATTGTGTCCAATTAAGAAGCACAAATGTTTGCTCCATGTCTACTGCTGACATCTAAATTCTAATACTACTTTATAGCAGGAAACAGAAAAACATTTCAGAGCCATTTGAGATCTTAGACTTATTATGATACCATACACCTAACGTATTGCCACTGAAGTTGATTTGGAAACAGACTTTCCAAGTGAAACAGAGAATATAAGGGATAATTAGGAAACACATAGGTAACATATCCTGTTTAGCTTTTCAGAGAGTGTCTGTTCTCAATTATGAATTTTTAAAATGGGAATCAAACTGAACATTGAAAGTAGTTACTAGCTACAGGAAAAAAAAAAAATAAGAGTGGGAAGAAAGCACTCTCAGCTCACAGTTGTAAGCACCTAACAGTAAAGTTACTAACTGCAACTTCACTTTCGGGAAATCACATGGACCTGAAGATACTATTTTTGTCAACCTTCAAGTTGTCTCACCTCCAACCAGCAACTGCCCAAATACACTGTTACACACCGACAGGACAATCCTTTAAATGCAGGGGGCTTTTCTTTGTGTTGTACCCATCCTGCATTTTACACCCCCCGATCTGTAAGTGAGCCAAGTATGGAATGGGGAACACGTGCTGCTATAAGAGGTAACACAATCAGCCTAACAAGGAATGACTGTGGAGACAGCACACCAACCACTTCTTTCTTTCACATTCAACTCGTGCTGCAGAAACTTAGATAAAAGACATAACATGGGAGCCAAAAGCAGGTCTTTAAAAAAACCTGAACAGCCACCCAACCCCACAATTTCCCACTCCCACCAGGGCAATACTTGTCCTTTTAAATGCCAAGCTGAAGGAGAAGCAGTTAGTATGAGAAACGGAGTAGGCTGGTAACATTAGAAGAAACACTTTGCCACAAGAGCAAAAAGAACTTCAGGAATTGCACCACCGAGACTTCAGTGGGAAAGCACCAAGTATTGCTGCAAGAGTGTCTTTACACTACCAGAGTAAAAACAACGTTCACAAAATCTGTCGCAGAAAATGTAAGGTCTGCTTTCTACCACCCCAACACTTTCAAAGTTAAATTTCCCATAGCGGCTCTAATTATTCCCTGATACACGGCAACTGTTCTGTTGCTGTTTCTTAAAACAAATACGATACAGATCATTTTTAAAAGGTCATTTAACCACGTAAGGACACCATTATTTTAAGGCTTGTTTACTGCGCAAGCACACGCAGCTTCAGGAAGAGTTAATTTAATTTGTAGCTCCACATGCACTTGTGCTGCAAATGAGTAAATGCTGAATGGTCTATAAATACCTTTACTACCACGGATTTGGTTTCTTTCCAGGACTAAGCAAAAAGAGCCCGGGCACCTGAAACTTTATCTTTATCCTCTGGGGGAGCGTTACAGCCGCTTCCATTTACAGCTTTAACGACCTGCCCCGCTAACGCGAGCGGCACAACCTTCCCGCCCATTTACCACAGCCCAAGATGGGGGACACCCGGGGGGGGACGACGACGCACGGCGACACTCGCGTGTTGCCAGAGGGACACGAACGTCGCTCCTGTCACACCGAGATGCGCGATTCGCCCAGCGAGCGAACCCCTTCAACGCAGCACAGCGCAAGGAAAAGTTGAGATAATAAAAAAATAATTTTAAAAAGCTCACTGCCGCCCCCGCCGGGGCTGCCCTCAGCCCGCCTCCCTCCGCGCTGCCGCCCCGCCGGCGAGCCCCCCCCCCCCCCCCTTCCCCTCCCGCCCCTCAGCGAGCCCCGCGGCCGCCGTGAGGAGACGAGCGCGGAACGGCGCCTACCCGACCGGCTGCGGATGATATCGCGGAACTCATCGGCGGCGGCTTCGTCCCCCCCGGCGGCGGCGGCAGCGGGACCGGGGCGTCCCGCCTCAGCCATGCCCGAGGAGCGCGGGGCTGAGGAGGGAAAGAAGGAGGCAGGCGGGGGAGCAGCGGCCGGGGTGAGGGCGGAGGGAGCCGGGGACGGGCCGGGACAGGTGCGGAGCGGAGCCGCCCGCCCTGAAATAGCGCCGGGGCGGCGGCTCCGGCCTTCCCCCCCCCCCGCCGCCGCCGCCCCCGCCCCGCGCGGTCGATGAGGAGAGGAGCAATTAGCGAGCAAATGGCCCCACGCGGGGCAGGGATGAGTGAGCAGCCCCCACCGCACCGCCTGCGCGGTACCGGGGGGGGGGACGACACACGGATGGGGACTGAGGCACCGTGTCGCTGTGGGGTGGCGGGGAAGGGGGTCAACTTTTTTTTGGGGGGGGCCGTACAGCTGTTACATGGCCGCTCGGGCAGTGCTGGTCCCCGCGGAGGACTCCCCCGGCAGAGTCCCCGGCGGGGCGGCGGGGCTGGGAGCCCGGTGTCGGGGAACAAATGGAGCAGAGTTGGTCGTCGTCCCCCTCTTTATCATCCGTCCTTGGAGGGGTAAAGGTCCTGCACACCTAATCGGGCACTGCTGCGAAGCCACCTCAGTGATAGCCCGTTGATAGCTGCAGGCTTGTCAAATTTTTCATCCGTCTTTAGGAAAAAAGGACACGGAAAACATTTCCCCTCGTGTTTGATACGGAAGAGGGGCAGCTTAGTCCCCTGTCATCCCAGTCAAGGGACAAAACGCTTCCCGCTGGCATTGCTTCCTCGCCCCCTTCCATTAAACGATAATTTGGTCGGTTGCCTCCAGCCCACCTTTATTCCTTTCCCTTCAGTTTTATTTCCACACTGACGTTCAGGACTTGCCTTTTATGCTCGGTTTCCCTCACCTCACCAGGCCCCCAAGTAGCTTGCACCACCTCATGGGGGAAGCAACCAGGCACAGGGAATAAATGTGTTGGGATGTATTTAAATACCCGCTCTCCCTGTGACAGAAATCCAAGCTCTTAAAAACTGTGCCTTAAAATATGGACACTAAGAAGACAGATAATTGCCTATTTTTATTTGTAAGTTTATAGGACAACAATGTGGCATATTTAATACAAATTCAGCCTAACTCCTTCTCAGCTTTTAACACCAATTCATAGATAATTCATAAACAGATGGAGAGGGACAGGAAATTAAAGATAAGCTGTACAAAGGATGTATGCTTTCACTTGTACTTTGCGTAGATAAAGGACTTGAATCTCCATGTATGCCAGAGTATATCAGAAGAAATGTACTTGTCTGAAGATAGCAGTGTTAAATAGAATAAAACTAGGTAAGAAAACCAGGTCAGAGACAAACAACAGTTAGAGGAAGACTTTTTATAGGCAGCAAGGCACATGCTGGTAGTCAGAACCTGAGGAAAGGGGCTTGTCCCCATGTGAAGCAGTGGGGCACACCCTCCACACAAGTGGTGTTTCATGGCTGGGTTCTACCCTCTTGTCATTTGTAAAGAGTCTTATGAGATGAAGTAAGTGGGAAGTTTTGCACAGTCTGATATTTGCAAAAGTATCTTTCAGCTTGCTTTGTGATGATCAGTGTTTATTACTCCAACAAAGTGAGTGGGAAAAGAATGAAGTATTGCCAGCCTTAAATAATAAAAAAGCATTACTCAGACTCAGAAAAGGCATGAAATTGTCCTCGGATTATTCAGGGTAGAGATATCGTATTTCTTTGTCCATATTCCCATTTTCAATTCCCTCTGGTCACCCCTGGTGTGTGCCAACTCTGAGTTCCAGTGATGCAATTTTGGCTCCCACCACAGGGGTTCTTGCTAGAAAACCTGACTGAGATCAAATTGCAGGCTGGGTTACAGCACTACAGCTAGCGAGGAGAGTCTGCAGTTTCTCCTCCAATAGCACCATTCTGTTTAATACCCTGTTATCGCCCACCCTCAAGTTTTTCCCAAGCTATCAGCTAGATTCTCCCCGTCCCACGGCAATCCAGACATTCGGTAATTTGTGTCTGTCTCCCTACATCTTGTTTGCTCAATCTCTGCCTCTCATTTTTAAGTGGACTTTCTTTTTGCATTCTGGGGCTTTAGGGAAGATATAGCAGTTTGCACATGCCTTCCTCTCCCCCATAATATGCATAGCATTGCAGGATTTAAAATGGGATTCATGCGCTCCTCAACAGCTGATCCAGAGCTTCCCATACGTTGTCTGTTCTGTCTTTAAAACCCACGTGGGGAGACAGTATAGCTGCTTCCCTCTTCTTATTCCAGCTCATCATCTGTCTGTTCCCGAGGGAAAAATGGAGGGAAGATAATTTTGCCTCTTTATGGCCAAGTTCTGATCACTGTTCTTCCATAAGAGGAATGTAGAAGGAAGCCAATTGAGACAGAAACGAAAATTTCATGACTGACACTTCTGTCACTCCAGACTACCTGTATCAGTAGCCAAAATCTCATTACTGTAATTTGACGACAGTAGGAGCACTATCTTAACTAAATGCTGAATCTGTTCTACTTTGTTTTACAGATCCAGCAAGACTGTATGCAGAACTTCGATGCTAGAAGTCTTAGCAGATTTGGTTAACTTTACAAGCAGGCGTAGTCCCTTAGTGTGCAGTACCTCAGGTTTTCGGGCTAAGTAAGAAATCTGCATCCCAGTTCTGCAAACAGTAGCTGGTACACCCATACACACACACACACACGCGCGCGCGCATATATGTTTGCAGCACTGCTGTTTGTTAAGTTTTGAGAGTCTCCAGTAAGAATTCCCTGCTTTCTGCAGTATTTTATACGGCATTTGTTATCATTCTGCTTATGGGTCTTGTTTCCCCACAAACAGAATTCTGGTTTGAAACAGAGCAGGTCTCCAGGAAGCTGATGTAATCACAAAACTTTCTTAAGTATTTAAACGTCTGAAGTCCAAATCAAGGTAAGACGCTAAAGCAACATGTATTACATTCTTTTGATAAAGTTATTCCACAATGTTAATAACAGAAAAAAAAGGCTTTATACACTTCTTTCCCAGGACAATTATTCTAAACATGAAGAGATTTTTCTACTGAGGCCCCTAAATATCACAGTAAATGTCTTTGTCAAGTCACAACAGCCAAATAGTGAAGAGATTTGTTTGCGATATTTTATCATATGCATCTGAAATTATTCTCACTGATTTGAGCAATAGTACACTTGTGTTTTAAGCTCAGATGCAGAGCAGGGCTCTTAAAAGATCACGTTGATGCCTGTAGCGATGCAGAAACTACATTCAACACACTCTGTAAATTCTGAAAAATGTCAAACCTTTGAACCATACTTGAAACTACCATTTCTGAAACTTAGGAACAGTTTTTTTAAAACTGTGTTTAAAAAAAAAAAGTAATATCTGCTGGTTTTGTGAGCCAATCTTCAACATGTAACTGAAAATCTTGCTCTTTGGGCATACATACATGTGTGCACATACTTACATGTATGTATGCATGTGTGTATATACATGCATATGTAGCATGTACTTTGTTTGTTACTTAGGGATGAAGAGAATATGTTCAGGATCAATGATGCTAAACACTAACTGGCAACTATTCCTAGTTGATTTCTGTTCCAGAAAGCAAATTTCACTTAGTTTATAGTCACCCATGGAAAACATCTCATCTGTGTTTGTAATTTATGCTATTAAAACAATTTGATTAGTTGTTTGTCAAAAGCTGGGGCTGGTTAATTCAAATACTAGGGAGGCCTTCAGTTAGATGTTATGTTTTAGGATGAACAATATATTTTAGTGCCATATTTGAATATTATTAAAAGCCCATTTCAGCAAACTATTGACTCAATAATAGACTCTAAAATATGCTCAGAGTCTGAGGTTAGCAGTGCTGGGTGACAAATTATCTTCCCTTAGAGGCATATCTATGCTTTGATTCCACTGAAATATACTGGGTTTTTTTAGGTGCGTGTTCAAAGACAGACTTGTTGCTTGTCATGTTGAGGTGGCTGCTCATTGTCAACTACGAGTTGGAACAAACATTTGCCTGTTCAAAATTAGACTTTATCCACCATTTTCATTAATATATCTAACATAATAAGTACTAAAATATGACCAAAAGCTTATATGGGAAGAAGTCCTGACTTTCAGGTTGGTAATTGTATTCCTTGTGAGAGAAGGTCCAAAAATTTAGGAGAATTTTAGTATTCTGGATTAAGTTTTTTTTAAAATGCTACAAAATCATGCATGCCTTTTCCAATAGTTCACGTTACATTGTGGCTTTGCTAGGCCATTTGGAATACTTCAGAACTTTTTCTGCAGCTTGATTAAGCTACGTAAGGGAGCTGTTGGTAAAAGTCAAACTCAATCTAGAAAAACACTCTCTCCCCTAAAAAAAAAAAGTTATTATTTATTCTGCCCACAGTGCATGACCCATCCCATATTAAAACCAGTTCATTGGCTATGTAGGATTCCGATACTCACATTATCTTTTAATTATTTTATAAATCAAAATGAATAAACAATCAGTCAGAAAAAATACATAAAAGCTTTCCTTGTGATAATTTATGCTTTAAAATGATTGCTTTGAAGCAAAAAGGATTTGTGGCTGTGTTACAGACTTCAACTGTTGTAACTAATTTATGGCAACTCCCTCATCTAACAAGAATCAAATAGTATAAATGGAAAATGAGACTCTACTAGTACTGAAAATAAAGAGGTAATTTCTTTCCATCTTTCATAACTGCTATTCAAGACTGTATATAGTTTTTTGTCACAGCTGATTAAAAAGCTTGTTTTTCATCTTAGAATTAGTTTTATAATCTGTTCAAGCAAAACTGAAAGTCAGCACTCTAAATACAGTAAAAAAACTGAAAGCTTATTTACTGATAAGTACTTACTAAATTGGTGACCTGCTTACCTCCTGGGAACACAAATGCTAGTACAAACTGCAGAAAATCTTGTCACGGCCTTCCTCATGAAACTACTTGTGATGGATAGTCTTATGCCTTTTTTTCTGCATTTTTTTCTGCTATGGTGTTTGTAAAATTGAAGATTTATTATAAAGCTATACATATAAAACAGTGCTGTGAAATGCTTACTTTAGATTTGATTTTTAGTGTACTTAATTCTTGAGAAAAATGTATGCTGGGTCTTTAATAAAAAGGCCTTTAAGTAACTGAAACTAAATAAAAATAAATGCCAAAAAGAATTATTTATTGCACAATGACGTATCCTGTATTAAAGCCCTTCCACTAAAAAGTTACAAAATAACCTCTCAGTTACAGCACTCATAACCATATTTACAAAGGCAATCAGCATTGCCTCATGCATAGACTTAAGCACTCTCTGTGAAGTAGTGCCTAATTACATTTTCATAGCTATCATTAGGCATCTTTTGGCTTATACTGTCATATGCAGTAAATGCTTAAATATTTAGGTCCCTATCCTCAAAGATATTTAGGTGTCTAGTTCTCATGTCTAATTTATAAGAATTAGGGACCATTAGGGACCTTTTCCCAAAGCCAGAGTGTCTGAAATTTTTTCTCTCGGAAAGCCTGGTGGAAACTTTTGTGGACAAAACCAGATTGTCACAATAATCTGAATTCAACACTGCTGTGCCTACAAGGCAGACTTCAATGAAATAGTCT
The DNA here is from genome assembly GCF_026419915.1 of Harpia harpyja. NCBI lineage: Eukaryota > Metazoa > Chordata > Aves > Accipitriformes > Accipitridae > Harpia > Harpia harpyja. The sequence continues at coordinate 7,015,214 of NC_068947.1, forward strand.
ATTTAACATTTTAAAAGTATTCTTCACCAAATCTTTATGCTATTTCTATTAGTGTTATAATCCATTACAAATAATCTAGTATAAGTATACCTACACTTGGACACAACTGCCCATCAAATCAAATCCAAGGAATGTCCAATTCATGCATGAAGTGTTTTATTTCCAGAGAGCCCTCATCATTACCCAAAACAAGATGTCACCAAACTCAAAGAATGTTTTCTTCTCCCATACTCCAGTCTTCTCAATAGCATTGTAGTAGTTGGTTAAAACACCGGAGTGCTTTTTTTTTTTTTTTTTTGGCACAGCAACGTTGCGCTTCCTGGCATAAATATTCCTGATTCCCCTTAAAGTGTAGGACAAAAGTCTTATTGGTTTTAATGCGACCTAGATTTGGTCTCATTTTAAACCCATCCTTCATTATAGTTTGGGCACATCTGCTGGGGCTACAGTTTACAGAGATACAGTTAAAGAATGGATGACTATGTCTGTCATATACATTATTATATGCACAGGTTATGGTTTGTTCTTTATGCCTAGAAGAATGTTTTTTCTTCAGTCAAAAGAACACCAGAGCAGGAAGTCTTGGGGCATTGTGCAAAAATGCAAGGGGAAGAAAGGAAAAGGGAAAATGAGAATATATGAGAGTGACAAATGGAGTTTCTTATCTGAGTATCCTTCACAAGTTCGAGTTAGAGTTTCGCTCTCCATTTTCTTAGTATTGCATATGTGTAAATGCACCTGTTTAGGAATGTGAGTAGAGGTAGAAAACCCATGTGGATAGTGGTCCTGTAATAACCTCAATAGTGAATTTATATAATGAACATTTGAACACAAATGAAAATACAAAGTCTGGATCTGAGTATCATACACTTGAAGCAGAAAATTCACAAGCATTCATCAAAATGACCCAGCACCATGTTAAGTATAGTACCGGTTTCTAGATAAATTGGCAAAAGGTTGCAAAAAAAAGCCAGTGATCAAGCACTTCTGTTTCACCATGTCCTTGTTGGTAAAATTTCGCTTGGTTTACTTTCATAAGCACTACTGCCTAAGAAGGAAAATGTCATTCTAAGGCACAATGTTAATGAAATTGAGCCTTTGGGACTCATGAAATTGTTTTTAAAGAAGCAAAAAAATTGGAGCTGAGTAAATCTTTGGATAAGCTGGATGGGCTGCAGCTTGAGAATGGAGCATAACACATATATGGTATTTTCTTAAATGGTTAAACCTCTGAAAAGGAGAAGGGGTAGAGGAACAGCGCTCATCTAATTTTCCATTGTTGTTAAAATTGTATTTGCCAGTTCAGGTTTGCATGAATTTATAGAGGCCTTTTTAATGTGAGGTTAATTAGCAAGGCTTTCAAAGACTTTTCAGATCTCTGGTACAAATCTAGCGTAGCTCAGCAGCAGCTGATAATCATTACCAGTACATGATTGTTCACTTGTCTGTGCGAAATTAGTGTGCAGCCGCAATCCAATTCGAGCAAGTTGTGTTTGCACGTTACCGAGCCACAGTATAAATGGGAACTAATTGACTCTCATATTGGTTCTCCCAGTAAATCCAAGGACTGCTATGTATCTATGGAGACTAAATACCTGCCTCTTTTAAGACTAGTCTTGGAACAAGGCTCCACTTGGAGTTTTTGCAATCAAGTGCTTCTCCGTGGAGAATGTCAGACTTCATCTTCCCCGACTGACTGTCAGGGATTTTCAGCAAGCACTAAATTCACATTCAAAATATATGCAACAAAAACCTATTTTTGAATGACATTTTGTCAAGGGCTTTTTAATTATTGTCATCCTCTAGTGTATCTATAAATTGACCTGTCAACTGTGAAGCAACTGTTCTGATAAATCATTGTGATTGTAGAGGGATTTCCACCAAAATGTTTTAAATAATTGCATTTAGATTGAAAGGCTAATGACTAAAAGGGACTGGGGAAGTTAGAAAGAAGCATTTGAATCTTTCCTCTCGACAGAAACGCAGGAAAAACACAGTAAGAGGTCATTCTTTTCTTGTGAAATTCTTCAATTACCTGCAGAGTTAAAAGGAAGCTTTTAGTCGGATCCGTTCATGATTAAAATATATTAACAAGCCTGGCCAACTTATATATTAGCTCAATAATATATTTTTCTGCTCCTAACACTATAGACAGTATTTTACACTTTGAAATACTTGTAAGGAAGCTATGTGCCCTGTGCATTGAATCCAATTTCTTATATTTGAAATATTAAAGGAAACCCAGGCATAGTTGTATCTCTGCAAAGCACTGATGTATTCTGCTGGCAAACTTAATGCGCGCAGTCAGAAATCACTTTACATACGAATCGCTCAGCATGGCCGTGGTCCTTTAACGCTTCAGGACAAACCTAATTTTATACACTCTCGGTTGACTGTTCTTACACATCTCGGGGCAGGGCAAGAGCGGGGCAGCTCCCCCCGGGGGGAGCTGGGGCAGGGGCTGACGGCCCCGGGGGGCTGACGTGGGGTCCTGGGCCGTGGGGAGGGGAGCCGTGGGGCTGGGCAGGGGCAGGAGGGCTGGGGGAGCCCTCAGGACCCTCACAACATGTAGGTGGCGGACCGTGTTAAAGAGTTTGGGGATTAAGGGGCTACATGGATGGTATTGTATCGTTACGAAGTTGCAGAAACAATCTAACACGGTCATCCCACAGGCTAAACCAAAGGACAGAGAGTCAGGAACGTGTAACGAGTATTGGCTTACACCCGACTTCTCCTGCCCTCTCCACGCCGTTACGGTCGCGAGGCTCACCACCCCGACCGACCGTGCCTTGCTGTCATGCCCCAGCCAAGCAGGCACGGTCCTGATGTTGCAAAGGCAAACCGTCTGCATCCCGCAGCCGCGCACGCTCGCCGTCGGCACGCCTGCAGTGGAGCGGAGTACGCCGTCCAGCTCCGCGGAGAGCGACAGCCAGGGCTCTGTTTCACAGGGACTCTGCGATCTCCTGCTGTCGGTCTGTCCCAAAGGTCTTGCCATGCCCGGAACGAGGCCTCTTCCTCACTAGGAAACCTCCTGTTTTCTCCCATAATTTTCAACGGGTTATGAAAGAAAGAGTGCTGTGGGTTGTATGGGCATTTCTGGGGTGATGGAGTCAGGGTGCATCATACCCTGGAGGTTGCTGCCTGCACTGCAAAAGATCTAACAAAGCGGTGTTGATATGGCCTGTACAGGGAGCAGCTTGTCCAACGTGATCATCTTTTTGGAGCTAGCACCACGAATTACTATCTCTGTTGCACCAGAAGGCTTCAAGCTAAAATCACGTAAGGCTCAGAGTCTGCTGCCAGATGCATAATGCACATACGAGTGTAAGCAGACATTCAAAGAAAGAGCAACGAGCAACTTGGGAAATGTGTAACCTATCTTCCCTCATGCATACATCAATTTGCTTTTCAAACAGAAAGTAAAATAAAATAGTTTATTTCCACCTATTTATTGTCCCACTGCAATGAGGTAAACACAGAACACATGCAAGTTCAGGAGTAAGATGATCTCTCAATACATATATATGCTGGTATTTTTCTTCATTCTTGCCATTTATTTTTGTTGGAACTTAGGAGGTTATCATGGAGCTGGAAATTAAAATGGCTCTGAATATCCTCTTGCTGTTTTGTACGGAAAAAACTGGTACTAAACCACCATTGTCCAGGTTAGTTCTTTGCAGAGTCTGCCGAAGAGTTAGGAAATAACTGCCCGTGACATCTATTTTATAATGCAATATTATTCTTTAATATACAGGTGTTTTTTTCTTTCTGGATTTTAATAAAAGGAGTAAAATGGAGACACAGACACTGCATGCGTAACTAAGGAGTAGTGGCAGGCAAGTATCACCTGGGCAGCATCCAGCAGTTTTAATTCCCTCCTCATGCATGGCAGGATGGTAATGTGGGTACGTAGCTGTGTGTTGGACCTCTTAATCTTTTACGTGTTATGTAGTTCAGCCTGTCAGCTACAAGTCACTTATTTCATCATTATGGCTGCAAAAACAAACACTCACCGTACGAATGGGGTTGATGAAAACGAAATCATTAATAGAAAGACATCACCCTTTTCCAATGGTAACAGTGACACCATTGAAGTACAACTGGGCAAAGGAGGATAGCTTAAATCCAGCAGTCAATGCAACTTCAAGGGTTCTCATTTCAACTTCTTAGTACCATTCCTTCAGCTCTATAATGTTTTATTCTTCATCCAATATCCCTTTTGCTATCAACTGTTATATTACAACAGTTTTTTGCATTACTGGTGAGGAAACTGGCAGCTAGGTTCTTACTCTGCAAATGTGTTTATGCATGGAGTCAACATTAGCAAATGCAGAGTCCAACTCTGTTTTCTGGACTAATCAAAAGAGTAAAGTCCTAATGAGAAGATTGGCTGAAGAAGAGTATAAACCACACTGAGCAGGTTGTACAGTAAACTCTGTATACACGAGGTGACTATCTCCCTACCACATCTCTGCTCACTGCTACCTCTGGGACTGAATGTCCCTGAAATCAGCACTGGTATTAAATAATTGTGTCATTCGATTTGCTTTACCCATTTGAGAACAAAGTTCTCAAATAGTTCCAATGCTGGAAAAAAAGCAGTATTTATACTTACTACTAATAACCATCATACACATGCGCTTAATTTATGTTTATTAATTGCCATAAAATTAATGGCAGGGCCTAAAACAAGTATGTGAAAAAACAAATCCTTGTAGGATCCACTCCAGAGTAATGACAAAACAAAAAAGAAAAAGAGACAAAGAAAGAAAGAAAAAAACCCACCACGAATCCACTCAAATATTACTTTATTGATTTATTTGCATTATAATTTAAAATACTTATTAGATCTGATGGGAAATTCTAAAATTTACTGGTTTTATCCTGAACTGTGTTAAAAAATGCAACTCTCTAACTAGTTCATGCAATGGAAAGTTTAAATAGTGTTGGTATGAAAGCACTGTAGTGGCATTGCCAAAATGTTTTTCTTAGCTACCATTCAGATATATTTCATCGTGCCAAAACATTACAATACAATATACCAAAAGAAACATTTTAGCAATTCCAGAATGAAATATTTTGACATTATTGGGATGAAAAGAGAAAGTTTCGAATGAGAAAGTCAAAAATAATTGTTCTGAAACTCATAAGATCCTAAAATCTCCTCTGACAAAGCATTTCCGTTTACAGAAAACAATATTTTCTGTCATAAAATTGTTCTCCTGATGTACTGGGTTTTTTTTTTTCTGTTTGTTTAGGTTTTTTTCAACAAACCCTAGGAATTACTCACTTATTTTTATAAAAGAATGGAAATCATACATATGGGCCAGAAAGTAATACACTTTGAAGTTAAAGTGAATGTCTCTTTCCAAGGAATACAGATAAAAACATACAACTCTCTCTCTGCGTGCGCCATGCTTTCGCAGGCTCACGCTCAGCTTATTTTATGACCCCTATTCTCTCTACCCCGCTGGCCATAAGCTTACCCGCAACCGAAGGAATGGCACTGACAGATGCCAGCCCACAGACCGCTTGCTTTGCTGTGTCAGGGCAGACACGAGGCACCTTCCCCTCGGCGCCCGGCACCCGGAGCGGCGGCACCCGCGTACGTCCCCAGAGCCGCCTCGGTGAGGAGGGAGGCAGGTGGAGACCCACCGGGCAGAAGGGCAAGGGGGTCTGCAGTCTTCACGTTCGTATGGCAAGATTACTCACAAATTGACCCCATCTGCCCAAGGAGACGTCAGGGATCTAGGGGGCCATTTAGAGAATCAATGTTAGGAACATCATGTTTGTTCATAATGAGAACTTAAGCCTTCAGCCTCGGTTTCTGACAGAGAAACAATCAATGAAAGAAAAAAGCCGTCACATTTCTTACATTCGGGTTGATGTATTTTTGGAAACATAAATGTTTTTAAATGCGTCCATCTAACGTGTCAATTAATGTAATCATCTTTGACAAGAATTAAACTAGCAAACATCATTCCCCCGGGAAAAGAACAAGAAAAATACTCTACAGCAGAATATAAGAAGACAAAAGTGAAGATCGGGAGATGAAACGTATCTGTGCAAAACATGGAGATGCAGCTCTCTCAAATAATTATACATGTGTTCAGGTCCATGACATTAAAAGAATTAGTATGAGAGGCAGGTATTTCACAGGTGGAGCTGGAAAATCACTTCAGTGTAGCAACATAAATTTGTAACAATAGAGGATTTGTGCCGACATAAGAAAACTAAACAGGTTCCTATATCTTTGTAGGATTGAGATTCAAGGTTACAATACCATGAATATACCTTCATATGCCCTTCCATTTTTCCCTCTAAAGGAAGGATCAAAACTGTCTAGAATAGTAGAAACAAAATATTGACATAATTGATATGTTATTTTAATCAGAAATATGTTCCACACTGCTATTCATGCGGACAGTCTTTATTCACACAACTTGCAACACCGAGTTGAACGCAACACCTACCAGGATAGGGGTGACTTGCATTAATGGCATTGCACAGGCTGTGATGTGAAGCGAGAGCAGGATGGAGCCCTCGGCTCTCAAGTCAGCTTTCAGTGTCCACGTCTGCCTGGACACAAGAGAGAAGTTGATCCGGGGGTGAAGTGGGTTGACCTGCATGTTTGCGTCTGACTGATGTTCACGCCTTGCCATTCGAAGTCTAGAAATATGGTCCTAACATGCATAAATGTTTTATTTCAGCTTCATAACGGAAAATAATTTTAATTGAATTTTGATGAAAGAGCAAAAAGAAAATAATATTAATTTTTGAGGAATGAAGTGCATTGGCAATGTTTTTAACGTCTCGGTCTCACATTTTGCTTGATTCTGAAGCATTTTGCACAATAGTTGAAATAATTAAGAACAGACTTATTGTTTCCTGTCCTCTGTGGCAGAATGAGAATTGTTGCTGCAAGGTGTCTTTTTTCATTATCAAAATAAGGGCATTGCAAACAACATTTATAAAAAAATGACAGTACTTCAATACTAGGTTTGCCAGTTTAAACATAAATTAATCCAGAAGGTAGACAATCTGTATGGAGAAAGTCAATATTTCTCCATATGTAGATCTGGCTTAAAACTATCCATACCTTTCCCAGCCCTGGAATAGTTCCAAGGGAGCCAGTCTGCCTGCATTTTGCAACCCAGATCCTTTAGAGCCAGCGCTGCACCATAGCACATTGCCCCTTCTGGACTATCTCAGTGAATCAGCTGCAAAAGTTACCAGGCAGAAAAGTTCGGGTTCTTTTCTGACATATTTTGTTTCTATCACAGCCATGTAACATTAACAGCTGTAACAGTGGTATCAGAATATATATGTACAATGCAGGCAAATTACTTTTTAAGTGCAACCATTTGTTCTTACAGACTGATTTTTGCTCCAGTCCTGCAGTGAATGCTGAATAGGTGGAGTCAGCTAGCCAGCTGTAATCAATAGGGATGGAAAGGAAGACAGAGCTGCACCAAAATGCAGCTTATTAGGTCCTTTGCTATTTTTGGTTGACCTCATTAGAATTTCTGTTTTATTCATTAAGGCTCTGGTTCAGCAAAGCATGCAAGACTATAGTAACAACAAACACACATCTCAGTGAATAAATTGTATTACAGTTAAATATGTGCTTTATTGTTTTTCTGAATGGGTGTTTTAGCACTTTATTTTTCTAATTAAAAGAAAAAAATGTAAGGGAGGAAAATGCAGTCATGTAATTCCACAATTATTATGTTGCACAACTCAGACAGTAAAATTAATTTAATCTTATCTAGTATGCTAAGTAACTTGCAGAAGTTCCTGGTGACCTAGTCAATATATCTTAAAATTTGAGGGGAATACTTATTGCAGCTGTGCAAAACTCATTACTAATGAATAAATGTTTCATTTACATAATTTACTTTAAGTTCATATGATTCTTTCTCTGTAGCGCCTATTCATGTAACAAATTTCAAGTTCAGCTGGTTTAGAATTATCCATTAGAAACAGAAAGGGGGGAAGAGAAAGGGAGAATATACATTTTTGTACTTGGTTTGTTCAAATATAACTTGACGGACTTCATTTCCAGTTTAGAAGAATACCATTTGCACTGGAAAAAACTATAGCATGTTTAACACCGTAGTGGATTTTAAAAGTGAACTTATGAAGGAGCAATTAAAAGTCTTTTCTGGTGAGATTTATCTTGTAGCTTTAAACGAAGAGCATTACTGGGGACAAACAGCACATTCTTGCCCTTCCTTTAAGGCTCAGAACTTACCTTTTCACATCAAACAGCTACAGTGTGGCATTGCTAACCTGAAAAAAGGACAGAGAGATTGACTTCAGCTTCTTGCAAGTGAAAAATTAATAGTAAAAATAAGAACATAGGAATGGTCCTAGTGGTTCAGAACTTCATACAACTTTGCAGCATCCACCAGCAGCATCCTCCAGCAGCATGTCTCTAGGTGAGACTCTAAGAAACAGGGCAAACACACAGCAATCTTCCTCCTCATTCCAGTCCAACTATCACTGGCTTGTGAACACCCAAAGCTAGAGTTTAGATTCTGTTTTTAATATTTTTATGATGACTTTATCATCCAGCAATCTGTCTAATGTCATTTTGAAGCTATGTAGGTCTCTACAGCTTCATATGACAATGAACTCCTTAGCTTCATCTGTGTATCCTCATTTGTTTGTGTGGTCTGCAACTTTTCATCTGAGTTCCCTTCATTCTTCAATTATGAGAAATGACAATCAGTTCCCTCTCTACCTTCTCAGTTTCACTCATGATCTTGTAATTCTGTCAAAAGCTCCCCACAGTGTCTCTTCTCTGGGCTGAAGAGTCCTTGTCTATCTAATCCTTTCTCTGGGAGTTGTTCTGTCATTTTTTTCATCATTGATGCTCTTCTCTGCACTTTTTCAGTTATGTCTTCACAGAGGCAGGGACATAGGATTGCCAACAATACTCAAGATCCATGTGCGTGAAGTGCCATTATGCTTTTCAGCTTTGTTCTCTATTTCTTTTCCAATAATTCCTAAACATCCCATTTTCTCTTTTGACCATCATTGACTCCTGAGCTAACATTTTCACCAGTCCAGCTACTTGACCTCTGAAATCTCTTTCCTCAGAGGTAATAGATAGTTTAGAACACCTCATTGCAAATGTAAAATTACCTTTTACATGCCTTTCATCCTCTTTGTCTTCATGAACAAAAGAGTACGGTAACAAAAATTTGTTGAAGAGAAGAAAGGAAATGAACACCCTCTGTATTTCTAGACTTACACCTATGAATTCATACACTTTTGTACAAGACTTACTTGATTCCTCCCTACTCCTCCCAGCCTATGTCTGCTCAGATTGGTACCTTGGAGTGACAGGCGAAACCTGCAAAGAAACCAAGTCTGGGTGAACCAGCCAGAGAGTGCCAGCCCGTGCTTAGGACTTGTCAGTATGGAGTTAAGGTAGGAGATATCCATGGACTAAATTCCACTCCCTGCTGTTTCTTCAGAGGGGGAGTCAGGCTTCCAGCTGAGACCAAGCAGAAAGGAAAAAGCTCCTACACAGTTTGCCATTGCTTGCAAGGTCCTGCTCTACAGAAGACACTACTTGTAATACAAGTTTCTGCTTCTCTGTCCAGAATAAACTTTGGTGCACTTTCTGCAGTTGGATTTCTTCAATCTGTCTCCCAAATACAGCCGTAGTTCTGTCCTCCCCTTATGAATTAAGATTATAGTTTTACATAAACAAAAAGTTCTGGTAACGATTTGTTATCAGCTTTTCTCCCAAATAACAAATGACCCCTCCTAGGGTCCCCCTCTTCTACTCTGAAGAGATTAGCCACCCAGGTCTTTTTCATGTGTGACGCTACCAGAGCATGATGTGACTTCTATTAATATCATTCTGAAATCTTAGTGTGTTAATATAACACTGCCTTCAAGACAGATTCTGCTTTGCCCTGTACTGCAGAAATCTGAGGAAGAGTATCATTGCTATGCATTGCTCTGTTTTTATATATCAGTAAATTCTTCCTCAGATCCTCATGTTTGGTTGCTTTAAAATATAAACAAACAATGCCACTTAGCATATTTTGCGTTAGGTAATAAATGAGCTGATTGCTGAAATGAAGATTTATTATTTGATCAAGAAATCTAAAGAAACCAGGATTTCATATTCATAAATTCATTATTTTTTTCAGCTGTAGCATGTCAGCATCTGCACATCAAAAGCTGAACCATGCTTACCAAAGGGAACGAAGGAGTCTACTGATATGTTTATACAACAAATCCACATCTTTCCATTGCTGTCTTGATTAAAAGAGCACCCGTATTTAAGGCTTAATTTAAGCTTTTGTCTTAAAGTTTCTGGTAAATGATACTGGTCTAGATCATTCCACTGTGTAAAGCGTGATCAAAATCATACAAAAAAAAAAAAAGAAATTCTGTGGTTTTCTGAAACTAGTGGTGTTTTTGTTTGTTTGTTTGGGTTGATTTTTTTTCACCATTAAACTAGCGGTTCCCATCCTGGACTCTAGGATCTGCATTCGTACATGACCTCGTAGTCTACGTGAGGTTTGGGGCACTCTTAAATGCATCTTGGCAGTGGAACGGGGACCTTCCCCAGTGAAACCCCGGGGCATGTCAGGCCCAGCATTTATTCTCTAATCAGTGCTATTCTGGAGCTGTATTGTTAAGGCCATTTAAAACTATAGTTGTTTATAATGGCCTTGGCCACATGGGACCTATTCAAAAAATAATTCAGGCCTTAACCATATGACTTCTTTCAGATAATATTGGAAGAATTTGCAGCGGAGAAAAAAGAGATTTAATGCTCCGAGATCCCCATCAAATCACACACCTCTGCTCTCACGTGAATCTCCATTTTCACGTGATGCAAAATGCGTAAGAGGAAAGTCACAGAAGTTTTCTTATATATATCTCGGGGCTGATATGGGCCGTTATTATGATTTATTTGTTATTTGTTGTGCACTGACAGGATGTTTGACTATTTGCAAACAAGATGGATGATGTTACCATTGTGTGACCTTGCAGCCTACTTACTAATGAGTTAACACAAGGAAGCAGGGACCCCAGCATAATGATGTGCTTGCAGACTTGGGATACTACTGAATTATTTGTGTTATTGCTTGAAGAGGCATAGGTCGTAGTTTCCCAATTAGTACCAATCAGTTTCCAATTAGTACCAATTAGTAACTCAGCTAAAGTGGAGGTGGAGCTATCAAATTGCTACAGTTTTTCTCAAAATTACTTCCTGGGGCAAGCTCCCACCTGAGAAGGAATTAAATTTTTCAAAGCTTTTCTATCAGTAAGTAAGTCAAGAAACAACTGCTAAGCTAACTAGTATCTTAGCTCAATTATATCATACTTTAAACTATCTTCATTTTTATCATATAATTTGAGCTAATTTTCCTTTTCTGTAGGATGTAAACACATATAGCTCATCAGAATGCAGGGTTCAGTGTACTTACTGTTAGAAAAAAAGGCCCAAAGTGGTAATTGCTTCCTCTGAAACAGATCTGTAATGCTCACATAAGCCAGAGTTGAAATTACTAGGGCTCTGAAAGAAGTCCTGGTAGTGGTGGATGGTATGACAAGATAAAGACGTCAGAGATGAAATATCTTGGTATACTTTGTTATTAATTGTTCCTTATTTTCTTATAGTACAGCAGACTCATGGCTGTTCATAAGGTCTTAGGTATGTGTGTAACACAAAACTTTAAAAAGCTACTCAATCAATCTAAAAAGTATAAATGAATAAAAAATAGTTTAAAATAGCTCTTTTATATGATTTGATATGTGATTGACTACCGAAACCATGGTCACCCTGTTCCTTGCTGACGTTACAAAAGCAAACCTATTACTTTTCTTTCAGTATATTAAAAAAAAGCTAAGTAAAATAAGATCTCTCTACAGTGATAGTTATATGCCATTACTCACAGAACAATACAAGGTACAGTTCAACCTTTCTTTGCACTGATGTAGCCCAGTGAAATTAATGGTAGTGCCAGCAAGCAATTGAGGTCAAAATGTGATCAATAGATAATAAACACCCCCCACCCTGTTCCACTATAAGCATGTTTCTGAGGTAGCTTTTCTTCTATTTAAAGTTGAACAGTTTCTTCCATTGTAGATGAGCTGCAGAGATGGGAATAAATAGAGTTATGATTAGTATTGTTTTGATTTTTTTTCCTAGTCTTGATATAACTGTATACAGCATCTTCATAACGCATTCCTTTAAGCGTTTATTTTTCCAACAAACTGATCCTACCATTTTGATGGAAGAACAATTGATCAGGAGCCAGAGCACCAAGTTCCATGTGTGAAGGCCCAAGACTTTCAATCCAGAACCTTGATAGTCCACTGCTGGTTTATGCAGTAATTGCCTCTTAATATTAAATTCAGCTGACAGCATCCTGTGCTATCAATATCAAATAGATATTTATAGTTTCAGACTTTTTAATAGTTTAATCAAATTAAAAAGTCAAAGGTATTGTTAGATGAAGGCAATGGCATGCATAGTAGAGCACCTTAATCTGTATAAACTTTTGTATTTCTAGCTAATCAATTACATGGTGCTTCTTCCTTTTTTCTCTGACTGTTAATGACTGCCATACTAAATAAAGTCTTAAATAGCCTGCTAGGATGCTCACTGGTCTCTAGCAGGCAGACTGAGTGTCTGCCAGCTTCTTTGCTATTACATCTTAAGGTCTTTAACTGTCTGAACAGCTGGATGATTGCATATAGCACTGGCAAGCAGCCACTATCCCCTCCAAACTCCAATTAAAGCCGGTGTCACAGAGCTAAGAAAGCACAAGCTGTGGCTTTATTTTATGCAACGATCAATGACAGTCATTTTTAAAAATTATATAGCACTATAGTTTCATATATGGCTCAACAAATATTCTTCTGTTTGCAACTGGTTAACAAACTGCCGACAATCCTCCCCAACACCTTTGTCATTTGATATTATTTGCCAGATAATTTACATGAATCCTTTTCAGTCTATAGACTGTGTGCAGCAGTTTCTTGCAGTAACTGGTGTTTGAAATTTCAGCTACATTTATTAGTTGGAATTGGAAACAGAGGCCACATGGTTGGTTTTTTGTTTCTTGGTAGGAAAAATATACTCTTAGGAGGGAAAAAGGCATCTTTGGGGGATGATTCATCCACCCTTATATTAGTATGGGATGAATCACCCTCTGAAAGTGCCTATTGACTACACAAGGAGCCTGAATGATTGACTAATATAGACACTTAAATTTCAAGCAGCTAAAGAAAGGTGATTCCCACTCTTAATATATACTTCTGACATACAGTGATATACAACTGTTAATGGTAGAGCTGTTAATGGTTACCACAGACACACTATTATATAGCATACCACTGTACCAAGTCTGATTATCACTGAGCTAATCCCAAATTTGACTAAAAAAAGAGCAATGGCCTTAAATCCTGTCTCAATCAATAAAAATAAGATTTAAAACCGCATCTAAATATGACGAACCGTGAATATGTATATATTCTTTTGCTTTATCCTTATCTTTCTTTTTATAAGCTTTACTTTCTTATCTGTCCTTGACACTGCATGAGGCATATTCTAACCCAAGTTAACAAAGTTTTATTCAGTGGAAAAAATGCTACAGTCTGCGGTGTCATTCTTCTTTTATATACATAATATCGTGTACGTCTCTATGCCCAAATTACTTTCTTCAGCTCCTCGTGTTGGCAAACTTTAATATTAAAGGACCGTCATACTGATAAATCCAAAGTATCTTTCTTTTACCTAAGCAATTAAGCTGACTTCCTTCAAAAGAATCCTATTCAAATAAATCAAATATTAGTTACAGAATACATTTTCTCTTTCTTTTTCTGAGCAGGTAGAAATGGCTACTTATTCACACAATTTAAAATCCTTCCCACTCCCTTTTACAGGAGCACATACATTTATCTATGACACACTGCTTATCAGAAGGTCTTTAAAATCTTCAGCTTCACTGCTTTCTAGTAGTGGCGTGAAAAACTGCTACAGCGTACGTAACGTTTGCACCACGCTGATGTAATGTGCTTGTCCATATTCGGATCTACCATTCTGAGTCTGTTCTAACCCAACACAGGCAGAATCAAGCAAGTGGTTCTTTTCTGTAAAATAACCAGTGTGACATCACAGCCTATTGTGAGGTGAGCGTGCCATGGCCTGGGGCAAGGGACAGTACTAGCCATTTTGTGGGTATTCCAATATCCCAGGGTAACCCAGAATTACCTCCCGAAATTTTTGAGGGGCACTAGATATTTAAACATATATCTCATAAAAAACAAGGAAAGACGTAAATTTTTAATTCTGCCTCATTGTATTACATCCTTTTTGTCTCGTAAAGCACTGGGGTAAGCAATTAAACATTTCTGGAAAAAAATCCATCCATGCCTCCTACTTGTATTTGAGCTAAGAATATGGACACTGTTTCTACTTCTCAATAATAGGTCAATCTGATTCATTGAATGCTGCTTTTTCACCCCTTGGAGAGACCTCATTTTGATTATCTGCTGTACTTGTTCAGGAAAAGTTCCCTAATGGCTTCCAGTGCCAAACTGACCTTTATATTGTGTTTATTATCCTGTCTGTCTGGTGTGGTACTTACTCTCATGTGCTATATCCTTTATAGTTGTCTGTGTCTTATGAGAAAGATACAGTTGCTTGCCTTTGAAAATTTTCTTTTCATGCTTTTATTGAGAAACATTCCCTATGAATAAAGTAATGATTCAGTCTTTTGAGATTAGTTATAAATCCCTCCTATAACAATGCATTTCCTATAATTAACTCTGTGGCCAAACCTTCTCCTAAAAATACTTCAAAGGAATTTTCCATGCTTCATGTGTGCTGAGAGAACGACCCTTTGGAAGTGAAAAGTTTAACTGAGATCATGTTATCTGTTTTTGAATATTAACATATTATAAGATACTTAACTAATGACAGTGATGAAAAGAAAAGAAACATGAAAGCTAAACTTTGTCATGTGAACAGACTTCAGTGAAGCATCTTCCACATTTAAAAAAACAGTTTGAGTTACCAGTACGAAAGAGGAAAACTCCTATTTTTCATTCCATGGAGAAGTTTTATCTTTCAAAATGTCCTTAAATGCTAAATTGGAATGAAAAAAATCCAGTGTTAAAAGATTCCTATGATAACAACAGTATTAATATTTAATATTTTGATAATATTAAAACTTTTAACGTAGTTTGTTATTCATTTATATAAATATATAGTTCTATTTTATTCCATATTATTAGTATAAATAGAAGTATATAACAACATATAACAAAATCAGGGTATAATTTAGTCCATTAGATGGTGACACTAGCAGATTCAGGCAGAGATGATAAATCTATTTCCATGCCAAAACACACTTACTTTGTGTCTGTTTAACATTCACATTGCTTCTGTTCAGAGCAGCATTTCCCAAGCTAGCATCTTATTGGATCAAAATGTGGGAAGGAAACTCCACAAGAGCAAACCTTTAGGGCAGATTTCTATTGCTCTTATTTCCATTCAATCTAAAATCACTATCATGAGAAACAGAAGGGGTAATTCAGACCTTCATCACCAGGTGAAAATGAGGAGTTGAGAAAATGAGAGACAATATGAAAAAATTATACAAGTTCTTTCAAACTTCAGGAGAGGGACACATTTTGGACAAAGGTTTCAAGAGGGAGTGTGGGATGCAGAGCTGAAATGCTTTCTGTTAACCATCTCTAATTTCATTTCCTACCTCGCATTGTGATCCAGGAAGTCTGTTCTCCAGCATGAGTCATTTTGTCACATTCCAGATTTGAAATGAATAAAGCTATTAACATTTATGGTGTGCTGTAGTTTTGCCATATCTTGCAAATGTCTTTTTTTTTTTTCATCTGTTGTCATTGTCAGGAGTAACAGCTGACAATGTAAGAATATATACCTATTACTACTGTAAAGAAAAATAATAGTGCCCTTTACTCACTTCATAATAAAATCTCATTCCAGTTTAAGATTTGTTAAAATATAATTTAATGAGAGCAGGAGCTCAGGAAGAGTGCTTTATTATTGACTGCTGCAGTGGAGATGAGTTGCCTATGTTAACAGAGCCATTCCGTAAAGGTTTATGAACGAAATTTACTTTATGGGGTTTTGGCTGGATCTGAGCATCAGAATCTTTTGTGGTTTTTTGGATCCAGCTCACAGGAAAGCCCACTCCAGGAAGGCATTATAACTGATGCAAGAAAAACATGAACTAAGCTAGCCTAACTTCTCAGAAGAAATTATCTTGGAAAAATGCATTCTTGGAGGCAGAAAATTGCATGAAAAGACAAAACCAAACTCAGTCATTTATGTTTAAAACCAATGTCCCCAAACATTCCATACATATATATATAAATACATGTATATTCAATTAACTTTTTAGCAGTATTAATTGACTTTTAACAATATTATCATGATACTATGAGTAATATTAGAAAGCTCAGCACTTTGGAGATACCAGCTCAAGCATACCCCTACATCTGCATGAGAATTCCTGCCACAAGCCTCCACAGCCCTCAAAAAAAAAAAAAAGAAAAAGGTAATTGGACAAAGTACTTAAAAGTTAGCTGCCTGTATCTATAGTTTTTGTTTATAAAACCCTCAAACTGTAATATTGGAGGCATGCACATGGATGCTGGCAAACGTGATTTAGGTTGGCATATTCACGCCTGTCAACTGTTTATAACCCATTTCCACATCTATCAATTGCATCTATATAGCAGTCAGTATACCTTAACTGGATCCAAATGTCTTTATGCCTTCTAGACCTAAGCATCATAGACAGTATTTCTGTTTCCATAACAAAAGAGAGGTTTGCACAATTGCATATTTCCTAGCCAGTCAGAATACTCCTTCGTTACAAGCATTCATTTCTGACAAAGGTCTGACTCGATGTGTGTATCTTTTTTAAAAAATCACATCACAGAAAGGTGATGTGCTTTATGTGGTCAAATGCTAATGTCAGGCCTCTGTTTTTATTCTCAGATAAGGAAATTGCCTAAACTAAATGGAAGCTGTTAAGAATCCGAAGCCATTGTCTAACTGGAGAATGATTTACACAAGAGAGTGAAGGTAATGTCACTTCTTCACAACAGTCAAAAGCTAAATAGCTTACACAACTTCTAGGTATTTCACAAGTAAGCTGAATACAGTTCCTGCTCTCAGATCAAAAAAAGAAGTAGAGCAAGCTGTTGAGATAAGATAGGCCAAGTTTTGTCAATGCTAATGGAGTAATTGATGGGT